>NC_052052.2:54935594-55243080 GCF_903992535.2 Arvicola amphibius | reverse complement strand
ATATTTTCTAATTTTTTTCAATCGAGAAACAGTAAAAAGTATAAATCTTTAAGAAAAAATTAAAAAGCGATATAGGGGGCTCAAAATAAAAAGGTTTATTAGATTACCTTAATCACTGCCAAACTGAACACTTTAAGGAATAGCTATTATTAATATTTAATGCTCTAATTTTTATAATAGAATTTTCCATATGTACTTAAATAGTAGTTTAATTATTTTAATAAAGGTATATTATATTTCCAGATGGTAGTAGTTAATAATTTTTAGGCAAAAGAATTATTTTAGTCTGCTAAATGCTTGAATAATTATGAGGGGAAAAAGACTACAAAGGGGGCACTTTTCCAGGCTGGCCATACTTCCACAGATTTCTCTAGCGGTAGAGACTGGTTCTCAGGAGTAGTGCCTAACAATAAGAAAAGATTACTTTCCAGTGACAGAGCTCACATTCTAGACAATAGAGCTCCGTACACCCTGCTGCTCCAGAGAACTAGTCCAGAGGAGAGACAATGGAAGACAGGATGACGTTCTAGACAACAGAGCTCCGTATGCCCTGCTGCTCCAGAGGACTAGTCCAGAGAGACAATGGAAGACAGGATGAATGAGGCGTTCATATCACTGTTCACAATCACCTGTCCTGAACATGTGTCAAGAGAATATACAGGCACTTCAGAAATGTAACTTTGTAAATTAATCATTTTTCCTCTATTCATGAATTAAAGTCTGATGCTTTCTTTCATCTAGAGAAAGGACAAATGTACTGGCTTTAAACTGTGTTTTACACACTATTCAGATGTTATCAATGCTTACGGCTCCCTAAAAACAAGTCAGGAGAGGGCATTGTTGTCAGTCAACAAGCACTGAACTCCTGTGCAGTCCACAGATGGGTTCTCATGGACAATGGAGGGTTACTGGTCAAAGACACTACCTTGAATATGACATTGTATACTGCCCTTAGAATATGTTGAGCCTCTCTCTGTCTGAGCTGTACAGAAGCTACACTTTCTCCTTACCCTCCCTAACATAAAACATTAAAGTCTGGGGTACAGCCACACTTTATCTACTATGTCAATACAAGGGACAATATGGGCAAGGTTTAGCCCAAAGTGGCTACCTCCATGCTGCGAACAGGTCCATCACTAGCAAGGGGCGTTATAAGCTCATAGGCACATTTCCCCAGCAGGCACAAACAAATCTAGAAAAAGTGATTAATCACACTGAAGGTAAAGTATTATCAGTGCTGCTCAAAATAAAGAGATACCAATTTCTCTGGACTTTCCGATTCTAAGATGCTCTTTCTGAAGGTGAAGGCTGAACCATAAGTTACAAATGCTCACCACTTATCCAACATATTCAAGACGACACAGATATTTTACTCTGGGTAAAAGAATTAACCACAAAGGCTGATCAAAGCAGAAGCTATTACACAAACAGGACTGTGTGTCCAAAGCATCAACTGTGCAGAAAACCCACAAGCTTGCAGGGTGGAGGTACACGCCTTTAATTAACCCCAAGATCTGAGAGGCAGAGGCAGGCAAATCTTTGGGTTGGAGGCCAGCCTGCTCTACAAAGTTACTGTCAGAATGGCCTGGGCTACACAGAAAAACTCTTTCTCCAAACAAACAAGAAGAAAAAGAAAACACAGACGCTCACTGAAAGGCAGATTGCTGAATCTCACCAGAGGACACTAAGCTATACATCTCTAGCTCTGGAATGTGTGTATATAAGTCATTCCTCACATGACTTCCATGCAACAGTAACCTGAGATTCTCATGGGACGTGGGGGGCCTGCACTCACTGAAGAGTGACACACCAGTTACTACACGAAGCCCTAGTGGGCTGATACTATTAGAAAACCCCGGGAGAACTCCTAAGTAAGCCACCTTCCCAGAACTTCAGTCACTGTTTCAATATCTAAAAAACCAGGCATTTACCAATGTCATACTGATATGGTGAGTAGCTTAGAAAACAGAACAGAAATTGAAATTCAAGAAATCTCAAATTTACATATAAACACCTGGATACAAAAGAGATGTTTTCCTCTAAAGAAAAGCATGGTATAATAGCACATGTTTTGGTGGCTTTCTTCAACATTACAATCTTGGCTAAGCTGCATGAGCTCCATGGTCTCCACACTTTCGGGGAGATGGAGAGTAGTATGTGAGTCTGAACTACGACTGGATCACGCTGATCCCAAAACTTCTGTGGTTACTTGATGGGAAAAAGCATGGAGTTCAAACAGAGGAGAACCCAACATGAATTAGAGCAATCCAACAAGGCAGCAACTAAAGGCAGGGTTTCAGAGGAGCTCTGAGAAGTGAGAATTGGTTAAAAACCAGCCTGAGAGCCACCATCAGGATGGACTCAAGCAGGGAAAAGAGAATGGTGAAGAACATTCCAGGGAATGGGAAGACTTAAAGAGTAGCTTCCAGATCGCACAGAAAATGTGAGCACACGAAAAAAAACACACTCGAGAGTTCATGTTAAGAATGCAAAACCTATCTAATTGAAAAAAAGAAAAAATAGAAATACGAATATAGGCAAAAATTGTGCAATCTACTTCTGGAAAATGGTATGCTTTGCCTCTTGGAGAAATCTGGGCCAAATTGAGGATACCAGCTGTTATCTGATATTTTTGCAAGAACCAAATGGGGGCAGGGAAAGAAGTAACCTACTGCCTGCCCATCATCCCTCCCGAAATTCAGAAAGTTACAAGTAGCAGATGCCACAGTATAAAAGCCACAAAGTAATACTGTCCTCTCTTGTACACTCAGTCCAAGCAGTTGAGCCCTGAGGAGAGAAGGCAGGACCACGGGCAGTAGAGAAGCAGTTGTCATCAATGGTTTCTGGTAAAGACTGAGTCCATTTGCCTTATGGTGACCTGCTTTCTCTGCATTTCTACCTTTCTCTGGATCTTAGAGCACGCAGGATGTATAGCAGAAGAAGCGACTCACTAAGAATGAAATAGGGTGATTGTTCTGGAGTGAGGGGGATGGTCGCTTGCTGGGCTGAGCCATCCCAATCATGTTTCATTTTCCTTTAACAACAACGTGGGCTCTCAGCACTAAGAGCCGTTGATTTCCAGGATTGCTGGTCATTTAAGTTAAGGAAGAGGAAGCCTACAAAAATCCATAGGACAGAGAACACATAAAACAACCTGGAGATAGCCAGATAGTGGGCAGGCACCACTGCTAAGGGCACTGCATTACCACTATTAGAAGACTGAGCATTTGACACAAAGAAAGATTAAGCAGGCAAGTGTGAAGAGAGTTAGGGGGGAAAAAAAGCAATTCAGGTTTTTAAAAAAAGGATCAAAACCATCTTAAATTTCTCTAAGATTTTTCTTAGAATTTTGGCAACATAATGATCGGTTCCTTTAGTCATTACAGGGTGTACTTTCTCCCGTTTTCTTTATTAGAAACACTAATAAAAAAAAAAAGCCCAGCATTCTTGGACATCTTACATCTAGTATATTTGGAGACCATCATACAGTTTCATTTAGATGGAAAGTGCTGACAGGAATTTTTTCCTATGGGCCAATAAATATAAAGAATGAGGTGTCAAAACGACCCAGGGCTAACAAATCACCTTATCTGACAGTCCTAAGAGAAGTCACTTTAAGCACTAAGACGACACTGCGTTTCAAGATACCTCAAAAGAAAGGGGAAAGAAAAAGAGTAAAACTCCTCTAGACAAGTCTCTAAACAAGATGGATGGTACAGTCAGCCTTGAGCAACCTCTCCTCACCTCTTAGGCTTCAGTTTGGGCTGGCTTCTTATATCACAGCAGAAAATAGGTTCCAACTTGAGCCAATTGATAGATTGTCTGGAACACTATTTTAAAATATATTTGGGAGCCACACCTGGCTTCATCGAGAAAGTGTATCAAGACTGATATGAGAGGTTCACCCTGGGCAAGAGGGAATACACTGATGACCCAAGAGCCAATGATCCGCTGGAGGCAACGCCATTCTTATTTGCTAAAGAAAAAAAAAAAATCTATGCAGGAAACTGGATCAACTTCTTACCTGGATAATTCAGGTAAGGATTTCAAAATGTAAAGCTGCAGAAAAAGTATCCATATAATAACACTGTCCATCTTCAAAGCCAAAATGACTTATGTGCCACGGGAGCTGCTTTAGGGCCTGTCTTCTCAGAAATCTGCTAGGACGGAGTCAAGCAAAAGCACCACTACCAGATCTAGCTTGCTTAACCACTAATAGTTTTACATTCTACACTAGAAAAAAATAATACTTTATTATTCACAAAGGTCACATGAAACTATAGTTTCAGTGTTCATTAAAAAAAAAGGCTGTATTAGATCAAACTACAAAACCACAATCATATTCTTGTGTCAAGAGCAGAGGTGAGAGCCCTGGGTGAGTCTTACTGGCTTGCAAAACCTCATGCATTTACTGGTTTACAAAACAAGTCCAATAACTACTGTCTAGACAATTTCAAGAATCCCTTGAGCAATAGGACAAGGATTTTCTCTATGAGAAGTACTTAATGTAGGGGACTTCATGCAGTATTTACCCAAGAGCACTGCTTCTGTCTGGTAATGTGTGTCTACAAAGAATACTTACAATCATAGTTGCTGCCTTTGTGCAATAACCCCCCCCCCCCCGCAATATGCTGGGTCTTCCAAAGAAATGTCTGTGGGGCCCAAATGTAAAAAGAACCTACAAATAAACCCTTTTTAAAAAAAGACCCTTTTCTACAATTAGGTTTAAGAAAAATGCAAACATACTTTTATTGTTTTGGTTTGAAGTCTCAATCCATTCAGAGTGTTGATAGCTTTCTCTGCATCCTTGGGGTCAATGTAGTTCACAAAGCCGTAACCCAAGCTCTGGCCTGAGGAGAGGAAAGGGGAAAGACATGTTAGTTCAACCTACTGGTAGGAGCAGATTAGTTTGGGCACAGGTTCCTGTCATTCACATCCAAATACATTCTCAATAGAAAAGGAAACTCTTAATTCTTTCAAAGACAAAGACGTAGTCTTGTTTTCTTTTTTCATCTCCTGTCCAGTCCAGTATCTTTGCAAACTTCCACATCAGTTAGAACTGAGAAAGGGGTGCTGCTTAAGAAACTACACAGGCCCAGAGTCTCCCATTGCACACCACATGCCTAATTCAGGGTGTGACAGCAGCCCCCCAAAACTGGGTGCACCTCTCTGCTGAGCTCCAGAAGGAACAGTCAAAACCAAGAGCTTCACTGTCAAAGATGGCAACAGCAATGAAGAAGCCATCAGTGTGTGTGAACTGTGCTGACACATTTACAGTAGTACTGTGCAGCTACAGTTACTCACACAGTGAAGTGGTGAAGGTGGTGTGTATATGCGGGAATGGGCCACATAATGGATTCTGGTCAGTAATGTGCTGCACACACAACGATGCTCCCAGGAGAGTCTAATAAAGCTAAAACATTCCTGTCACATAGTGACATCATTTCTACAGTGACCTCATTCACGGTCATGTGCTTATGACAATGCTGATGTAAACAAATGTAACAGACTGGTCATATGAGGATACAGCACACAGAGTTTGTACAGCGATTACTTGGTAATGGCTATTACTGATTAATGTATTTCGTATTACACATTTAACAATAAGCATTTAAAAGGTATGCTATACAATGCCACTTTTTACATACAGCCCCTCAAATACACCATTTGATTCTATCAATATTTACATTAGATAACTGACCTGTCTCATCTCAGCTTGTATAAGAGTACCTACCACCTGCAGTGTTCATGGACGACAAAATGGACACACAGCACATCTCGGAATGAGCTGCCGTTAAACAATATGTGACCATACTTATTTGAGAAGGGATTTCTTCAAATAAATGCAACAAAATTTCTATAGGTATTGCCCTAATCTAAAAACGATTTTAGGAAAACAAAGGGATGTACACAGAGAACAGTATACATATGACAAGAAAAGACTTAAGTAAATAACAAAGCCCAGAAAGGGTTTCACAAGAATAACTTCCAAACAACTCTTGCTTGTTGCATTGATGGTGTGCCCATCAGATGGCCTCTCAGCTCTCATTCAGTGGTGCCCTGTTAGGAACCAGGCAGGCACCATGCAGGGGGAAGCAGAACACAGCCCTGTGTCAGGCGGCTCCGTTTGAGAAGAGAGAGGTGACATGAATGAAAAGTGTTTAGACAATGACACTGCCTGGAAAGTACAAATGCTTGACTAAGACCCTGGCTCTCTAGCAGGTTCATATTTGTTCCTGATGGGCCCCCAAATGCTACATGTTGGTATTAAAGACAGCTGCTCTGGTCACTCTAATGTGTGACTTCTTTTTTTAATGAACAGATAAACACAGTAGGCCAAACATAACCTAGTAAGTATGAGAACTTGTGATTTATTATACTCTGGAGACCGTGAACAGACTTTGGGAAAATGGGAACTAACATAGTCTCTCTTACCAAGAAGTGTTTTTCCTGTATGCAAAAACAACAACAGAGAGGTGGGTTTGGGGTACAGGGCAGTAGGGGAGAGTTTGCCTAAGATGTGCAAGGCCCTGGGTTAGAAGATCAGCATCTAGAAAACAAAGAATTAAAAGGGAGAGCCAAGAATGAAGTAGGCTCTTTTGTTTCCTCAGCCGCGATTTGTTTTTTAAAATACATGCACCAGACAGGCATGTTCATACTCTAGTGCAGTCAAAACACTCACACACATAAAATAAACCTTCAGAAAAAGGTCATATGTCAAACCACTATAATTTCAAGCCTTCGGCTTTTTCCCAAATTGAGAAGCATTTCTCACATGTCTACTGTGTATGTGTGGAGTGCCCTCTTAGGAGAAGTGCCGTGACTTTCCTGTCACTGAGCAGAATACAAAAAGAATCTGCACAAGAGAACAGAGACGGAAAGAATATGAGGTTTGAAGATGGGCATGTGCGATCCAGTCTCCTCTCTGCCATCTATCAATGTGTGACTTTGAAGATGTTACTCAACCTTTCAGAGCCACTGCGCCCTACCTTGAAAAGGAAGATAATCCCTACACAACTAGAACGTTAAACAATGACAACGACAATACTCAGTGTGGACGAAAGTGGACATCCCCGCTGGGAGATAACAGAAGGGGAAAGAGCACACACACTATACACTAATGACGCTAAGCATATTTTAGGGTTATATCAGGAAGGTATTAAATAGGGTGGAAAAGAAAAAGCCGACCAGCCATCAAGAAGAATGTAGCTCTCTTTTTTTCTACAGGTAGTTTTTCCACCAGCAGCTTCTAATCACCTCACTGTTTCAACCTCAGCTGCATGGTAGAATTTCTCAGAGATCTTGGGAAACCTGAACCCCACACTCCAAAATCCTAACTTATTAGTTTGTTTTGAAGCACAGATTTCAACTTTCCCAAAGTTTGGTGATTTAGAGTACAGTCAGGCTGAGAAACATGTTTTTGGCTTTTTTAAAATTTGTTTTTGTGTATGCACAACTTAGAGGACTGAGTCAGTCTCCTCCTCCCACCATATGTGTGCCTCAGGGACTGAACTCAGGCCAGTGATTCGGAAGCAACCTCATTTACTTGCTGAGTTGAGTCATCCTACTGACCAAAGAAAACAATATTAAAGGTGAGTCTTAAGGTACACAGAACATCTGGGAAGCTACGAGGAGGTCCGAGTATATGAAATGTCCCTACAGGAAGACACCATTTTACAGATGTAGTTGAAGAGATTTATGATGGTCTTTTATGCTGTCACATTGCCTACTATTTCAAGAAGCAGTTCACTGCCTCCTGAGTTGGGTCTTGGGCAGCCATGCTTCTATGCTCAACGCTGTGCATGGAGAAGACTGGTCTACTTGTTTGGGCTAACCTGTTCCCAGGCTGCCTGCAGATTGGTCCACTTGTTCGGGCAAACCTGTTCCCAGGCTGCCTGCAGCCCTCACTCCTAGTGTGCTGTAGGCAATGGAAGGTTTGCAAAACAAAACCAAAAGAACTTTAAATGGTGCCATTTATTTTACCAAAGATATAAAGGTCACCATTAGAGAATACATTCTTTGAATCTGACCTGACACCCAATGCAATCTGGCCAGCTACAATGATGAATAAAATTCTCACTACTATTGACTATATTGAAACACACATTTATCTCCAAATAACCTCTTCCCCTTGTAAAGAAGTTTCTGATCCGGCATTATTGAGAGGAGTGCCATCTGCCAAGTAAAATGTGTCCAAGGTAAGTGGATTTTCTTATTAGAACTAAAACATGTAAGGCTTATCTGCTACTAAAAGGGACATTCTTAAGTCCACTGTTTAGCGCAGCAAACTAAAATATTGGAGTGCTAATACAGGAGACAGCTCTTATCTGAGAAGCTTCTATTTTCAGCAGTGATTAACACAGAAACCCACGATTGGTAAAGGTGCAGAGAACAAGAGACTGCCAAAATCTCTGCTCTAAATGGGACATCTATAACATACCCTCCCCTCTTCCAGGGCTCAGGGGTTATTATGGAAGAGAGGGAACAAAGAATGCAAGAGCCAGCAACGGTGTATTGCTACAAGGAAACTGTTTTCCAAACACAGAAGGGCAGCTGCACATATGCAATCACAGTGTTTGTTAAAGGGTGCACAAGAGCTGTGAAAGCTGAGTTCAGACAGCATCCCAGCACAGAGAGGAGTGGTGGACATGAGGTCCTCCCCCTGGGGAAGAGTCACGGACAAATGATAGCTGTTAGAAGATGGGGAGTTGATTTTCTTCAAGAGCGTTGTCTTGGTAGGGTCTCCCAAGCTCCAGGCGAAAGCCACACATTCAAGAACAGGTAGACAGCACAAACTGAACTTGAGCTTTTTTTAAAAAAATGACACAAAGTTGGGTGGGTAGGGAAGTGAGTGGTCACTTAGGGATCAAAACATATTGCATGAAATTAGAGTGCTAGGTGCACAGATTTCCAATATGGAGTGCATTAATTATCCAGGTCGACAAATACTTCCTGAGCCCAAGGTAAACAAAGGCATCACAGACATGGACAGTGACTTCCCATTGTTCCCGGGTAGTTATGTGGTAATTTACTGCTCAGTTATAAACTCACAGTTTTCGCACAAAGGCAAGAATAGAATCTAAAGCTTGGCAATCAGCTTCTACAACATAAGAAGCAAGGGATAAAGCTAGGTACTGCATGTGGGACAAAGAGGTTGTGGCCTTTCAGCTACATGGGCTGTCTTCAGCACTAGATATTTTCTGATAGGCTTCATATATATATATATGTGCATTATTAATAATTTATTAGTTGCCTACTGTCTCCTTTCTGCTGTCGATTCTGGCAACTAACGATTTATTCTCTATGTCTATGTTTTTTTTTAAGAATTATTTATATTGTATTTCTGGTTACAGGTTCCTATTTTAAAAAAAAAAAAAAAAAAACACACAATAGCAAACTGAACACCAAGGAAGGAAAACAACTGAAAGCCCACTGAGTCAGGAATTATTTCCCAGTCACCCACCAGCGAGGGCCACAACGACCGAGTTAGTCTCTCCATTCCTGTCCTCCCCAGTCACCCACCAGCAGGAGCTACAGTGGACACCTTCCCCTGTATCATCCAAATGTCCCAAGTGACTCTGAATTTAGAATGTGTGCACTGTTTATCCCCAAACCAAACATCAGTCTTTGAAAAACTCTTACAAAGCTGCACAATTAAATTTGAAGTATGATGAATTATGGAAGCCAACACAATTAAGAAAAAAGTTTCTATAAAACAAAAAACAGAACTAGCATCACTTGTCCCCAGCTATCATCCCACGTTACCTATGTCCATATTCTCTCAAGGGTTTAGGAACTACTAATCCAAATCCTGGACCTAAAAGCATGGCAAGGCAAGGTTTCTATGGGAACAGCTTGGATGGACAGTTCCGCAGCCACTCAGCGGAATACTAAACTCTCTGGACAAATACCACACCCTAGCAAATTGTGGATGTCTTTTTAGTTGCATTCTATTTAAATTGGGCATACAAATCATAGAAAAGGATCCCTTCCTTCACAAGATAAGGGGGAAAATGTGTCTAAAATTCAATTGGTACAAGAGCAAGCTACTAGAAACATGGTTAATGACCTGAAGCATGAAGCTGAAACACTCCAGCAGGCCCTGGCAGGGACAGAGGACCACACCATCAGGGTGGGGGTGGGGGTGTCACAGAAAGAAGAGCTAAACATGAAGAGAATCTGTTTAGTGTTAAAGTGTTATTGAGGGAAACACAGCAAATGCCAACTTCTCCCAAACTGTGTATAATTCAAAGCAGCAGCCACTCCCTAGTCACCGACATTGCTTTTAACAGCATACTCTAATTAAAAACTTAATTGCATATTTTAATTAAAAATACACAATCTTCTGGACCCGTTTCGTTCAAAGGTCACTTTATTTACTTTTTTTTATTCTATTTCAAATTACTACCAGTGTTCAAAATATCAAATTACCCCCTTAGGTCTAAAACTAAAGGCAATAGACTACCATAATTCTTGATTAAAAACCTGGCACGTTAGTTTTATCCAACCAATATTAAATGAGACCTTTCTCAACAAGATTTTGTGGAGAAGAGTAACGTGTAAGTATTTCCCACCTAAACTAAGCATGCATTCATTCACTATCAAAACCTCCATTTTGCTAGGCCCTGGAGTAGGCCAAGGTGAGGCAGGCTTCCTCCTCTCTTGCCTGCATGGGGTGAGAGTGGGGAACAGAGGTTTGGCACTGCTGTTTAAACCCAGCGGAGTGGGCCCTATCCTGATGGCAGTGTGTGAAACAAGACCAATAGCAGATGGGTCCGGGACCAGGGACCAAGATCTGAGAGCTACCGGCCATCAACATGCTGCCCACTTGTTCAGCTAAATAGCTTACTGCCTCTTTCCTCACTCGGACATCCTTTGTTATTAATTTTCTGACTTAGTTTACTGCTTCTCCACTCTTCCTGATAAATTGCCCTGTCCCTGGGCTCTGGAATCTAAGATAGCAGCCATCCTCCACTAGTTATATAGATGGTCTTTCTAAAAATCAAGCTGACCATGCCCTGTTTTCCAAGGGTGTCGCTGGCTTCGCTTCTGCTGGTGCTACAGATATGCCCTACTGTGCACTCAGGTGCCAGTGCTGGAGCACACTTACAGAACTGGATTACTCACACAGACCCGATCCTATCTGTAACAGCATTTCCTGCTAACACGTGCCTGGGTCCTAATCTGTGGTGTCCATCACTCCCCTCCCTAGTAGTTCTCCAACAGTCCCCACACTATGGCCTGATTTTACCATTTGTGCGTGTGTGTGTGTGTGTGTGTGTGTGTGTGTGTGTGCGCGCGCGCGTGCGCAAGCGCGCACGTATGTACATACACAGGCCAATATGAATGGGCCCTGGGATAATTTGAATATAGGCAGATTGTTCCACCTTGGGACTGAGCAAGGCAGGGCAAGTTGACCTCAGTTCCTGGCAAAGCCCCACCACATACTATCTAGTAAATAAATGTTCAGTGACCAAAGGAGTGAGTGAACCACAGACAGATGAAGAAACCAAGAGCGGTATCTGCATTCCGGATCATGTGGGTTAGGATGGAGCTGCCCTGACGAGCACGTTCCCCTGCCCCTGTCGTGTACCAGATGGATCCCGGAACATGGAGATGAGATGCTCAAATGCTACAGTGTTCTGTCTTCATGAGGGAATCATATGAGCTATTTTTTAAAATAGTTCATGTAAAATTTCTCATATGAAAATTTTCTATAAATACCATTAAAATGAAATCTCAATTTAAAAAATAATGTTATATAGAGTAATTTGATACATTTACATAAATCTGTTTCACAAATCTGTAAGTATGAATTATGGGATGTCAGCATATAATTTTGTTGAAAGTGCTTTTTCACTAATATAATTAAGTCTGCCGAGACTATTCATGAACGAGTCAAATAAAATGCAGAGTGAATTCTGTAAAAACCTGGTAGTTGAATCAACAATAAAAGGTGACTACACTGATTGATGTGTATCTATTATTTCATTTAGAGCAGTAGTAATGTTTTATGAAATAACAGAATAAAAGAGACATGGATCTTTTTTAAATCCCAGAGTTACCAGAAACAGGTTGCTGATGGTTCTCTATTAAGCTTACAACCCGAAGTCTAACAATGACACATTTGGGGAGAAAAAAGAAAGAGAAATATTTGTGATCTCTGAGCAGCGCCTGTATAAAATTGAATCTCTTAACTTAAAAAAGAGCAGGAGAGCAAAAACTAAGATTTAAAATTTTGATTTGTAAGGGGGAAATTTTTCTTTTTAATGAAGACCAGTTCTCTCATAGTGCCACCCTTCTCCCTTCCTCCTCCCAGCACACAATCGAGTTGCAAATATGTTGTCTTTCCTCAGATGGACTTTCTGTTCCTGGGCACCATCGTGTGTGTCTGTTCAGACAGGCTGTGCACTGCAACTCTGGCACCATAATGGCGCAATCCAGACTTTATCGGCTTTCTTAATAGTTGACTGCATGGCGCCACACAGAAGGGAAAGGGAGAGAACCTTGAGAGCACAGGGATGGGATGCAAGGTCACAGTTCTCTCCAAATGTCCAGTCCCTTCTTAGCTTGGATCTCCAGGTGCAGCTAGTTATTCCATCTCAACAACTCACTAAGTTGGGTCAGCTCCTCCTTGCTGCCTTCTAATGAATCAGATCAAGTGGAGAGGAGACGCTGGCAGGATCCTGTTACTACAGTCCAAACCAGCTATCAACATGAGGAGCAATTTGACCAACTTCCCGAAGGGCATTACCAGGACAGAAAATTCAACCTAGATGCTAACACAATGCAGAAAACAGACGGGTGGCTCCGAAACTCATATTCTCCCCAAATGCTAATTAATAAAGCTGGCCCAGGACTCAAAGGACCTAATACTTTAAATGGCTTTTTAATTTCAGATATATGGAGATCATAAGGAAAGAGTTTAAACTGAAACTTTTCTGCTGAAATCAAAGCTGTAAGTAGTGATTATTTGGTAAATATTACCTAAACAGCCTAATTCTATGGGGAGTGTCTAATGTCTTCTGCACCAAGGCATTTTCTCTGCGAGTTAATTTTAATGGCCATATCTTTCCTGATTATACAACTAGTAAAGCTCTATTTCCTACAGTTCCAGTACCAGTAATTATGAATTTGCTGGCATTGCAGTGTGACCTTGCTTAAGTTGGCTAAAGTGTGGGTTCCTAATACATCATCCTTGCAGACAGCATTAAGGACTCCCACACAATTCAATCTTAGGTTATTGAGAACAGAGAGAGCATATTAAATCCTCTAAATTTTCAAGTGCTCCACCAGGTATGACGACTGTCTTGCATCCAATACAAGAAATATTGGGGCAATTTGGCTTAATCTAAAAGAGAGAAAAATAAGTGGATTCCTCCCACTCCATATCTTAAGAAGAAACTGGTGGAGCAGGTTCTCCACTGTGGAAGAGAGTAAAATGGTGTAGCAGCTGGGCAGTGAGGACCAAAGTCAGCACTCGTCTCTTACTGGTTCAGGTAACTGCTCAGAAGGAGCATCAGCAGCACTACCTTCAAATAGTGGGGCTGCTGTGACGTGAGCAAAAACCAAACGCTGGCAAGGAGCCAAAAGCTCAGCCCCTATAGTTCAAAGTTAGGACCTTAACAACTCTGAAGCAATGCCAGATCTACTCCTAGTTAAAGGCCTGGGTCTCCTGCAATAGTCTCTCCTTCATTATAATCAACATATGTGGGCCTCCATTCACACAGATACTGACGGGCTCTGCTTTAAAAAGCAGTGGGGTTGTTCAAGTAAATACCATTTGAGATGAGGGCAGAGGAGCTCTGTTCCTCCAAATAGTGTTGTGGTAAAGCAGGAAACCAGTTGACAACTGTGGTAGTAAAAAGGGCATCTGCTGCTGCTTGCACTGCCAGCTGGTGCCGATCTTCACATGGGCGCATGCACACACTCACACAAAGACACCGTAAGCAGTCCGCCGAGAAACAGCCTCTTTCTTAATAATGTGGCTTTTACTCGCTGCAAGACAGCATTTTCATTAGATACTGCATTTAAAAAACCATAGCCCCTCAACACTATGCCTAGTTGAGCAGCCTTTCGGATATTATGTCAGTCTTGCAATTTCAAAGAGAAACATTTGATATACAAACTATGGAAGAAACAGTAGATGAAGCAAACCCTACCAGGTCTATATGATAAAAGCTTCTTGTGAAGATAAATTTTCTTCTTGCACACATACTTTTTAAGGATATTTGCTTCTTACTCAAAAACTTCAACATCCTAAATTTTCCACTGTGGAAAGGTCAGTAAGTTTGAAGGTCAAAGTCCCAATATCCTATAAGCATGTCTACATACCTGGAAGCAAAGAATACTATACGGCCTAACAATACTCTGGAGGAACTAACGGGCCTTACATTACATAGAGTCATCATATTTAATTCTACAGATGCATATTTAAAGACATTTTACAGACACAAGAATGGAGGTTCAGAGGTGGTAATTAACTTGTTCAGGGATAGGTAGTAAATCAGTCTGATTTCAGAGCCAGGGCTGGTCTTCCCAAGCCCAGCTCCTCCAAGTTCACTGCTGTCAGTGGAGTTTGGGATTGACTATGAAGTAGGGTCCTGTGCATCCAAACGTCACTACTTTCTAGCCAGAAAACTCATCTCCAAATACACCTGCATTTGATTTCTTGTACTTTGTTGTATATTCAGCTGACTGAAACTTCATTCTTTCTCGATCCATCGAAAAGATCACATATAAAAGGAAGATGGGGAAAAAAAAACCTGAAAGGAACAGCTTCTTGCAGGTGTGGAAACCACTTATGCCCTCAAAACAAATCCATCATTATAACGCAGATAGATCAGAGGTATCTGCATTATCACAAGATTCATCTTAAATGAAGCTTCATTTACATACTCCTCTTCCAGAAGCTCAGAAAGCAATTCTTATAACTAAAGCCAAACATGCTTGTTACTGCCAAAACTGTCTCCCACACAAGATACTTCTCAGCAGATTGCTTGAAATGCTTTCATACCCAGAGTGTGGTTTTCTAGCTGTAGGAGAGAAAGTGGGATCAATACCGCATGGTCTCTAACCATGTACAGCCCCACCACAGGTGGAAGAGAAGCAGGCACTTCTTCTCTTCTTCTGGGAATAGTATGGTCAATCACTGGAGTTTTATGCTTAACCAATAATTAGCGTGAAAGCTGAAGTCTAGTGTTTTAAGACAGATGCAATTTGGGTTTTCATGTCAAAATAAACAAATAAATACGGGGGTACACCCAGAGAAGATGAGCAATTTGTAGAGAAGTGTAAAGGATCTGATCAGGACAAAAGTACACCACAAACTAAGGCTGCAAAGGCAAGAGAACTCCCTCTCCCTGAAATCAGGGCCTGACCACAACACAGGGCTAACCACTCACAGAGGCACCCTAAGGAAAGACACCTGAGAACAGCCTGCCTGTAGCAGTCACAGGGAAATGCCAACCTAAGATACAAAATCCCTAAGAACCCACCCTTCTTCCACAGACTTCATGAGCTTCCCAGGCATGCATGAGAACCTCTCACTCATCTGGATGAATCACAGGTTCCAGAAGCCTCCTTTCACCCAGTATTCAACTTCTGGACCTGGTGCCCTGCCCTGCAGCAACCCCCTAAAGCCAAGGCCAGGATAGGAATCCCAGTCTTTCCCAGGGGGGTCTGCAGCTCTGCGCATGATAACATTGATGCATGGAGATTAACACCACATCGACACTGTGCGGCTATTCTCATCGCACAGCCAGAGATAGACGACCCCATCTCCAAAGTCAATGATGGCTGCCCTGGGCAGGCTTACATCTCCTTCCCATCGAAGTGAAAGTACATGGATGTGAATGCTGAGATTCTGAGTGGGCAGAAAGTGGGAAGAAATTTACCACAGGACAATTGATTTTGATATTGCATATAGGAGTCATAAGATTGTATTTAACCAATGCCTGAGTTCATCACAGATAACGAAGTTAACAAAAGTTAGAGAAGGAAAGAGGCAGTGCCACTGTGGAAGGAATAATCGGTAATATCATACAACTAAAAGGGGAAAATTCTATAAAGTGACCTCTACAAAGAGTCATGTACCTGGGGATAAGTGCCCACTTTAGTTCCTTTTATTTCAAAAAGAGCAGAATTCAATTAGTGATATTTTTAGCAAAGACAGAGATTGTTTCCCAAGGACTGCCATTGTTCTTACTCAAAGATCTAGGTAGGCATAAATAACAAGATTTTCCTTCTTGTATGGAATGTTTTGCTTAGTTTATATTTGATCAACAAAGACAGTTAACATTTTCAAATGTATAAAAAACATTTTTTTCCTCCCTTAAATTTAAAACAGTCACACAAATGCACTGAACTTTATATCTAGGAGAAATCTCCCAACAGAACCATTGTGTTTTGTCAGGCCGGGGTATAAATACTGAGTACAAGGAAACTTATTTAAATATTGCAGACATGGCTTTTAGGACCTCAAGAAAGCTGTTTCTGAAGCCGTAGAAGGGAACAACCCCAGTGGATCACAACTGACAGGGAACTGGCAGCACTCACAAATTGGAAAGCCTGTGGGTCAGACAGATTCACGGCCACAAGTTCAGTCAACAAAGTACCCTGATGGCGATAAATACGCATTCTGTTTTTGCTGAGGGGCAGCTTACGCTACTGCGAACCACTCAGACCACATGGCAGTATGCCCATCAATTAACAGATGGCTTCTGAGGAGAAACCCAAATGGTGCAGCTCCTACCAGGGCACTCACCTCACCCATTGTGCATTTCTGCCAAATCACAGACTTAAAAGTTGGGAAGATGAGGTACTGTCAACCTCAAAAAAAAAAAAAAAAACCCCGAAAATTCACACAGATACTGTAATAAAGAAACAAATACTCAGAAAACCATGACTCATTAGGTCACAGAGTAGTGTGGCTCTGTCTGCAGCAGCATCAAAGTAAATCACCCTCACTGAACTGGAAAAGCAGAAGCTTGCTTGCCTTTTAGTCATATGGTGACAGTGAAATATTTAATCTCACGCCCAGAAATGTAGTGTACGCAACCACTGCTGGCAATTCCAGTCACATCTTCCCAGTGAAGCAGGGAAATTCTGAACACAAAAGTAATCTTTCCTACAGCCGTGTTATCACTTCACACACGGCCATGAATCTACAAGAGGGTGGAAATTAAAAAGGGCTTATTCATAATCACTTACATTTTAAGCCATCTTAGGTCATGAAATAGAGTGCTTCTGTTCACCTGACACTAGAGAAGACATGTGGTTTATTTATTCTCTGTGCGATGTTTTGATGAAATCAGATGAAATATTAAGACCATCTGAAATAAGACACGATTTCTGTGCCAGCTATTTGGACCACATCATATGCCTACTCTGCAAAAATATCTCAAGACTAGAACAAAGATGGGGGTTTTCTAGGGCGAGGAGCTTAAGGCTATCTGCTAACTAGCCTTATGAACTTGATAGCTAGAATGCTTAGCACATCTCACCTATGAACAAAAGCCAAGCCAAGGGAGTCTCTAATGCTTGTGCCCACAATGTCCCCACCTGCCTTACCCTCAAATTATCTTACAAAAATACATTTAGCCCTATCTGCTAGAGTGAAGCTTGTTAAAGAATTTTCTTAGATGTAGAATCAGAGCATTAGTTGTTCAATTACTCAAGAAAAAAAAAGTAAACCTAAAGAAATTAAGTTTCCACTAAATGGCAACCTTTCAGCTCTTCCCTAACTCAACCTAACCTTGGTGTCAAGCAACTTTCTGGTTTTGTTGCTGACAAATTCTTACTTGCTACCTATGAAGGAGCAGGAAAAAAAAATGTAAAATGATCTTTTTTATTTAGGGGTGACAGAATTATTGTGGCTACCAGATCACTTATTAATTCAGCATATTCTCAAATACAATACAGACAGTGAAATACTTATTCTAGCTTCCTTAGTTGACAACATTATTAAAGTATTTCATTTACCTTCCAGACTATTAAATTTTTCTCAAGCAAGATACTATCTAGCAAATAAAAAATATACATATACACTGACAAGGATCTGAACACAAAACCCCACTTAAATCCTATTAGGGTTCTTTATCTACACCCACACCCAAATTACATCCAATATAAGCACAAGGATGGAGAACTGTATCATGCTTAAAAGTTGTCTGGCACATCTGTAGAAGTGACTTATTCGTGCATTCAAATTTTCAGATACTTCTCAAATTATTTGATATGAAAATATTATTGATAGCCACCAATGTTTTATCTATTTTTAATTTTGAAACAATGTCTCACTATATAGTCAAGGCTGGCCTTGAATTCAAGATCATCTCTCCTCTGCTTCTTACGCTGAGGATCACAGGTGGGAGCTATCATGGCCAGCAGAAGCATTCTTTGTAAGGGAGATATTTTAACTCTACAGAATATGACAAATTAAACCTTTTTTCAATTCAAGTATTCCATAATACTTAACAATTTGAATATAATTTCTTCTACTCATTACAACATGAATATTAACCCAGAATTTCTTCTCTTTCTTAGATAGTCTTCAGAAGTTCAGCTAAACAGAAAAACAAAAGAACTAAAAGTAATCTCAGTCATCAAAATTTATCC
This sequence comes from Arvicola amphibius, assembly GCF_903992535.2. Lineage (NCBI taxonomy): Eukaryota > Metazoa > Chordata > Mammalia > Rodentia > Cricetidae > Arvicola > Arvicola amphibius. Next base: position 55,224,462 of record NC_052052.2, on the reverse strand, counting down.
AAAGATTGTCCTAAGTTAAATGTAGAATCTTACCAACAGAATACAAGCACTTTTTTGTGCTGATTGTTACCCCCAAACACTTGAGGTAAAGTATTTAAAAAAAAAAATCAAACAACTAAGAACTGTGCTCATAAGTGACTAGGAGCTAAGACAGATCCACTGTCTTCCCCCTACCCTACTCCAGAGTCTCTCTCTATAACAGTCCTGGCTGTCCTGGAACTCATTCTGTAAACCAGAATGGCCTTGGACTCAACAGAGATACACCAGTCTCTGCCTCCTGAGTACCATGATTAAAAGAACAGAAAAGGTTTATCTTTTAAGTAAAGAATTTATCACCTAATTAAGGCTTTCTGCAAGATTCTTTTCACTACCTCCCGAAGCTTGGTGTCATCTTTGCCAGGCTTCCTATGCTCGAACCCTCACTGTATTTTCAGGTAAAGCCATCAGGACAGATATCTAATTCCTTTAAGCTTCCAGAAACTGCAAGTTATCAGCATAACACTGACTGAATTTATTTTTTTTACACTTTCTTATTTCTTATTTATTTATTTATTACCAATTATAAAACCAAGAAGTTACCCAGAAAAACTCTCCTCTAGTCTCAGTGGCCAGGGTGTGGGGTGGGATGGGGGGAGAGGGGTGATGGGGAGAGAAAAAAAATTAAAAAAAAAATTAAAAAAAAAGTAACCAAGACTGAATTTATTTTTAAACAATACACTTAGCATTCTGCAGCCAAGACTTAGGAGGAATAAACACACTTCAAATAAAGATAAAATAAGACAAATCTTTTCCAAGAGAACTCAAGCCTGACACAAGGAAGGGGACAACTGTGGTGAGCTGAGCTGAAGACACTTATATCACCTGCAGAGAAATGAAATTACTCCAATGTCAGAAGACAGGAATTTTAGACTTCTCTTGCTTGTAGGTTCTAGATTTCACACACACACACACACACACATACACACATAAAATCATGCATGCGTCGATGCTATGAACACAAACTCATCTAGTGGAATCAAGGAGCTAAGGAGCGAAGGTAGTGAGGAAAAACAAGAGGTGGAACATGGGTGAAATATGCAGTTACATTATGTAATTGTATGCAAATGTCCCTATGAAACCCAGTGCCATGTACAATGAACACATGCCAACTAAGACTTTTTAAGTAGATAACAATGACATGTACTACAGAACCCAAAAGGCATGGAATGCCTGAGAGTACACATAGCCACAGAAAGGCTTTTATTAAATGGGGAATAAATAAGCAAAAGGAATAAATGAAGGTAATTCACAAGTGAGTCTCTTTTACTACCAGTTAGGCACACAACTGCTATAAGCAACAGAAACTGTAAAACTTGACTGACTTCTGAGCTTAAAAAAAAAAAAAAAACCATACACCCTAAGGGACCTGCAAGTCTGAGGACACTGCTGCTGCTGGCCTTCTCTGTCACTCCTCCGGTTGTTTTGCTCATCTTCAAGGACGACAGGCATGATGAAGACACAGTCATGTGGGGGTGAGGGCATTCTGAGAGGTGACCTGGAAGGCACTGCTATGTACCTTTCTGCTCTGGCATCACTCTCAGAATTTGGTTTCTTACAACACTGGGAACATGAAGCCAGTACAAGGTGACTGAACACATCATACTGGAGGAGTTCACGGGAGGTGAGCACACTGTTTAGGTATCAAATACGCAATCTACACAGTTACAAGAGTTACTCCCAAGATAAGATGACGCAGTAAATAACCTTCTTTTAGGGTGAGTTCGAAAGTGAACTCAGAAAGAACTAAACATGTGCGTTACACAAGCACGTTTCACTACAGTGTAAATCGGGAGAACTACAAATCGACTCTGGCTTAATTAGCAAAAAGGAATTTACTGGAATAGACACAGGGTGTTTGGAAGGAAGAGGAGGCAGCTATAAACCAGCCTCCAGAGTTAATGAGAAGTAAAAAACATCATTTCAGAGCAGACAGAGAGTGTCTCCATCACAATCTCCTCCTTCCACTGCCTCTTCAAATGCTTACACCAGCTGGACCTGGGGGCTCTGGCCTGCAGTCTCAGCATTCACAAGAGCTGGAGAGGAGAACTGCTCAATATTGAGCCTCAGGTCTGCTCAACTGAGATAAGTCTTTAAAAACAAAGTAAGAAAAAGAAGCTGGGTCCTGGGGCAAACTGCTAAGTGATCTTAGTCCTTTACTGGCTTTGCTTTCCTTAGCAGACTCAGGGAGGAAATGCCCATTTTCTGGCCTCACACCCACTAAGCACAAAGAGAATTTACGTAAGAGTGGTCCTAATAAAAGAATGAGACAACTTTCCCTTGTGCACACAAAGGTCCTCACAAATGTCTCCATTTAAACCAAAAAGAATACTCCTGTTGCTGTTTACATAAAGGACTACAACAAAAACAACTACCAGGTGGTATAATCAACAAGTCGTTAGCAAACAAACCACATTAGACTGCTGCTACAGTCCAGTTTAGAACAGTGCACAGAAGCCTAGAATATTCTGAACACTCATTATATGACCATTATCTGCTCTCTACCGTACCCTAACCATGACCTTCCTTCTCTCTTCAACACATGGTCACATCATCCCATGAAGGAAGAAGGCAACAGCACAGATGTTCCCAACCACAGCCAAACTTCTCCCACGGGTTCTCTGGAGCCAGCTGCACCACTATCACCAGATGACTATAAATGATAGTCTCAGCCACGGGACATCTTCCTCCCTGCACAAGACCCTGGCTTCAATTCCCAACATGGGGGGAAAATTAACTTTTTTAAAAAAAGAGAGCGACTTTAACCATGAGAAACATTACATTTTTATTATTTTAACTTCATACAATGGGGTGGAAGTGTTCTGTTAAGCCCCAACACATGCAATTGCTTTGAACTGTCACTAGCCAATTTCTGCAAACAAGACCAGTCAGTCACTGGGAGTGGACTGATGTTCTGGCAGCAGCAGGCATGCATGCAGCTGATGCCAAATGAATGGGAAGGCAGGACTCCAAGGTATAGACCCAAGATATAAAAGGAATAGGTGCAAGTCAACATGATGCCAAACACAGAAAACAGCCATTCGCCACTTTTTCCTAAGGTCACGTATATCAGCATCTGCCTCCCAAAATGACTTAACAAGGACACTGAATTCCTAACTACAGGAATTGTTCCTACTGTCTGGGGGTAAGGGGAAATGGCTCCACTCGTGGTTTGAGAGAGACTTCTTGAAATGTGAATGGAAGGGTACTTGAAAAAGGAGAGTAGTAAATGGCAAAACCAAGTTACAGGAAAATTTTCACTCCTATGTGGGAAAACAGAGAAGAGAACTCTCTGGAAGACAGCCCTCTGGCTCAAGGCCACGGAAAGAACACGAGGAACCCCTCATTTGACGACCAGGTCCAGATACACTGGTTTCTACACTCAGAGGACTAAAACTTCACCTGTATAAGGAAGCTAAGCTCAGATGACTCTGAATCTACTTTTTTGAAGATTTATTTATTTTTATTTTATGAGTATAGGTATTATGTCTGTGTATTACATGCTTGCCTTGGAAGCCAGAAGAGGGTGTGAGACCCTCTGGAGCTGGAGTAATTGGCAGTGTTGACGCCTCATGTAGGTTATCAGGAATCTGACCCAGGTCCTCTTGGAGAGCAGCTAGAACTCTTAATTGCTGAATCATCCTTCTAACCCCTTTGTATGGACTTTTAACACCAGGTCTAGATTAACATGTTCTAAAACCTGAAAGTGGGGTTATTACCTTGTCTTTCTGTCAAAGTTTTTGGCTTCTCGCACTTAAGAAGAAGAAACAAATACATATTTTGAAAAATTACAAATCAGTACTGTCAATTATTTTCATCTTTTCTAACACTTATGGACTTATCCCTCAAATAAGCTCTTATTATCATAGAAACCCCAGCAATTTAAAAGTTTAAAACAAATCTGGCCTAAAACCTTGAGATATTAACACATTAGATCTCAATTCATAGGGCTGGAGGGATGGCTCAGCAGTTGGGAGCACTGGCTGCTCTTCCAGAGGTCCAGAGTTCAATTCCCAGCAACCACACGGTGATGCACAACCATCTAAAATGAGATCTGATGTCCTCTTCTGGAATAAAGGTGTACATGGAGATGGATCATTCATACATTAAAAAAGTTTAAAAATCTTTAAAAAAAAATCCCAATCCATCATGTTTGAAAAGGTGAGTGCTATGTGACTCAACAGAGCAAAAGCATTCCACATTGGGATCACAAGGGAAAAGTCAGAATTCCAAGGGATTAAACTATGATGTCATCAGGAATCTTTTGACACCACAAACAGCCTGTTTGGATGCTGTTAAAGCAGACTAAGAGCAACTACCATTCTTACAGCTGTGTTAGGAAAATCTCTCAGACAGGTACCAAGGTCAGGAAGACTTCAGAGGACAGTAGCTTGCAAACCCCTGTGTTAATGTCCTCCTTAAGAGAACTTTAAAATGTGTGAGGAAATAGACCTTCCAGTGACCTTGAAGACTAACAGTAATTCTGGTTTATGGTTTACCTGCTTCTATACCTCCCTTAAACTTTCTCTTAAAAGGAAGACTTGACTTCCTGAAGATAAGAGTCCAAGGTCAAACAGGCTAGGGGAGATTAAGGGCAAGTGCGAGGTAATAACTCTCTCATCCTACACCAAGAAACATAAAATTTTAATTGAGCTGGAGAATGGTGTGAATACAAAATTGGTAAATCATACACACGCTCCCTTTAAAATGAAAACACTATGTTGAATTCCAACAAAAAGTACAATGAGAAAAGGACTCATTAAGAACTAAAAATAAACTCTAATTCACAACATGCATAAGGATTGAACAGAAAAGGAAAACAAGATGTAAAACTGCATCTGCTAAATTAACCATGTCCTCACAGAAACTGCCCTCATCCTCACAGACCGAAGTCTGTACAAATCTGAGTGAAGGAAGCAACACTTTAATGTTTTCAATGATGTTTCAACAGAAAAGAAAACAGAGGCAGCATTTTTTTTCCTCCTTCAAGTCCTGTGATCTGCTAACACTGCAGAAATACTGGGCTTCTTTACATCGAAGCCAATGCTCTCCGTACTTCTCTATGAATGCCTTAGTTGACGAAATCAGAATTTTAGCAAGGGTATTGTGATTTACATTAAAGGGATAGTCTTCATAAGGAAGAGAGCATGCATAAAAGTGCAAGCAGGCACTCTTGATACTTTTCAACTAATACTGTATGGCTAAATTTAACAACCTGCTCAGGTCCGTAATACCCTACACTAAGGAGTCTAACCTTTATGTTGTAATCTGATGGAGTCACTCTAACACAGACGCATGCAAACACGCACATGCAAGCAAGCGTGAGTGCGCGTGCACACACACACACACACACACACACACACACACAGCAGGTCCTATACACCAGAGGTCTAGCTCACCAACGCTGACATATTAGCATCAATCAACTTCCTGGTCTCCCTTAACTTCCTATTCCTACTTTGTCCTACCTCCTAGCGATGATGATCACATATAGGCTTTGTATTCCTCCCAGATCGCGAACACTAAGAATTCTCAGATAATAGATCTATTTGGAAATGTTTTCCCAAAACTAAATTCAAGTTCAGAGTTGAACAATTCCAATAAGGCTACAAAACAAGTCAAATGGTGAGAATGGACATCAACCTATGTGTAAAAAATATGGTGTGTGTGTGTGTGTGTGTGTATTTGCACGCATGCATATACGCGTGTGTTTGGTTGCCCAGTGCATGATTGGAAGCCAGGAGATGCCTGGTGTCCCTCTGCATCACTTTCTACCTGACTCATTGGAGACAGAGTTGCTCACTGAGCCTGGAGATTGCTGTTTTTAGCTAGACTGAGTGGCCAGTGAACCCCTAGGATCCTGACGTTTATGTTACGGCACTACACTGGGATTACAGGTGTCAACAGCCACATTCAGCTTTGTCACATACGTACTGAGGTACTGAGGATCCAGACTGAACTCACATCCCCATACTTGCTCAAGTCCATGCTATTACCAATTAAACCATCTTCCCTAGCTCCTAAGAATGGACTTTAAATGCTAAAACCTTCAAAACGAGTGTTAATAAAACCACCTTCTCTATCAAGAAGAAACATTATTTAGTAGTAATCACAAGTTGAATCACCCAGGTGTATAGAAAGTTTTGGTAAATCTTTATCACACCCATTTAATACGAGAATACAGAACAAATACACAACTTAAATACACATCTTGCAAAATCTTTTCTTCAAAGAGGTATAAAGTACAAAGTAGGAAAATTAATTGAAATTATCGTCATGGTTAAGTCTTCCAATAAAAACTGAAATGAAGGTGGTACACTGCCTAAGAGATCCCTGTGCCGTTATGGCCCCAATATATCCTTTTAACTGAGAATCTCTTTCTTCACAATACTGGGGAGGGCTACCAGTGCTTAGGGCCCTCGAAAGGTATCTGATTACAAAGCTGGGTATGGTAGTGTGCATCTGTATCACCAGGATGCAGAAGCTGCTGCAGAAGGATTAAGTGGTTGAGGCTGGCCTTGGCTACACAGTGAGTTCAAGACCAGTTATACAGTTAGACCTTGCCTCAAAACCTAGTTAAAATGTGTGTGTGTTTGTGTGTGTGTTTATGTGTGTGTGTTTCTGTATGTGTGTGTCTGTGCGATAAAGAGGCCCCCTAATGATGTCAAATTTAACATTCTAAAACTTTTTTTTAAAAAAGAAAAAAGGCAAGAAGTAAAAATATAGAAATGAAGTCATGGTATATAGAACTAACAAGTCAAATGACATTCACAAATAAAATGCCAGGAAATATTTGTTCAAGCTGACCTTTTCACAGAAGGGTTTCCACAACAGAATGCAGCGGCATGCAGTGTGCTCAGGTGAAAGTCAATTAGCTTTAAAGGCGCTCAAATGAAACTGACAAGCTCTGGAGCACAGCTCCGAGTTCAGTGATCAAGTCTCCCGTTCAGGAACAATGGGAACATTCAAGGGAAATAGTCCAACAGTAATGACAAAAGGCCCAGCCAATTCAGAATTTTAACAAAGTTTAAGAAAATAAAGGCTTGTAGCACAATTAATAATAATAATAATAATAATAATAATAATAATAATAAAAATCCAGAGACAGAAACTGGGGTTCAACCTGAAGGTCAGAAAAGCAAAACAGCCAGACACTGGCTCTTAACCTCAGTCTGAAATGGTGATCCTGCCCCCAGGATTCTCAGAATGAGACTGTGTGTGAGAGTTGTTTCTTCCTGTTTTATATTCCACGTGGATTAAAGGTGAGCACCACTACCACCATGTTTCTATGGCAAACTAGTGTGGCTACTGGGATTAAAGATGTGTGTCACGACTGCCTGGTCTGTAAGGCTGACCAGTGAGGCTGCTATATTCTCTGAAATTAAGGCAAGCTTTATTTATCAAAATACAAATGAAATAAAACTACAAAGGCTAGTGCTGGGGTAGTCAAGTCTATAAGGCAGGGAATGAGAAAACATCAAAGGCTAGTGCTAGGACAGTCAAGTCTATAAGGCAGCGAATGAGAAAACGTCAAAGGTAGGCTGATTTTGGACCACATTATAAAGGTGGGTGTGGTTTAGATGAGAAACAGACTTTTTTTTTAAACACTTGGTCCCCAGTTGCTAGAGCTGCAGAAGTTATTAATTTTTAGGAGGTGGAGCTTGGCACATATTGAAAGTTTATAAGCTTGTCCCACTTCAGGTGTTTCTCTGCTTCCTTACAGGTAAGATGTGGTAGCCAGCTTCCTGCGCCAGCTGCCTGTGGCAACACTGTCCTTGCTAGCCAATACGGACTCTCCCTCTGGAACCATAGCCAAAATAAACTCTTCCTTCTATAGTCATGGTAGTTTATCTTATTAATAACTAATGTAGTAGATAAATCTGCTTCATATCTGAGGGGAAAGCCAGCAAATATCAGCCTAAAACAGTCCACTCTTACACAAGGACTATTTAAGCTGAGGATGGTTAAGAATCAACAAATGCAAAAAGGAATCTCCTCCCCTCTCCTGTTCTGCCCAAAAGGGAAGCAGAGAGTCTCCCGGGGACCATATACCCCTCATCCTACACTAACTAAAGGAATGACCTTTATCATTACAGATGACATACATGAGACAAGTTCACACAAGCAGACCTTGCTGATACAGCTCTTCTCTCATTTTGTTTCCCCTACAGATTTCCTAGACTCTGCTCTGTAATTTAACATCCTTCAATGACCAAACTATTCCTTGTTAAAAATATTGTGCTCACTCCCTTGTCTAACAACTAATTTGCATCTCATGTATTTCCTGTATTCATAAATTAAAATTTTTCCTCTCTGACACTGGTATAATAGTGTAACTTCTAGAGAGAGAAGGGGAGGGAGAGAGAGAGAGAGAGGGAGAAAGGATTTCAGTAATTTTGTATTGGCATTAATCAACACTAACACCAAAAATTGTTCTATAAGAATACCTAGCTCAGAGATGAAGAGACAGCTCATCAGTTAACAATGCTTATTGCTGCTGCAGAGGACCAGAGAGGTTCAGTTCCAGAATCTACATCAGGTGATTCATAACTACCTATAACTCCAGGCCCAGGGATCCAATGTCCTCTGGCTTCTGCAAGTACCTACGTGCACACGGTTGCATATAAACTCATACAGGCATCATACATACATACATACATACATACTGAGAGAGAGAGAGAGAGAGAGAGAGAGAGAGAGAGAGAGAGAGAGAGAGAGAGAGAGAGATTCAAAACCAGTATTTTAAAACTGGCTGGAGAGAGAGTTCAATGGGCACGAGTACCTGTTCTTCAAGATTTGGACTTGAGTTCAAATTCCCCAGCACCCACGTGAAAACAAAAACAAAAAACTCCAAACAAACAACAACAACAACAAAAACTGGCATTGCAAAACCCCATTAAATGACAGGTACATCCTGAGAGTTCCGTATTTAGCACACCAAGGCTGATGGACAAGTTTCCAGTCTAATGAGACCCAATCTCAAGGTAACAATGTGAAGAACAATTTAGATCTCCTGCTCTGACCTTCACGCATATTCAAAAGCCTGTGCGTGCAAACATGTGTGCGTGCAAGCATGTGTGTGTGCATATATTTGCCCTCCCCCATGCACATAAATACCCAGTTTGAGTAACACAACAAAAATAAGTCTCGAATAAACTTGTAAGCCTTTACCAAAACCTTTGGGAAGTTTCTATAATGTTAATATCATACTTTCAGATGACTGACTAGTCATAACCTTTAGAAAGGAAAAACACATGTGAAAATAATGTATAATTAAAATTCACATTTTTCTGTGGTATATTTTACTAGTTAGAGGTGATTCAAATTTTCATCATAGTTCCATAAACTTGATACTAATGTCACTTTATAAACTTAGCCTAGTGTGTGTGTGTGTGTGTGAATATATGATAGATAGATACCTACAAAGTGCTTATCCCAGCCTTCAGACCTGGGAAGACATGCAGTCTTGCCACTATCTTTATGATTAAATAGCACAAGAGCTCAGAATGGATGCTTTGTTTTTTTTTTTTTTTTTTAAATTTACCGCCCACCCACCTGCCTAGCCACCCTGCTGTTGTCAACTACTTGTCTCTGAATTCCTGATCACTTAACTCTCTATGGGTCCCAAATAATAACTGACATACAGAGCTATAATTTCAAATTAACCTTCATCAAAACAGCCTGTGTCTGCCATGACTGACTTCATCCCAGCAAAAAAAAAAAAACACTATTAAATTCGAAGGTATTTATTAGACTAATAAAATAATAGCATTTATCTATTTCAATCCTGGGGAGTTAAGATTGTGTGTACTTTTAAAGGAAGGGAGAATCTCATTATAAAAATGTTTGAAAATCACAGTGTTCTGGTAGACAGTTTTAAAGTTCTCAGGAAGTTAAGAATGAATTGGGGTATTCTCCCTAAAGGGGAGGAAACAACCTTTGGTTACCACTCAAGGGGTTATACCTAACAGTTGATATCCCTACCTATCAGCACCTGCAGAGTCTCTGGGTCCCTGGGGATTTGTTTGTTTGTTTTACATCTTGTCTCTCCGTGCACTGGCTTCTTAACGTACACTTCCCTACCACTGTGCTCATCACAGGGATACACACATCATCACCGATCAAACCCCAAGGGGCAAGAACCTCAGACTACACTGTCTGATACGTGCTTAAATAATTCTGAGAGCTTTTGTAGCTTTTAAAGACTTTATCTGCACCACATAACTGTAATACCCAGCACTGGGAAGCTGAGGCAGGATGACGGTCAATTCCAGAGCAGCCTGGGCTCCAGAGCAATAAGCTATCTCAAAGGAAAGGAGAGGGAAAAGCACAGAGTGACTGTGATGCCCGCTGTGGGAGTCCCTGGGCCTGCTACTTGCTCTCTGAATAACTGCTTTCCTCATCTTCTCAGTGACTTTATTAGAAAAACTTCCAATGGAAATTTAAAATTCAAATGTAAAGAGTGATGTCTATGTCTGCCTACAAATGTTAATTTTATCCAATACTAAAATATTTTAGGCCTTCTGATTTAATTTTTTTTTATTATTTTTGGGGAGGGGGAAGTTTGAGACAGGGATTCTCTGTATAGAGCTGGCTGTCCTGGAATATTTCATTCTGTAGACCAGGCTGGTGCTCAGCTCAGAGACCTGCCTGCCTCTGCATCCTAAATGCTGGGATTAAAGGAGCGAGCACCACACCTGGTTCCTATGCTATGTTTTTATTAGTTCTTTAAGAATTTCAAGTTTCATACACTACATTTCCAATATTGTCACTCCACTAAGTCTTCCCAGATCCACCCCCTGCCTTTTTTATTCATCCAATTTTGTACCCTTTATTTTTTCTTTTCTTTCTTTTTTTTTTTTTTTTTTTTTTTTTGTTTTTCGAGACAGGGTTTCTCTGTGGCTTTGGAGACTGTCCTGGAACTAGCTCTTGTAGACCAGGCCAGGCTTTTTCTTTTCTTAAACCCTTTAAGACCAATAGGTTTTGCCCAAAATATTCTTACATATATGGTCTTCTACTGGAGTATGGTCGACTAGGGGCTACACTGTTAGGGAAAACCGACCCTTATTTTCTCAGCAGCTAACAACTGCAAATCACTCCACAGTTTGGGGTGGGACTGTGTGCCCAGCTCCCTCCTCCATGCTGGATACTGTCTAGCTGGGCGTGCAATGGTTGTGTGCACCATGAGTTCATGTGCTTACCTGATATTTTATAGAAAGTGTACTACTCTGGAAACCTCCATAACTGTAAAGACTGTGAAGCAAAGGGACGTCGAGAATAACTTTCACTTCAACATCTAACTGTGTGCTTGAGGTAAGCCGTGTTTCTGTCACCACTGCCCCCACACTGAAGCCAAAGAATGAGCAGATATGAAGACTGAAAACTCAAATTTACCCCATTACACCCTGCAAAGGTTTTATGGAAGAATAAGATGATTCAAGTCTGCCCAGGGAGAAGGCATGGAAAATCCCCTAAGATGCTTTCTGTGACAAATGTCTAATACGAAAGATGGATGAGTTATTTAATATTTTCACTTACCCAGTATTATAAAAAAAGATATGTGATTTTACACACTATTCAACCATCTTGATCCTATATAATGGTAGGGTTGCCACTAAACAATCGAACAGGAAACCACAGAAATTGATGTGATAGCCTGCACGCCATTTATCATACTTTACTACTTATTTTGAGTAGCCAAAAAAAAAAAAAAAAAAAATCCACAAGCAAAAAAAAAAAAAAAGTTCTACTAAAAACATTAAAGATAAAATCTATAGGGGACAGAATTGCTTTCTACTTTTCCCAAGTTCTCAATCTCTCTATTAATTTGATAGACTGCTCATCCTGTTTGCAAATGAAACTTGAAAATGGCCAGGAATGTAGCTCAGTGACAGAAAGTTGTCTACAGTGTGCGTAGAGATCTTGGTTCAATCCCCATTATGTGCTCCTTCCAAAACATAGACAAATGACTGAAGGAAAATGAGATCCATTAAAGTTTTCAACAAGGAGGAATCCTGACAATTTGGTGAACACAGAGGCAACATAATTAGCTTAGGACAGAATCTTTCAATACGTACTGTAGGCAATGTATTTCTTTTTAATCTGATGGGAACAGATTTTAGGTCTTCAATCTGTAGCCTTAGGAAACAGGGCAGTGAGGCTCAAACACAGACATTGGCTCCAGGTACTTACGAGATCTTTAAAAAATGAGTGTCAGGGCCTCAGTTAAAGAGCTATTCAAAGTATCATCTCAACCAGTCCTAAGTGACCCGGTATGGTCGCTTCCTTCAACTTCAGTTAACCAAAGGAAAAGCCAGTTACGTGGCCATTTGAGCAGTCAGACTCTGGCCCCATTCTTCACACCTCTTTTAAGAAACATTTATTCAATCCAAATACTTAGTTTGGCCAGGAGGTGGTGGCACACACCTTTAATCCCAGCACTTCAGAGGCAAAGGCAGGTGGATCTCTCTGAGTTCAAGGTCAGTCTGGCAGCTTGGTCTACAGAGCAAGTTTTAGGACAAGCAAGGTCTAGCTACACTTCATGTCAAATGGTTTTAGCATTTTAAAAGAATTCTAGTAGGAAACATTAACTCCTGTCCTTAAAACATGTGCTTATTAAATAGGCTTGAGCTTAATAAAAATTTACACATTTAAAAGAAAAAAGCATACTAAGATTTTTCAAATACCTAGTACTCAAATTTGGCCAAATGGGCCATTACTTTGGCCCAATTTCTCACCCTTTTCTCTTCATCTTTACAATAAAATAAATATGCCACATATTCTTTTCTTATTAAGGAATATAACATAAAGTTCCATTATTCTCTAATTCTATCAGTACAATTGTTTAGACAGTACTTTATCATACATAATGTAAGCATAAGGCCAAAGCAACTTAACGAAAGCCTACTGTAAGCCCTCTCCCCCTTCTAAAACAAAATACTCTCCTTACAGCTCACTGTTGAAATGCTCCGTTAGACAAGCTCAGGGTACTGAAGAAGCAAAGGCTAACCTGAACGTTGCTATAACACACACATTTTCCAAAAGCACTGTCCTTCATCCCAGAATATATTATTCAAAGTCCAATAAATGCATACTGCTCTCTAGGCATGGTGGCTCACACTTGCAGTCTCAGTACTCAGTAGGCTAAAGTGGCACTGCCATGAATTCAAAGCCAGCATGGACTACACAGTGAGCTGCAGGCCCACCTGTACTATAGAGTGAGGCCTTGTCTTTAAAACAGCCCCCAAAAGCATTTTATGATTTAAAAGACACTCTTCAAACTAGTTTCCAATTGCTTACACAGTAACAGAAAATCTAGCTATGGAAAGGTTCGGCACGGAATGATTAATACGAAGGTATTTTCTCATATCCTGACCCATGGTTCTTTAAATGTCAATCGTCTCCATGAAATTGCATACCTGTTATTTTGTCTCTTACAAGCTTACAGGACTCTATCTCACCAATGCTCCCGAAAAGACTCTTGAGCTCCTCCTGGGTCATGTTCTGAGGAAGGTAGTTGACTATTAGGTTGGTCTTGCTGTCCTCCGTGTTCCCGGAGTCAACTGGTGAGGAGCAGTTGTTGTTTACCGTGGTTGGACCATTGGCTGTGTTATTGCAAGTTGGCCCATTAGACAGTTGTGTTTCCATGGCAGCAATTACCTGCTAAAAACAGAGAAAATAAGAAATGTCAGAACTCATATTTCACAAGCTATTAGAGATTCCACCCAAGAGTTAAACACTTGTTACTAAACACAAGTCGTTCTGCTGAGATTACAATAAAGCTTCAACAAAAAGTGCAACACCTACGCTAATTGTATTTAATATTAAGCTACTCAATTTAAGACTACAATTATACTTCCACATACATATTCCATACATGCACATAAGCACAATTTAAATTTTAAACATCTCTAGACTGATATCATGGGTCTCGTCATATACCCTCAACTCACCTGCAGTGTCCACAGACGAAGCAATTTAATACCAAAGGGCGCAGAATTGCGTCCTAACTAAAAGTCATTCTAAAAATTAAAGATGCTTAACATGCTGCCAAAACAAATGAAAAAAATGACATAGTAACTCTGAAGAGGATTCTTCAGTTCGTAAGAGTCAATTATTTAAGACTGACAGGCATCCATTAACAAAAATCAAGGAGAAAGGTACTTTCAAAAATAAAATTTGTCAACATGTACTGTTTTGGTTACATACTGAAATGCTTTTTTAATTAACATTATTTTGTACCTCTATCATTGGTTAAAAAAAAAAAGAAAAAAAGAAAAAATAGATGTTATATGTTCAGGAGTGAAAGGGTAGGTTAACTTGGGAATAAAACTATGAATAATATTTGGTCCACACTTGCAGACTATTCGGCCATTCTTGTCAATTTGGCAGCTGATCACCACCAACAAGTAACTGATCTATAGCATCAAAACAGAATCCACAAACAATTCAGGATATTTTACCTTGACTCTAATTTTAAGACAAAAATGCATATCCAGCTCACCACATCAATAATAAATACACCAACTCCTCCAAACAGGTCAGCCCAAGGCTGTGGAAAATGCAAGGAATACGGTGTCCATAAACCAACCAGCAGATGAACAGCAGGGTAGGGGGAGATTTCCTCAAAAGTTCCAACTTCTCTAAAAACCATTTATTATATAATTTTAGAAGTAGTTTCCTAGAACCAATCTGATGATCTTTGAACAAAGGAGTCACAAACCACAACCCCCACATTTTCCAAAAGTATGTTCTAATAACTGTCCAACTCTGGACAGCCAAGACTATGGGGGGAACCAAATCTCAAAGCATCAATGAAAAGGTTACACTCTGCCTCATCCAATACACCTCAGCTCCCCAAAGAACTGCTCCAACCTGGCAACTGAGTAAGCACATGCTAGCTTTAGCCGGCTTTCACATAGGAAAGGCAAAGAATTTGATAAAAGGGGAAAAAAGCAAAGTAGAAGGGAAAGATGGCTGATAATAAAGAAACAGGGAAAATGTCTTTTCAAATTCAAATTGCCTAAGAAAAATAAAAGGGTACATCTACAGATATAAAATCTCTACTGCAAAGAGATGTTTACATAAGAAAGCAGCACCAGACGGATAGGCCAACTGACCAGATCCAGAATGGTGAGGGACAGGAATCACCACTGTCAGGATAAAAACAGACTCAAGCCAGAAGAGTTAGGAAATAGTCAAACAATTCGTAACCTTTCAATAACTTCTTTTAAAAACAAAACAAAAAAAAAAACAAATGTCCCCCCCTCAAGATTTACTTTTCTTAGGTAAGTATTCTGAGTGAATACTTAAGAAAGTAAAGGGTAATAAATCTTTAGATTTCTGTAGGAAAAAAAAATCAAAAATATTTCAGGATATTATAATTGACAAATTACTTGAAAATGAAAAGGGAGGCTCCAGATTTCCTAGTGAAAGTGTGACTGCTCCAGTTCCTGGGTGAGTTGTGAATTCTTCTTTCACAGCCAAATTCTCAGAGAGCTACCTCTGCCCAGCAACTAGAAAACAATGAACTACAGGAGGAAAGTAGCCAAGGCCTATAAAATAAACCACCACTCAAAAGTAAGGGTACATGCACAAAGTACAAGAACCCCAAATGTGAGATTCGGACTAGAGCTTATTGGGATGTCGTGTGAGGTATAAATGTTCGTTGACTGAAATTAGCAGGGTTTAATAAGGACAACAAACACTTTCACTTAATTGCACATCTATTTCCATGTTCAGGTGGCAAGAATGAGCTCCTAAGCCAGCATTCAAGTGAACAGCTGCGGTAGGCTGTGTGCACTGAAAATCACAGCATCTCTCAGCTATAGGACCATCTGCTCTGAATAAAATGATACTAATGTGCTATATTTTCCAAATAATGCATATTCCATTGATAGGCTCAACACAACTGTTCACAGAATGCAGTCTTTCAGCAGTCACTGGGCAAATAATTTTCAGCCAGATTTACAATTTCAAATTTTTTTTTGCATCAAGAATTGTAAATAACTTCAAAATGTAGTAACCAAAAAAATACATAGTAAACAGGATGTAAAGAATTACGGTAACTTAGTATTCAGACCATACCAAAACTTTTGTTTTTGTTTTTGTTTTTAAAAAGCATGTCACTCTTTTGAGTCTGCACTAAATCCTAATTTTGATTATTTCAGTTACATATAACAGCACGGTTCTGATCTACATATACCACCACGGTTAAAAATTGCAATGTGCTTTTAAACTCTTAATGATGGCCATACCATTGTAGGTAAGAATGATTAGTATGCCAAATTAAAGGTTCAAGTGTTTGGTATGGCCTCGGCACTTCTGCAACATGCTAAAAAAAAAGTAGCCTACAGAATTTAAGAAAAATCCCACAGACCCCGGTCCAAGGCTCTGCTGCCCACGAACCGCTTCTAAGCAGAGAAGCCACATCACACAGTCTGACTGCCATGTTAGTTTGGAGTTGCCGTCTGCAATATGGACACAAAAAGTACCATACGTTAGAGTCGAGCAAGGTAATGCAACACGTCAGCCTGCGCAAATTTACAGTGATTGTCTTCATATTCCCAGCACGTCCATGCAGTGGGGCTTAATTGAATTTGAGGCAATTCCAATCTAATCTTTCCAAATTTAACATGTAGGGTATTTTTTTTGCATAAATGTAAGTATTTGTAATTAAAAGCCTGATTTTTAAAACAATATTAACTAGCTATCTTGGCATCTATCTTCAAAAACTACCTTAAATTCCATCTCAAAAAAATGGTTTTAAATGAAATAAAATGAAAATACTACATGCAGGCCTCTCTTATGGAGATGGGAGACGGGAGGAAAAAGAAATGGAAGTTTAGTGAGAAGAGCAGTCAAGCGATTCATAACGGATTGCTGTGTATAAAAGCACTCTCTCTCCTAAATATCAAAGGGGCGTTAAGTGAAGCTGTATTTGCCCACACTGTTACATTATACTACAAATGATCCTTAATCCTGGGACTTCAAATTAAAAGGGAATCAACCCCCCCTCCCCCATGAGTATTCTACCACTAGAGTCAAACCAGTCTCTATCAGCTTCACCAAAAACAGCTCACATAAACTAACAGGAGTGAAGCAGCATCTTTCAATTGCAATAATCGGACCAATAAACAGTATTTTCTTAATGATTGCATAGGATGTCAGCTTTGTCCTTGAGTGAAAACAAGTGAACACTTTTATGACATATAAATTGTGAACCCAGCATGCTTTAGAATGAGTGCTGCCAAGAGGCCTCCACAGCATCACTGAACTGCTTGTCCCTTACTTCAACTGGCACGGAAACTAATCGGAGCTGTGATAGTGGCCCGAAAGTCAAAGTTTACTTTTTAGCTATAGAAATGACCAACATAGCAATCAGAAAACTCAGGCTCAGAAACAATCAGGAACAAGAAGGGTGAAAAACAACCCCCTTACATTTTAGTAAATTCCAGTTTTCAACTTCAGAGGTAAAAGCCTGGCTGTACATGAAATCTAGGCATGGACTATGGCATCTACAAAAGGACTTAAAGACTCCTCCACAGAGGCATGAAAACGCTTTGCTGTTCTTCCTTTCTCCCATTGTGGCCAGAAAATTCAGTCTGACCCTGTGTTCTTAATTTTACAGTTCATCTTATAGTTAACCTGAAATAAAGTGTTTTATATACATGAAATAGTTTGATAAGATCCCAACTATGGAGAAGGATGACCACACCCAACAGGTTAAAAGACAAAATATATGTCCAGGATACATTCAGCATCTAATATCCAAATATTCTTACTTGTCTAAAATCACGTGTCAAGTCAGACTTAACGGCCTTATCCCCTGTATTCCGTAGGCGACTACACTAACAAGCTGATCTGTTGACACCCCTCCTTTGCAAGACCCCAGGGATGGATGCAAACAGTCTCTACTGAAGCGGCTAAGCTGGGAAGGATGCTGATGGAAAATGATTCCACTGCACTTTTACATCCCCAGCACCCAGACAGTCTCTCCGCTTGAAGCAGACACACACCTTTATGGGAAGTTATAAATAAGCTGCTCACATGGCCCTTACCTTTATGCTGGCCAACAATTCAGTTACTAAAAATGTAAAGCTACTTCCCCTTCACTTAAGGACAGGTGATTCTGCTCCACTCAATCTACCACAGACAACCCGGCTGTGCACTATTTATAGAACCCAGTGGCTCTGAGGCTTGTTGGAAAGGAAAAAAAGGCCACATTTTCCAGTGAAACGGAGCCATTAATTTTAAGGCTTAGAAAAATAATGTTTCATATATGTTCACCTCTTAATTTAGACATCAATTGTGCCAATTCAAGTCTGCTTTTCATCCTGTTATTCTCAGCACAGTAACTTATGAAAACACACTTTCATACATTAATCTAGAATATTCTATACCTGAACTGAGCTACAAGAGATAATGGTGAGGAACAGTTTGATGGGAGCATGGCTCTCACAGGTGAAGGGAGGAAGGTAGCCTTTATCTTTCCATGGTTGTATGATTTACCTACAGCAGGCAGTAAAGCTCTCCACATGTTTGATCGCCCCTCCCCTTTGTTCTTTTCAATTACATTACTTCATGCTAACATTACTGTGCACTTCGGCATCCATAGGTTATTACAATGGTGGAAGTCTGAGATCAAAACTATTTATTTCTCCCATCATGCAACAGTAAGAATATACGAAACTGGCCCAAGAGTTTCCCGACCACATATGAAAACTTGAAAAGTCTCCATTTTCTAAACTCCCTCGTTTAAAAACAGAACAACAAAAACATTCTGAAAACTGAGGTAATCAGCTTCTTTGCTATTTTAAAACCTCTTCCAGACAGTCACCATGTAGGACAGACTCTAGTCAAAAATACCTTTAAAGTATCCTGAGAATTCTCATTAAGTTCACCTGGTGTTATGACCAAGCTAGGAAAAAGGATTCCAAAGCCTGAATGCAACCCAATGTAGAGAGCAGCCATGCACAAGTCATAGCCGTGTGCTGAGACGACCATTCCAAAGCTCCTAGTGAGGCTGGCTCAGTCTGCCCGAACATTCCACTCCATTGCTGTTTATCGTCCTGAGACCGGTTCCCAGGCTGGGAATTTGCTTCAGTGGTACAGCACTGGTCTATCATGAGCTAAGTCCCAGGGTGTGATAACTGCCACTGTATTAAGTGGGAGGGGAGTGAAGTAAAACGGATGTGGGCTCATACTTCCTCTGCAGAGCCTCTCCAAAGGCCCTTCCTCATGCTAATTCACAGCCTCTCCAAAGGCCCTTCCTCATGCTAATTCACAGCCTCTCCAAAGGCCCTTCCTCATGCTAATTCATACTAACTTCTCCAGGAAGCTTTTCCTACACCACCAACAGCGGCCTTTTGCCTGTCAAACCAAGCACTAAGTATCTGATGTAAACACTCTGCATCCTTTCCTTTTGCCAGCCTTGGAAATCTGAGCCCTCCTTGTCCCTCAGACAAGTCCTGTGCCTTCATCTCTCCCTTTGCTGATGATGCTCTAAAATCACCTCCCTCCTTTCCTCCCTTTAGGGATCTGTACAAGGGACAGGAGTATGAGCAATTTCTTCAAAAATCGGGGACTGTCCGTAATATGTGAAAACTCAATAGCTTGTTTCTCTGTCCCACCTAAAGTATTTCACAGTAAACATCACAACAAATGCATACTTTCCATTTTGGGTACATTCCACCAGCCACCCTCACCCACTGAAATAGAAATTCCTGTTACATGATTCAGTAAATGGAACCATTTATCTTTGAAGTGATCAGTTGTGTGATTTTGACCTCAAGAACCTGCCACTTTAACTTGCGAACTATAAAATACAAAAGTCAAAACAAATCCTGAAACACTGCACAGGTAAGTTCCATACCTTTATCTGGCACAGTTATGAAGACAAACCTTCTGAGGTTTAAGGATCACTTAGCAAAATGCTCAAAAGGCAAGAGTGAACGCAAACAGAAAATAGGTTTTGATTCAGAGGAATTCAGAAAGCATTATTCTTAAGTCATGGGTATTAAGTGGCTTTAATTTGAAATTGGTAAGAACACCAGGCAAATACCAATGATGTAAGAAGGGTCATGGCTAGAGGCAAGAATAAGGACTCTTAGACTAAAGCAGTCAGTTTGGACACAATGACCTTGGATGCCACACTCTCTTGGGATGAATACCTCCAAGTGCACACCACCAAGGCGAAATCAGTGTAGTGTCTTCCCTCTACATAAGACTTCCCCTAAACACCAAGTCCAAGTTACAAGGTGAAAGGAAGGCATCTGTCTCTAAAAATATGTCTTAAAAAAATAAAGCTAGGGGGCAGTAGACTCCTGACCAAACACCCTTCTCTAGTGAACTCAGGGTAACACACAGGAACTCAAAGTAAGTAGTGACATACATACAGGATGGGAGCAGAATAAGAAGCCTTAGGACAGATGGGGTCACCTGTCTGTGGGTCACCACGCCTGCAGTGAATGCTTTAGCATCGCCCCATTGAAACCATTATAATGACATGCTCATGATACATTGCTGGGCTTATTGAAGTAAACGATAATATTCAACCAAGCTTTGAAATCAGAGATAACCCAGGAGTTACAAGAATGAACAGTTAGTGTGTTCTCTGTAAAGCCCTTTGTTTCACAGAATCCTCAGGAACATAAACCTTTCATCAACTCCCTCCCCAACCTCATGCCACTTTCTCTCATCGGCTCCACGAATTCTTCAACCTCAGACTCACATATTTGGCCTTGAGATTAACGAAAGACCAGCTAGCTGCAGGAATTCCACAAGAAACTTTCCTTAGCTGCTAATCCTGTCTCTTGGCCTTTCCAGCATCTACACATGAACAAGTCTCTCTTGATGTCAGTCTGTAGGTTTGAGGTTCCAGAGCTGGCAGGATTAAAGGCTTTGAGGTTTGTGGATTAAGATGAGTACAGGGCCCCAAATCCTTCCCTTTGTTCTAAGCTTATTACAGTCAATCATGTTAGTCAATGGGAAAATAACGATCCAATTAAAAAGATCTGCTCACAGTTCCCATCCTGCTCAACCATTCAACAAACATCTTCATGTGCCTCCTAGGATCTGAGGGAAGCTTTATGTACTTGAACTGACTGCAAAAAAAAAAAGGAAGTACCAGGGTACACATATGTGGGAGATGTGGACAGCAGAACAAGAAGGAACACACATAGGAAAGTGGTACATTAGACAGAAAATGCATGCGTTGAAATTACTATATGCAGAGCAGAGGAAGCAGACTAAGAATGTGGAGATAACGGTGCTAGTCTCCAATAACAATGAGCAGGTCTCACTGAGAAGAAGAAGGCTAAAAAGAGAAGTGTCCTGGGCACTGCACGGGGAGAATAAAGTCTCTCCACAAGTCCACATCGTTCTCTCCCCTTAGCCTGGAACTATGTCATGTTACACAACAAACTGGAATGAAGGTGGCTAACGAAGTGATCTTATAAACACTAGAGTGTCCTACATCATCCAGGTGGGAGCAGAGGATTAGCAATGATTCTTACAAGTCAAAGCAGGGCATGGGAAAGTCACACTGTCCAGAAGTCATGGCATCTCAAGGACCTCACAGTCAGCCTGTAGCAAGAGGAGCAGATGAGGAGACATTTTCCCTTAAAGCCTCCAGAGGGCACTTCACCTTGGCTGTCTCAGATCTGCCCCTTACAGGGCTGTCCAACAGTGATGTGGGCCGTGCTCTGCCGCTTGTTATGTCACAGCCGTTCAGGATGTAACAGAAAATCGTTGTCCCTACTAGACTACCAGAAAAAATAGTCCCGGCAAGTCAAAGTTAGGCTGCTGTGTAGGACAGGAAGAGACCAGTCAGAGAGGCGATGAGGCCAGACTACATAGGGAATGGAAGGGTATTAGAAGAAAGGAAACCACAAAAAGGTTTGAGCCAAAGAGTAGCATGAGGCTCCTGTGAAAATAACTGTGTGGGAGAACAGGAGGACTCAGCAAGTCTGGAAGCAGTTAGGCCAGGCAAGGAGCTGTCGCAATAACCCAGGCACATAACCCAGGATGACAGTGCCAGGGGAGAACCATCAGACCTCAGATCCTGGAGATGCTTAGGAGAAAGTGTATCGCTCAAGGGCTACACTTAAATTATATATCAGCAAACTGTTTAAATACGCCATCAAAAAAAAAACCCAAAACAAAACATTTATTACAAGCTAGGGGCGAAGAATACAAGAAGAATAAACAAAGGAAAGGTTTCTATATAGAGAACAGGACCTTAAAGAGAAGGGAAAGCGTCTCAAGGAACCCAGCATAAAAAGTGTATATTAAATCAAGCTATTCTCTGCAAGTATTCTTTACAGTGAATTCTTTAAAAAAAAAAAAAACAATTCAGCATTCAATTCATTTAATAGCAAATGTAAAATCAACAATCATTTAATTTTAAAGGTTTAACTAAAGCCATTAAGCATGGTTGCACACACTGCAACCTCAGCCCTCGTGGCTAAGCATAAGGACCAGGATGAGTACGAAAGCATCCTGGGCTACCTTTGTGAGGCCTGATTTTAAAGCACCACCATTCCCTCACCCCCACCAAAAAAGTTGATGTGTATTATGAGCCCATTTTAATCAATCCAGAATGAAAAACAAGAAAAATCCCAGCTTTCCCTCACAAGTTTAAAAATTAAAAATGCCATTTTCTGAAGTTGAAGCACACTCTTCAACAGGGCCATTTGCCCGCTGTGGGCCAGTGAAATGAACTCAAGGCTTAGCTGCGTCGTGGTTAAAGCACAGAATATACTAAACCATTAACTTCTGGTGAGGAATCATTGCCACATCATTCTTTCATCCCAACCTCAGTGGGCCTAATTAATTGCCAAGCCTTTATTTGGCTGCAGAATCTAAAAGGGAACATGAGTATAATGAGAATAAAGTCAATTTCGCCTTCCATTTCTGTAGCAGACTTGTTTCATATAGGCAGATAGATGTGAACTGCTAAATTAAGACAGTTCACATAGTAATCAGCACAGAAATTGGATTAACTTCACATTCTTCTACAGAAATCACAGCTATCAGGAACTCCCTGAGGGTAGAACACATTGTGAAAGGCTGATTGGAAATCCTCAAATTAATCCCAGTAGTTGAGTGTTTTCATAAGGTAGGCTAAAAACATAGTTCATCTGTAAGACAGAGACACTGAAATGCTCTGTCATAACTGAGCTCCAGAACAGTAGGAATACTTAATCTTAAAGGGAACATAAAGGACAAGGAAGGCTTATGTACAGAAATACCACTTTTTAATTCAACTATTAGAAAGGACCACGGTTTTCCATCTGGCCACTTGAGGTAACATTTTACTTTCTGCTATCATTTTAAAAAGACTTAGGGGGGAAAAAAGCTATAGTTAGTGTATAACACAGTCCAAACAGTTTATAACAAAATAAAGGCATCTGAAATGTCAGCTGATTGAACAAAGTATATATTATTTTCTTAGTAGTGCTGCAAGGTTACAAATACTTCTGTAGGACTTTAAAGAAACTGAAAACTGAGAGATACTATCCTAGGACACTAAGCCTTACAATTTATTAAGGCATCGTGGCGAGCAAAGCAATGTCCTCCCCTTCCTTGGTCATGGCGATCCATGGCCTTTGATATTTACTGATATTTACCAATAGAACACTTTGCTTTTTAATTGTGTGAAGTCCCAAGGGGTAAATCCATTCAGTTTAGACACACAGCTAGGAATAACTTAGCAAGGTAAGTTGGGGCATCTTCAAAAACAAGATTCACACCAAGAAAGTTATTTATTTCCTTTGGCCCAGCTCTGTTGCTCTCTCCCCTAATGACAGATTTCTGTAAAACCTACTTCCCAGCTAGGGAGGTGAAGGTACATCTGTTACTTGTTATGGTTTTTAAACGTTCAGTTATTTACTACATTTGAAGAATTTGCATTCAATTAACATGGTATTTTTATTTGTAATTCCAATGAGAGGAGAATACTGAGGAAGAGCATCTCAAAAGACATTTCTAGTTAATCTGCTGCCTAAGAATGCACACAAGCATTTAAGCTCAAAAGAGGTTAAGGTTACACACCACAAAACAGGAGGACACTTTGCCTCACACTTTACCGATCCCACCACTCACACGGCTCCAGACATCCCTCTTAACAGGAAAACAAGACAAAGTGCTTCAGTGCCCAGTCAATATCCCCTGCCATCTCATGGAGCAATGATTCTCAACCTTCCTAATGCTGCAACCCTTGAATACCTACCGTTCTTTATGTTGTGGTGACCCCCCAGTCATAAACTCATTTTCATTGCTACTTCATAACTACGGTTTTGTTACTGTTATAAACTGTAATGTAAATATGTTTTTCGATGTTCTTTTTTTGGGGGGGTCACATCACACAGGTGTCATAGAGCAAAGCTTCTCCACTCAACTTCTGTGGGCTTTTTACTTCCCATGCCGTCTTCACATCTGTGGGTCTCTACATGTTCACAGGGTAGTGTTAGAACTTAACAGTGGGGCAAAGGCCTAAGTCTCTATGTGCATATCTCCTGTATAATTATACATAAACATAGTTCCAAAAGCTATTGAGAACAGGACCTATCTCCTGGTGAGTCCAAGGAGTGAAAGAAGGTAGAGACGTAATCGAAGGCTCCTTGAACCTAAGAAAATTTTCGAGAGACTCAAGCCATAAACACATTTAGCCCTTGAGTCATCTGTATTCTCGGAAGAGGGGAGATAAAAAGGGACCAACTTTCTTTAAAAGGTTTTTTATGTACAAATATTAAGCGGATAATATGTCAGAACACTTTACAGACTAAAGTGCTTAACGAGTATAAGGTTGTTATCATTATCATTAGACAAAGGAAAATGCTTCTCTCAAATGCTATCATAGAAAATTTGTCAGTCTTTCAGGTAAAGGCTTGGATAATCCCTCCCGGACCGCCCAACATCTATATGAACAATAAGATTGAAGAATTTTAGAAGAATCTCCTATGAAATAGGAGCACTGTGGACAGAAAGTACTTTTCCTAATTTTGACTGTCATCTCCTGTCCTGGGCCTCTGAAGCAGATGCTATGTTAAACTACATTTAGCACAGTCACAAACAGTGACTAAGAAAGATGGGCATTTTTACTGAAATTGCTGCAATTTTTAACCCCGGATCTCCAAACATTGTACTTAAAAATATAGGGTGCCAATAGTCCAAGCGTTTCACATCTGAATTACGGCCCTTATATATTTTAATTTACCTTACTTTTATTTAAGACTACATGCCCTCTTCCCCCCTTAAAAAGAAGAAGAAGAAAACACACTTGGCTTCCCTCCTTCCCACCTTGGTCTTTTCACCTTCAACTGCTCAGCCACTTAGAACTTTAGCACTCAGAATCCACCACCCACTCTGCTTCTTTCACGATAAGGGCTTCAAGGATGAGCCAACCATCCACCCCTTCCACTTAAAAGTAGAGACATAGTAAAGTAAGGAAGTCCCTCCAACCATGAAAGCACTCTACACTCTAGACCGAATGTGCACCTCCTATGGCACTGGGGGGATGATCATTCACAGGGAAAGGATCTGGGTACACGAAGTCACTCACCTCCCCTCGTCATGTCTCTTCCATGGTGACT
Organism: Arvicola amphibius; assembly: GCF_903992535.2. Lineage (NCBI taxonomy): Eukaryota > Metazoa > Chordata > Mammalia > Rodentia > Cricetidae > Arvicola > Arvicola amphibius. Next base: position 55,198,831 of record NC_052052.2, on the reverse strand, counting down.
GTCAAACCAACGTAAACTTAAACATGATTTTTATAAGCCTGCATTAACTGTGGTTTTTAAGATGTTTAATTAAAAGAAAAATAAGACATTCTGAGTTCTCCACAGAACTTGCATAATTTTGGTACAAAAAGAGGTTGTTAGAATAATGGGACTTGCATTTTGTAGAATTAAATGAATCTTTTGACTAAAACAGGGAAAAGTGGAAGAAAAGTTATCATTTATTGACTACTTATTCTACACAAGATAATTTAAATATAAAATTTCATTAATCTTCATGTGTGGTATGATACACACACACACACTCTTCAATTTACAAATGATGGTGGGGGGGAAGTCATATAGAAGGAAGCTAGGCTTAATGCTTGCTGGGAATGTGTCTTACTGAGTGAGCTGTATCCCCAGCCCTCTTTCTCCATTTTATTTTGAGACAAGGTCTATTTTAAGTTGCACAGGCTGCCCTTAAACTCATACTATAGCTTATGCAACCCTTGAACTCATAATCCTCTTGCCTCAGTCTCCCAAAGAACTAAAATTGCAGGTCAGTAACACCAAGCCCAGCTGTAAGTAAGGATTGCAAGTACACAGGTATAAAGCAGGAAAAATGAGACTTGAAACCAGGGTCAGGAGTTCATCGAAAGCGCCTAACAACTCTTTGCTTCAACACTTGTCCCATCTGCAATCACCTTCCAATCCCCAGCTACACACAGCTTCCCCCAAATAGTCAGCATCCCACAAACATCCCTCCGCAAGGCTTTTGCTGACTCTGTGCTGCCTACAAAGCAACATCTCAGCTCCCCAGCGAGGCATCCAACTAGACCTGTTCCCACCTACCTCTGCATCACATGCCCACTGCTCCCAGGGTACACAATAAACTCTTAACAAATCCCCAGTAGTTCCGCCCACTCCCAGTCTGTTTGCCACTGTTACTCAGTCTCTCTTTTTCCTATGCAACATCCTCACTACCTTTCTTTTGACTAAAACATCAGTCTAAGAAGGGGGATACACTGCCTCCAGCAAGTATTCTTAAAAGCACTGAACTAGGCCAGATAATTAGTATCCAGTGCTTCTAGAAGCCCATACCTACAGCACACACCTTACATGAATTTGTCTTCTTGTCAGAAGAGCAAAGAGTCACACAAGGCAGATAAATGGCCATGAAGGTAAATCAAGTAAACATTCACCTACCTAACCAAGTAGGCTTACATTCCTCGACAAGAGAAGATTTTCCATTATAGCCTAAAGTACCTGCATGAGTCAAAGTCATCTTACATTGCCTATAAAGGAAAGGCTTCCCTTGGACCATCACACATTTTTTTCAGGATAGAATTACTAGTCGGTATAAGCACAAGGTTCTAGTTGAACCAACTTTAACAGCACACATTTAGCTGTAAGGTTTCTCTAGAACCAAGGGGAAAGACAAGTGTAAGTATGTCATATTGTCACCACATCACAGTTTAAGATGAGCAGATCTCACAAAACCACACGTGAGGTTTATACCCCTATGCTTCCCCTAAGGTCTGCTGTATAAAAGACTAGAAAAGGTACTTAAAAGTAAGAAAGCAATTTCCCTGATCCACTGGATACATCAGGCACTGTGCCAGATGTAATAACCGAGATGCACAAAACATGAACACTCCAATACCCTACACCCCCACCACACTCGATGCCAGCTTTCTCAATAACCTTGAGCTCCAAGAAGTCAAAGGCCTACATGGCAACCTTCCAGAACTCACAACCATTCTGGCTGACCTATGCTAAATGCTTCAAGAAGAAAAGGCTAAGGGGCAAAGTCACCTGCTGCTATGGAAACTACCTCTAACTTAAACAACAGTTTAGACATGTACGTGAACAAAAGAAATGAGGCATTTGCTTCCCAGTGTTTAAAGCGATAGAGAATAGCAGGAAAGTGTGATGGAATTCAGAGCAGTTAGTGTTAAACTAGATTTCTGCCTTATCATCAAAGTTTGAAAGAAACACAGGCCGAAAGCTTTCTGGCTCAGTTTCTGGATCATCAGTCCCAGCTACTACAACTTACGTAAAGTGAAGGTTTCTTTAAGAGAATTCCGGCGGAACAGTAGATTGAAGACGCAAACCACTGGTAGGAAGCAGTCCTTCACTGCTGACAAGACTTCCCAAGGGACTCACTGCACACCAGGTGACACAGTGCAGAGTGACTATGGCAGTCATCTCTTCCAAGCCAAGCTTGAAGGAAAACTCCCACCGTCTCCTACTACTTTAATCTGGGATAGCTTAACAATAAGGAGCCTAAGCATTCTTCTGAGAGAAAGGATGGTGGAGAAGGAAGCAAGATTCGTGACCAAAGTCGGGTGAAAACGTCAACCGCACTGAAGCTCAGAACTTTACCAACATCAGATGAATAACAAGTTCCTGGCACCACCATGCAAAGCTCAGCAGCCTGTCTCCATCACACCTTGTTCTCCTGACAGTGTCCCACATCTTCATCTGCTGGAATAAAAGAAAAGTCGCCTCCTACATTAAGAGCTGAACTACACCCCAGTGCTAGGAATGGGTTGCATCTTGTTGAGTCATTGGCCAAAAGGGGTTCCATAGACCTGCCCCTAAACATCATAGGCTTTGCCAAGGCTACTGATGGTAGGCCCTAGGGCTGAAGACGACACTTATGTCATTAAACGTGGACAAACTGAGCTGGTATCCAACTAAAAGTTTGACTCCTACTGACTAGAACTCATTGTACAGTGAGTTACTCTGCACATTACCAGAGAAGACAAATAACTATCAACATCACCCAGGTACAAACCCTGCCACCTATAACAGCAACCTGCCTACAAGATATACTAGTCTGATAGTGGCACCAATGTTATAAGAGTAAAAGCGTTTGTTTTTTTTTTTTAATTGTATTAAGGCATACTCCACGAGACGGAATCCATACTTAACAGTGCTCAAGAGGCCAAGGACCTGAGACTAGATAGGTCATGGGCCCTAGGAGAAAATCTAGTACTATATTTTACCAAAGCAGTGGTTTTAAACCTGTGGGTTTTGACTCATTTGGGGGTTGAACACGAAGGTCACCTAAAACCATTGGAAAATAAACATTTACATTAGGATTCACAGCAGTAGCAAAATTACAGACATTAAGTAGCAACGAAAGTAACTGTATGATTGGGGTCACCAGAACATGAGGAAACATGGAGGAACACGGTGAAAGGATGACTGCATTTGGAACGCAGCTAAAGATGACTCAATGACATGCTGCTCTACCTGGAGATCACTCAGTCCTCGTCGCAGACACTGCTTTTCACAGTAGGTGGCAATTATCACGGACTCACAACTGGGCAATGAGCAGACAGTGAGGGACTTTGGAGCACTCAGCCCTAGACGAGGTGTCTTCATCAGACCCCTCCCCTCAAGGCTCAGAGATCGAGCGGTAGACACAAAGTTCCACCACTAACCAAGAAATAATTAGCAAGTAATACCTTCAGAGAAAGGAAAAGTCAGCATTCTCCAGAGTAACACTGGGGTATCAACCAGACTCTAGGGTAGGTCACGAGCCCAGCCCGGGTAAGGCTGTCCAACACAAAACAAACCCCAAACTTTTTATGTGCTTTTTGTTTTGTTTTGCTTTTTATCCTACTAGGTTTTGGTTTGTTTGTTTTGAGAAGGGAAAAAAGAGATCATAAAGTTGAGTGGGTAGGGAGGTGGGAAAGGTCTGGGAGAAGTTGATGGAGGGGGAAGAATAGGATCAAAGTATTTGAAAAGAATTAGTAAAAATTACCAAAACGAAAGGATTTAAATACAAACCACTATATCCTATTTATCCATTAATGTGTCTACACATTAGTGGAGACCTGACCAACAGCACCAACAAAAACTACCGTGGATGGTAGAAAGCTCATCACACATCTGATGGCACAGTAAACAAGACCCAAATATGACCCTAACAAGCATAAGAGTGGGGCTCACATGGGGGAGGGATATCAACAATCTTAATAAAATTATGAAATAATGTATTTTACATCCAAATAAATGGCAGTTTGGCTGGCCAGTCAGGGAAATCAAAAATAAAAATAGCCTCTGAAAATAATTCATGCAAAAAGTTTACAAGGCACAGCAAAATCTGCAAAGGCAGCAAAGGGAAATAAGAAAAAAATAAAAGAAAGTCACAGGTAACCACGTATGATCAAGCACATGTATCCTGTTAAAAAAAAAAAAAAAAAGCCAAAAGGATAGATGGAAAGAGAGATTCAAACAGACCCATAATTCTCTCCAAGACCTGCAGGCCAGAGACATAAGAAGCCAGAAAGGAGATCTGGCATACAAACCTATTGCTTGGTCTTTTTATTAATTAGTCTTTTACAACATTTAAAACATTACAGATTGACATTTAAATAGATGCTCTCTTTTTGAATATTATTTGTTGGTTGTACTTTGTGTGAGGGGAACAGTCACACTGAAGTTGATTCTCTCCTTTTACCCTTTGAGTTCCTAGGCTCAAACAACTTAGGTCTTCAGGCTTGCCCACAGTAGCTTTCACCTGCTGAGCCATCTCAATTTCACTGGTCCCTCACCTTATTTTCTTCAAATGCACAGATGCTTAAAAATAATTATATTGTGTGTGAGCCTGTGCACATGTAGCATCCGAGCACAACTTTGGGAACAGCTGCTACAAGCGCCTTTACTCACTGAGCTCTCTCGCTGCCTCTATGCCCCTAGCATAAAAGGCCTGGGAAGGCACTGTAGACATAGCACAGAGATACACCAACAGTGACCTGGGGAAAGTTAGATTAATACAAATACTTCAGACATATCCTGATCACCGTTTAGGTGTTTAAGAGGATTTTTAATTTTAGGTTTAATCTTCTGAAAAATATTCCATAGCATAAGCAAAACAGAAGCATCGATCTGTATTATAAATACCCTAATATGACCACAACATGTTAAATGCACTTTAAAATAAGACCCACTTTGACATACTGATACTTCCCTGAATTCTAAGGGAAAGTCATTTTGCACATACATGTTAGGAATGTCTTTTCCCTTATGGGGCGCTTTGGTGGTTTGAATTAGAAAGGCCCCCACAGGCTCATATATCTGAATGCTTGTTCCACAGTTGGTGAACTCCTTAGGTAAGATTATGAGGTGTGGCCTTGTTGGGGGAGTTGTGACACCGAGGAGGGGCTTTGAGGTTTCAAAAGCCCATATGGATGGTTTCCAGTCAGTCAGTCTGTCTCACTCTCTGTGTAACTAAGAAAAGTAACTAAGTAAGATGGGGGCTAAGAAGAAAGTTAATTCAGAACTAACTAAGTATTCTGATACTAGAAAGAGGGGCACATGAAATGCTTTATCATAAGCATGGAAGGTAGGATGAGGAAAGAAACGGCCCCCCCACTCGTAGTCCCTCCCCAACAAACTGATAATCATCTCGCATATGCCAGAAGCTGTGGAATTAACATTAAATAAACTTACAACTGGGCATTGTGGCTCATGGCTATAACCTCAGCACTAAGGAGACTGAGACAGCTAGCTTGGGCTTTCAGGCCAGCCTGTGGTACAGTGTGACCCAGTCTCGAGTCCAAAGCTGCTCATGACACACCACAAATTATATTTCAAGATGCAGAAGAGGGTACTAAGGATAAAGCAGAAGTGTAAGGAAGTTTAAGTAATACTTTTATTTTTCCTTTTCTTCTTTTTGCTGCCTCTAATTTAACCACATAGATTACCATGAAAACCTGCTTCAAAACAGCCAAGTGGGCAAGCCACAGAAGCAAGGTGGCAGGGAGGCAACAACCTGCCTAAAGACTGTTTGCTGTACAGCAGGATAAATGGACAATTCAGGAGGTGGATGCATTTTTCTGGGCCCCCAAAATGCTATTGTCTCACATACAAGTTTCAAAACGCTATAGCAAGGTTGTCTCTAGATTCGTTTGGAAATATAAGAGTGCAATTTGTGTAAAGTCCTGAGATAATAACTCTGTTATTTACCATTTTCTAGAAATAGGAATTTCTAGAAATAGGAATTTAAACAAAAAAGAGAGAACACCACCACGCAATAAGTAGTGATGGTCTCCAAGTTCTCTTAAATTTGTACAGCACTGACAGTCTCTGTAATCCCAGGTGGGAACAAGAGAAACGTATACTTTTCACTGCCTTTCATTAACTAAGAAGCCACAGCTAAAAATAAAAGCTGAAGAAACTCCAAATTGAAGTTTTTATGGGGCACATTAAATTATTCTCTATCAACTGCAAATCTTTAAAGTTGCAGAATATTACTTTAAAGCTGACTCCCCCCCTCTTCTCCTCAGAGTACATAGTAATTTTCCTTAAAGAGGAAGGGGCTTGTGCTTTCCATCCAAACTACAAGAGGAAAGGAAAGGATGGCTCCCACTGTAGAAAGCAAGGCTCCACTCCTACAAAACCACGTACATAATGGTTGCACACTCTCTTCTTCCTAGGCCAATTATAAACTGAAAAAGGACCAACACTGGCATTAAATACTGGTATGTGCCAATCATTTTACCGTTGTGCACTAACCCGGCATGTGAGAGTCAAACACAGATCTGAAGACTAAGTAGGAAATGTACTTGCTTGCTGTGTTCAATGTTCACTTAAATGCAGGCACACATGCATGGCTGTCTCTTGGCACAGGACTGCCATTAACATTCAAGATAAACTTCTAATCTAGTAAATATGAATCTGGCTTTCCACAAAGGAATACCTCCAACTTGATAAAGTTTATAAATATTATGTACTTATATGTCTCAGTTCAATCACCTTTTCTTGCTATTTTGGCCAACTTAATGAGCCCTTTTGTGTTTAATTCTACAATATGCACATGGCAGGGGGGCAACTTTTGATTCACATTCATAGCTATGTTGTCTATGTAATGATTCTTATTACTTTCTTCATTAAGCATCAAGGTTACAGAAGTAAATACACTGTGTATCAACCTAAAGCCAAAATAGTCACGTGAAACACAGGACAGTTTCCAAATATGGCCACTATTTGCAATGTTGTAAAGATTTACAATATTTGCAATATTTCGAACCTAAGATGTTGAAGCTAGAGAGATGGCTCAATAATTAGGAGCAGTTACCGCTCCTGCAGTTCCTAGCATCCATGCAAAGATGCTAACTGGTCTCCTCAAGCACCTGTACTCTCCTGCACACACCCAGACATACACAACACTGAAAATTTAAATATTAAATAAGGTTGTAATTAGATCCATTTATATTAAAACAACAAAAGCTTCAAGGCTAGAATGTATAGCTCAATGCTAGAGAGACCGTGTGCCTAACATATGCAAGGCTCTTGTTTCAAACACTGGTAGCAAAAATAAATACTAAAATGAACTGAAGAAGTCAGTTCAGTTCTTCATCAGCTAAGAATTTCAGATTAGATGGTGAGATGGCTCAGTAGGCACTTGCTATAGTACCTGACAGTCTGAGGGCCAAGGACAACTGTAAGCAGTTCCAAATCTATTTCTTAGAGTTTTGGTGACCTCTGATGAATTTTAACCTTGGTAATTTCTCCTATCTAAAGTATAATTCATTCTTACTTTTTTTTTTTAAAAAAATCATATTTTTAAAGAAGCTAAGCAATTGATTAAAAAAAAAAACAACTCTAAAACTGTCAGGCTGGGTGTGGTGGTACATGACTATAAGCCTGGCCCTCTGGAAGTATGGCAGGAAGAGAAAAATTCAAGGCCAATCGAAACTACAAAGCAAGCCTGAGCTACATGGTTAGGTCCTAATTGGGGGGAGGGGAGAAAATGAGGAAATAACGATGGGAAGGAAGGAAGGAAATCAGTTACTACCCAAAACAAGGTATTGCTATGGTGTGTGTGTGGTATACCCACACAAGTGCATACACACAAGTATATGAACTGTGCTTACAGATTAGGATGTATTTCCTTCACTTACTCAAAAGAACATTTTTACTTACTAGCAAGCAGACCATTTATCACCTATCAAATGCCACGTTCCGAGTACAAAATATTTAAGCCACTATAGCACACACCATCAATTACTTGAGGAAAAAAAATCCTTTAACATAAAAATATTCACATAGGTAGCCAAATCAAAACACTTTATTACTAAACAGCTAACAGTGAGAGCCGGATGGTGTCTTAAGAAGCAGACCCAACAGACACTATGTAAGAATTAAAAACCACAGTACATAGTGGACATTTTTTGCTCAATTTAGTATAGTACTTAACAGGGGGTCTCAGAAGGGTCAGCAAATTGTCAGTAAGCTGTGATTAATACAACAAGCCTGGTACTCTTAAAGTCACTCAGGAGATTAGGCCGTTTTAGAGAGCTAAACCAAGAATTAAGATTAACTCTCGAGATAAACTAGTTTGAACCACCCCACGCTGAGAAAATGACTTCATATAGTTTGGTGAAGCAATTATCTACAAGGCTGTCTTACCAACAAAATTTAGGGAAACGAACCTGGGCACAATAAGAATGCACACTAAAGATGGAGATGCCAAGGTGTGGGTAGTGATGGCAACAGGGAGGCTGGGCCAGGTAACTAGGGAGAAACATAGAAGGAAAGCTAATTGTCCTGATGCTTGTGAATATCAGGCTCTTCTCTCTTTCTACCTCAACTGTTCACTGAATTCTCTCATGCCCTTTCTTATCGGAGAACTCAGCTGAGCTCCCAGACAGACTAAAATACTAATCGAACCAAAGAAGGAAAACACCCCTCATCTAGGCAATCAAACTCAGAACCTCATAATCAGAAAATACAGAGAAATCGCTCCATAGCTGTAAAAGGTAGCTGACCTTTGTTCTCTGAAGAGACAGACTTGCCCTTATTCTAGTTGATTCATCGGGCATAATTACTTTTGTTTCATCTCTTAAACTATAGTTCGATAAAACAGAAATAGCTGGTAAACATGACATGAAATACTCAAAGTGCCAAGAAGAAAAAAACAGCAAGATCTTCGTTCCCAATATGGGACCTCTTAGAGTAACTAAGTGCATGACTATGGCCCCTAAGCTGAAGAAATACAGAGCACCCTGAGTCATACTTAAATGACAGATCACAGACCCTGGGAGACGCAGCTTCCAAATGGGCTTTAGTCACAGAAAAAAATTAGACTGCTTCAAATATCAAGATGTTTGAAGAACTTAGACATCCTCATTTGATCCAATAGGCAAATCTCATAAGACAGAGGGCAACATGCTGTGTAGTCAAGATGACTCAGACAAGGAGTCCCTACTTTCTAGCAAAGAACAGAACACATAAATAGAACGACAACACAGGATGCAAGCTGGAGTGTGAAAGGAATGATGTCGGGGTGACATGGGGAAACCCATGATGACAGCTCCCAACAGACAGAACAAGTGCATGTGCAGAAGGCTATGTGCTATGCAGACACAGAGAGAAACAACTAATAAATGGGACCTCCTGAAACTGAGAAGCTTCTGTAAAGCAAAGGACATGGTCAACAAGACAAAACAGCAGCCTACAGAATGGGAAAAGATCTTCTCCACCCCACATCAAAGGGCTGATCTCCAAAATATACAAAGAACTCAAGAAATTGGTTATCAAAAGAACAAATAATTCAATAAAAAAATGGAGTACAGACTTAAAGAACTCTCAACAGAGGAATCTAAAATGGCTGAAAGACACTTATGGAAATGTTCAACATCCTTAGTCATCAGAGAAATGCAAATCAAAACAACTCTGAGATTCCATCTTACACCTGTAAGAATAGCCAAGGTCAAAAACAGTGAAGACAACTTATGCTGGAGAGATGTGGGGTAAAGGAAACACTTCTACATTGCTGGTGGGAATGCAAGCTGGTACAGCCGCTTTGGATATTAGTATAGCAATTTCTCAGAAAATTAGGAAACAACCTACTTCAAGATCCAGCAATACTACTTTAGAGTATATACCCAAAGGATGCTCAACTGTACCACAAGGACATGTGCTCAACTATGTGCACAGCAGCATTGTTTATCATAGTCAAAACCTGGAAACAACCTAAATGTCCCTCGACTGAAGAATAGATGAGGAAAATGTGGTATATTACACAATGGAGTACTACACAGCAGAAAAAAATGGTATCTTGCAATTTGCAGGCAAATGAATGGATCTAGAAAACATCATATTGAGGGAGGTAACCCAGACCCAGAAAGACAAATATCATATGTAGTTACTCAAAGTGGCTTTTAGACATAAAGCAAAGAAAAACCAACCTATAATTCACAATCCCAGAAAACCTAGATAACAAAGAGGACCCTAACCTAGGAGAGACATACGTGGCTCTAATGTACATGAGGAGTAGAAAAGGACAAGATCTCCTGAGTAAATAGGGAGCATGGAGACCATGGGAGAAGGTGGAAGGTGGGGCGGAGAGGAAAGGACAAGAACAGAAAAAAATATACAGCTCAATAAAAACAATAAAAAATTCTTAAAGAAAGAAAAAATGCTATTTGTTATGCAATGTTCAAAAAAGGTGGAGTCCACATGGATTCATTTATTAAATAATAATTGCCTACCATGTTTCAGACACTGGGTTGCACAGAGTGCAAACATAAACAAGACAGGCGTGCAGGGAATGTACTTGGAGACATGGGTATTAAACAAGCCAAAGGTCAATTTCTGTCTCCACTACGTTCCACGGCCATGAAGAAAACCAGGATGTTACAGAAATAATCATAAGAAGAAAGCCTCTCTGGAGAAGTGACATTTAAACTGAGACCTAACAATGAGAAAAATCTTAGCTATACTTGGTCTCTGGGGACATAGCATGGTACCATCATGGGAAGGGGCGAGATGAAAAATGATCCCTGAGCAATCTGTTCCAAGATTGGCCACATGCAGTGTGTTAGTTCTATAGACAGAACTGTTACAATTACAGAGAAGTTAAACTAGGAAGCCTGAATACTATCCATGCCTGGCCACTCCTTTGCTCATATGAGGGAAAGAAGCCTAGAGACTGGATCAGTAACCCTTAAGTAGGTGCAGGCAGAGGACGGTCCCAGCCTGTCACACCTATTACATCCAGCTGTCAATTAGATTTTTAATCAGATAATTCACCTGAAAAGTTGGAGCTCAGGAAGTAGGTAAAGAGTAAGTAGCACTTAATATCTTCCGGTTAAATAAACAGATTAGGTTCCAAGCACTTTACTAGACTGTACAAAAAAAAATTTCTGTACCGTTGAGGTAAAGTAAGAAATGTAGTAAGTTTTTTCACAAAAGAAAATACATTCAGTTTCTCTTCTGACCTTGCACACATCCTTTTGGGTGTCTCACTAGCTACGAAATCATGGAGAAAGTAGAGAGTGTGTCAAATTATTTTAAATCCTTTTCCTTGGAGAAGCAGAATTGGCAAACATCCCAATGCCACTGTGAACAGACATACTTTTGTGTCTTAACTGTACCTGCCTGAGAGACAGGAGCATGGGAAACTGTTACTAAGAGCTGAGAGTGAAGAAAGCCAGCAATGGGGTTTACAGTTGAACACTAAACACAGGAAGACAGGAATATGCTCCTATCTAACTGAACAATCACAAAATAAGAAGGCCCATGCATAGAATAAAATATGCTATAAATTTTTCATGTATTCTGTCCTAGGGGACCAGAAAACAGATTTAGGGTCTTTAAATTACAATTGCCCTTAAAAATCAAATATTGTCAAACATTAACCTTTAATTGCATGTTTTCTCAAACAATGCATTGTATTTTGCATGAGTAGTCAAAACAAGAGAGAAATTTCATGAAGCCAAGGTCACTTGCCCCCAGTGCTTCTTCTCCCCCAACTCCTATTCCCAGATACCAATCAGTTATACACAGAAAACTGGAACTATTCAGCCAATGGCAAGCTTCTGAAGTCCTGGATCAGCCTGTACAGATGCTTTTCTGAAGCACTGACCACCTCCAGTCTGAGCTGAACAATGGGTCCAAACAGAATAGGCTACAGAGAAGACAGAAGCAACCAAACCCAGAGTTTATAAAGTCCTCGGAACAGGTGAGGAGACTGGGTCCCACTCCCTGAGGAGTAAGAACTCCAGACTTTAGTGTGCCCGTGATGGCCACAGATGAGTGATGCTGATTGATCAACTGGAAGCCCAACTGGCTGGTCCTCACTGATGCTGCACTCTATTTTAGACACCTACTGTCGCAAGCTCCGTGTTCTTGAGAGATTTCTAAACCTTTCCAAGGACATCAGAAACTGTGTCTGTACCTGAGCATTTATCTCTGTTACCGAAGAAAAGTCACCTTCCAAAAGAACGCAGTCAAAGCCCATATTGCATGTACTTTGAGAAAAGTAGTTTAACAACAAAATTGCATTATATATCAAGAAAGTCAAGGGGACTATGAGAAAATTAAAATCTTGATACCTCATTCTATCAAAATGATATAATCAGTCAAGACTTAACTTCCACTGAGAAAAGCAATATAGTTCAGACTACTCCAGCAAAAACCTCAGGTGAATACTGATTTCTTATAAGACAAGAATGACTTCGAAATGCACATGGCCCCTGAGCTTTGGATGATGATGATAACCCAAAACTGAACTATCAAAAGAATAACAATGGATATTTTGAGAGACAATCTCTTTTACTGTTTTAAAAAAACAAAAACAAAAACAACCCACACTTCTGTCAGGCACTGGTAGTGCACACCTTTAATCCCAGCACTTGGGAGGCAGAGGTAGGTGAATTCAAGTGAGTTCAAGGCCAGCCTGGTCTACAAAATGAGTTCCAGGGCAACCAGGACTGTTACACAGAGAAACCCTCTCTCAAAAAACAAAAAAATAAAATAAAATATATATTAAAAAACACTTCTATAACAATCCACCTTCTAAAAATCAAAAAACAGCTGTTTGAACTGGAGTCAATCGACACAATGTATCATTCGGAAGGTGACCCTTAATCCATCAGAAGTGGGGAGAAAAAGAATTAGCCTACAAAATAAACACAGGGCTAGGTACTAAAACAGAAAAATAAAACAACAAAACCCCTAAGATGTCAACTATTAGAAAGGTGTATAAGAGACAATGTGTAGAGTTTTCACAACAGAGACTCTAGTGGGTGAAGACAGGAGACAGAGAGGGAAAGAGGGGAAAGTAGTTCAGGGGTACGTATTCTAGAAATCTAAGCCACTGAAATTCCAAAATGACACCCACATAACCCCTTTATCTTCCCATGCAAAAATGTTTAGAAGCGATTTCTCTTATTCTCTTCAGAAGCTTTCTTTTTATGTCTAGTAGATTTTAAGAGATAAATTACGTTTTTACTTCAGTATACAATGGACGACACCACTAAGGCCCTTGAACCTGTAAATAAATTTTAATGAGAAAGACACATATTCAAATGTGGGTAAAGGATGATAGATGGACAGTATCAAAATACAAGGACAATTGGAAATGGAGACAATATTGGATGGGGCAAGGCTCTTAGAGGTTTAAGCCAGGATGTATCAGTGTACTAAGCCCCTTTAGAAAGCATTAGCCTCATTGGATACTAACAAGTGAATGAGATGGATTGTTTTAACCCTATTTTTCAAATGAGGAAATGGGCTTACAAAAGATTGACTTGCTCAGAACTGCTTATTCAAGCCTATCAGACCCCAAGTTATATGTTCATCGTGCTGTATTATCAGCAAAGCAGTTATAATAAGCAGTGCCTATTTTATCCCAGAAAAAAATAAGTTAAAGTCGCTCTTAAAGGACTGGACACTGTTACATACATTCAACTGGACTGCGTGCAGTCAAGGATGAGAGCCACTGGGAAAAGCCTTCATGGGTCATGGGAACCAAAGACTGTGCAAGGCATCAGGCTCTGAGGACTACGCAAGACTGCAAGAGCATCACTGAGCCCGAGTGTGGCGTCACATGCCTGGAACACCAGTGTTGTACAGTATTTTACTCTATTGGCTTTTTGAGGGGTCCACAACCAGCTCCCAAATAATCACATAAAAACTTAATTAGGTTATGAATGTCGGGCCTTAGTTTGGCTTGTTTCTTGCCAGCTTTTAACTTAAATTATGCCCACCACCTTTTGCCTTGGGGCTTTTTTCTTACTTCTGTAGGTCTTATTTTTCCTTCTTACTCCGTGGCTGGCTGGCCGGGCTGGTCCCTAGTTTACTCCTCTCCTTGTTCTCTTGTTCCTTGTTCTCCATTCTCCCAGATTTCTCCTTGTTTAAATTCTCTGCCGGCTAGCGTGGCCTGGCCTTGCTCCTGCCTTGCTGTTGGCTGTTCAACTCTTTATTAGTACCACCAGGTGTTTTAGAGGCACAGTAACACAGCTTTACAGACTTAAATGCAGCATAAACAAAAGTCACACACCTGAAAATAATAGTCCCCAACCCTCCAGCACTCAGCTCCTTACAGGAGGAGAAAATGTACGATACCAGCATGGGCGCAATACAGCAAGACTCTGTCTCAAATATACAAACAAGCTCAACAAAGCAAACTATCAGAAAAGGAGATGCTGCAACAGAATTGAGAGCAAATGCAACACATGTTTGACTACAAAGCTTGATTCAAAGTACTAATTAGGGGCTGGTAAGATGGCTCAGTGGGTAAAACATTATCATGAAAGCCTAACGGAGTTCGGTCCCCAGAACTGATTTCGTAAAAGTTGTCCTCTGACCTCCACATATATGATGTGGTACACGTGTTGAGTGTGCATACAAATAAAAAAGCAGGAATTACAAAGGCAGAAAAGTAGACTGGAATCAGCCCACTGAAGAGCAGAGTACAGGCTAGCGAACCTGCACTTTTAAGAGCAGTATATAGTATGTACTGTAAGGACAAAGAGCATAAAATGCTCGTTAACTGATGTGACAAGTGGTATATAAATTATAGGGGGGAAAGGAAAAATTAACAGTTGACTACTCTAAAGCCAGCGGGTGGTGATGCAAACCAATGAGAGGGGAGAAGCCACGCAGGCCTTGAGGAGCAATCAAATGCTGAATAGCGGTCACAACCACGGCTCAGGTGTGCGGTGGCGCTGTCATCTTATTTAGTAACCAGGAGGGAGGAAAATGAAACAATTCACATAAAACACACAGAGAGCTTCTATATTAACAGAGCACAATATAAGAAAATAGCCCCCTAATTTTTTTTTATCTTACAATTTGAGCCCTGGTAGATCTGCGGGTTCCGCAACTGTAGAAGCGCAGCCTGGTTCCGATTGGTTTCTTGGTGGAACTTGCTATATTGACCAGGCTAGCCTTGAACTCAGAGACCTGTGTCTTCTACTGGGATTAAAGACATACACCAACATGCCCGGCTAAAGTTGTTCCTTTAACCCACTTTTGGGTGCACAGACGTTTGTACTCTGAGGTCAAAGGTACAACATTGCTAGAGCATATGTTCTAATGCCAGAAAACAGTTCTCTCAAGGAAACAAACACCTAACACATCTACAACCCATTAACAGACACAAACTGCAGCTGCAGATCAGAGTTTTCCAAAGACTTTCTGCAAAGGACACACTTTTCCCTGACAACATTCTTTGGCTAGAGAAGTGTTCTGAATAATGTCAAGGATCCAGTTCCTGCTTACTTGTTTGGGACAGGAAACAAAATAGATCGCACAGAGATAAGGAATGCCAGTCCAAGATCACTGAGGGGTTCTTTAAATACGCTTTTGAGGCTCTAAAGAGATGGACGCAAAAATATCCAGAAACACAAGCTTGGATAAAAGGACAGGGGGTATTTTTGCCAAGCCATCTGAATCATTCTCAGGGACCCACACACGTCTATATGGCTAGCAGGTAAAACAAGAATACTTTCTGCACTTTGGAAAGGATTTTCTGCTTAGGATTAATTAAAGGCACATCAGCTGCTCTGGGAATTCACTTTGAACCAAAAGGAGGTCACACTAAAATATGACTGACGGAACTAGAATGAAATGTTATCTCACCTCACAACCTATGGACTCGTTTTTTATTTTAAAAAAGTGGGAGGGGAGGCTGCCAGTCCCACTGCTGTACCTCAGAAGAAAGAATGTTCTTAAAGGAACAGGCAAGCAGCCATGAACTAGGTTGGGACCAATAACTATAAACTAATTAGCTATCAAAAGTAGATGGGAGCCAGAAGCATGGTTTTGTGTTTTTAAATATGAGTGTTTTTGATACAAGGATCCCACTGCTGGCTTTCCCTTCAATTTGAAAACCAGAACCCTATTAATGGAGTCATGTTCTCAGATACATGATGTAGGTAAGTACAGTGAGCAAAACACTCTACCCTTGCGTGTTAGCATTTCCAACATGAACAGCACAGGTTCCATGCCCAGCCCCTCAGCAAGGCAGAGACACCTGAAGACATTCTGTAAAAACACTGCCAAGCCCCTTTCACACCTGTGACAAAGCATGGTGCCTTGTAACCTAACCATGCGTTCTGTTTAAGTGACTGTTAAAGTGTGGGCACGCTGACTTTCAAATACGTTTCTAGCAAGAGGTCACACTATAAAATCGAGAGAGTTAAAGAAATCAATTGTATATCAACTGCCAAAACCCAATTCTAAATGGCAGAGTTGGTCAGAAACTGTTTTACACACTGGAAAACAAACCAACCAACCAACAAACAAAAAAACCACCTGCGGATTGGAAATACCCAACTGTTGGGTGGAAGTGGAAAGCCCTGAGCAACTGTGAACATTCAAAAGCATTTGTCTTTGAGCCTGAGAGAAAGATCAGAGACCAGAAGCAAAGGAAACAGGCTCATTTTCTAGAAGAATTAAAATATCCGTATTTAGATGAACTGTATTTTGCAAAATTCCTATGCAGAAGCCTTGGGCTCCAAGCTGATTATATTATGTGCAGACACTTTAAAAAGAACAGGGTAATTATGTTAGGTCACACAAAAGAAAGAGGAGACCTCAGATGCTGTTTCACACACACACACACACATACACAAACACGAGAGACACAGTGAGAAGACAGCCTCTACTTACTACCAGTGCCCAGCACTTGATTTTGGACTTCCACCCTCTACAACTATAATACGATGAATTTTTATGGTTTAACTAACCTAACCATTGGTATTCTGTTATGGAAGCCCAAGATGACCAATAGATGCCCCAAACCAATCCTCTCTCAGTTGCCTTTTGCTTTCCGCTGACTCCGGATTGAGAAGATATTACTCCGCTATATCCCTAACCACCCCGCCCTTTACCCACTCCTCATTCCAGTGTATATGTACTACCTACCTTTCAATATCTCCACAAACATCTCATGTTATCACTACTTAAAAGCACTAAAGGTACACATGTATGTATACATTCAAGGGCTTTTATTTTTAATATTTTAAAGATTTCTTAAATGTGTATGTTTGTGTATATGCATTGTACCACATGAATGCCTGGCACCTGTGGAGGCCAGAAGATGTCATTGCATCACCTGGAATTTGAGTTACAGATGATTGTGAGCCATCATGTGGGTACTGGGATCCAAACCTAGGTCCTCTGGAAAAGTACCCGAACCATCTTTCCAGTCACAGGGGCTTGTCTAATCTATCTTACCTACCCTAGTATTTTCCTCCCAAAGTCTCATGCACAAACCCTAAACAGGTCAAAACGGCCCATAGCCATACTATTGACCTCCCTTGATTTTCTTCCTCCCTTGCTCCTATTCTTGACACATAATTTAGAATGACCACTCTGCTTACTTCATGCGTGGTGGATGGAAAAAGGGCATTCCTGGGGAGGGTTACGCTATGACAAGGGGCCATGGCAAACTGCCCAAGTGCTTCTCTGTGCACTGGTACCTTTATTCAAACAAGCTCTGCTCCGACCAAATCATATTGCCCCATGCTTACAGACGAGCAGAAACCATAAGTCGTCTGGTATAAAAGAACTGGTAGAAAAGCCACGAGGGTTTGGCTAACTTTTGAACAAAGACCATGTGCTATACCTTATACCTTAGGACAAGGAATGTCAACTTAAGTCGGCACAGAAAATTTTCAGCTCCATGTTTCACAGAAAACTGGAGATGTGACCTTAATTAAATGCAAAGGACTACACAGGCTTCTGTCATCCCCTAAGCCCATCCTAAGTTCCGCATACAGTTTGGAGGCCATGAGAGGAACCCACAGCTTTGCTCCCCAAACTCCGCTTTCTTTCCAAACCTATCACCTCAATCCCAGCAATAAAACTTTCAACTGACAGAGTCTCTGATTTTTCCCAACGTCCAACTATTCCTTCCCCATCAGTCCTACAAAGAACGAAACAGCAAGCCTCTCCTACCCTCCTTTTACGAAACAGTAACTGAGTTCATAACCTACACTGGGTTCCTATTGACTTCCATTACATGACAGCAAGACACAGTAAGACACCAATAATACCCTACACCGGACCTTACATATTTACACCATGTGGCAGCAAGACACAGTAGGACACTACCGCTTCCAGCAAGCAACACCCGGCTCTCAGTTTTACACACTGACTAAACAGCCTCGACCCACCCTCTGGACATTGCTTCAAACTTTTATAAATGCTTTCTCCAGCTGACATCTTCTCCCTATTAGTCCCCATGCATACTTACACCCACCATTTAAACAAGTATTCCAAGAGGTCTTTCCATGCACTATGGCAGCTAGACACCTGTAAGATACTGCCAATGACTTCACTTCCGTGATACAGGTGTACAGGGTTAAATTCTAGAAGAGTCTTAACTCTGACCAAAATAAAAACGTACTCTCATCAGTAGCACCCAGTGGTAGCCCAAGGTCCACAGAGAATAGCCAAAAGCAGGCAAGTTGTCTGATGTATGTACCTCATCTACTGGAAATATGACAGGATAGATGATGATGGCTAGCAGATCTACATCAGGGCCCAGAATCTGGCACAAATCGATAGATAACATTCAGAGACTTCAGTGACTATTTCCTAGAACATTAAGTGCCCAAGAGGGCTGGGCCATCAGCTTCCCATCAAGAGGGGGAAAGAACCACCCACTTCTATGACAGATTGATTGCTAAACACATGTACAGCAGGCCTTGAGGGAGAAAAGGCAAGCTGTCCCTGCCAGAGTTCCTAAAAGCTTCTGAGGACCGTGATTTTTAAGGGGTAAAAAGATGGATTCTAATGCACACTAGATAGCCCTTTTTCCTCAAACTTAAGGCTGAATAATGTGCTTTCAGTCTGAAAATTTCCTAGAATTCTAAAATATCAGCCACCTTTAAATAAGAACATTAGTCATAAAAGAGTAATTACTAAAATTGCAAAAAGCGTGTACGGGCAAAGTCTACTGTTCAAGAAAATAATTTTTAAATCAATGCAGTTAAACACAATGTAATCTTGTCAGAGCCGACACACCACACCACCTACTCACTCCCTCAAGTCTAGGAAACAGCCCTGACCAATGGAATACAAACACGCCAAAGGAGGCTTTAACCTTCCTCAGTCATTTCAATAACAAACAGAGAGCAGGGCTGTATTTGGTCAGTGTACATTGCTCCAAAAAAACTCAAAAGCTCCAAAGATTAATACTTCTCTCAACCACATCTTCCTGTTTTGCATAGAAATACACACACAACTATGCATGCCTGTTGCAAAACAAGTATCAAACTGCCAGAATAACTGGTATGTTTAGATTATAAAGCATTTCTAAGCAGTATGTTGAAAGCCAACAATGAAAACCACCACCTCTGTGGTCATCATTGACATGTATTAAGTAGGTCATTTCTTTATATTTTATAGGAATGTTTTCTAAGAAAGAGCACAAAATCATGACAATTATAAGAAGAAAGGTGTTTTAAGAACTGGAAATAAAACAAGCAGAATCATTAATTATCACATAAAATAGCTCTAAAAAGACCGAGAGAGTCTTGCAAAAGACAGTACAGCTTGCAGCCAAGATGAAACTAAGTTTTTGGATTAAACAAAATTTAAAATCTCTATATTCCTCCTGCTGAAGAATATTCCTTTTTTTCATTACAAACGTGAGACAAAAACAAGGCGTTTAATAGCAATGTGTTTTCTCCCAGAAAGTTGATTAATTACTATTTAGTGTTTCCAAGAAAGTATTTCCAAGAGTTAAGTGATATTTCAATATCGACTCCTCTTCACAGCCTGCTCTGTGGTGTTGCCACCTCCTTACAAACTGGGGAAACACCGAAAAGGACGCATAAATGACTTTATCTCAACATGCCCCCCCACACACACACGCACACACCAGACTTTGGAGTATCACACAAAAGCAAAGTACCTATTTAGTTCTCGGATTCTCTACTGTGGCTCATTTTAAAGGACACCAAAACTGAAGAGTAAATCAACCCAGCTAACTAAGGAAGGAGATACCCAAAAGCCAAACATCAAATGACAAATGTCCTACGTTCTACTCTGCTGATCAAGGCCATCAGTAACTACGCTTCCACCCAGGGCTTTCACCAGCTTATTTCAGTTCCTGCTATTTACAAACATGGATGCTTATTCCATATAAAAGCTCTTAGTTCCAATAAGCTCTGGGTAACTTGCTACCTCCATTTGAAAAGCCTCTTCCTCACAATTACCATCCATTTGAAGAGTGATTTGACCCACACTCCGTCCTTTGAGACATTACATAAAAGGACTCTCACCTACTCAAAAATCAATCTTTTCAATTAGATGAAAACTTAATGAAAGCTGAGATCATCCTGATGAAAGCAAAGTACTGCCAAAAGGCAAAAGCAGCTTCACACTCTAACGGTAAACCCACAAAGTTGCCAGATTACGATTCTGCTGCTTAGTCACTGTGGCTTACAGATGTGTGAATACTACAGGCAGGCAGTGACTTGCCATAAGGGACCCAGGATGCCCCAATACTGACAATATCAAACAAATACCAGCAGAATTGGTTACCTGCACAGAAGCTATTTATCTTAGCCCTGTAACTGAGCCTCTCCACAACAGAGTCCTATCCCAAGCATACAAGGGAGATTCTAGCACACTTGCCTGTGCCTTTAGTATAGAGTACATAACAGATCAACCCAGTAGCCATGATCATGTGATTCAAAAATGAATTTTGGCTAACTTATCTCACATCCACTTTAACAGCAATTGCCACATGGTATGAATTGTCACTGGAGAGGTGGCTGGTGATAACAAAAGAGAACAGGGACAAAAGTCTGTAAAGCTGATTGATGTCCAGTCCAACCCACAAATAGGACAAAGTAGCCAATTTAGCCAAGTGGAAAAGGACTGGATTACCCTCACCTTTATCCTTCAATATTCTGATATGTACAACAACTTCCATCTGCCCAGGCAAGTCCTGAGCAGCTAACAATAAGAACAAAAGGACTAAGAATATTCAACAAAAATGAACCAAAATCCAGAACGGAATCTACTTTTCATTTAATGCTGAAAAGTGAACTTAAGTCTCTTTGCTAGGAAAACAAATCATAAATGTTTTCCAAAAATAGCAAAAAGGAAGTATTAATCTAAAAGAACTATTTTTTGCCAGTGGTGATGTCCCAAACCAAATGCCTGTAGTCTCAGCACTCAGGAGGCGGAGGCAGGGGATCTCTGTGAGTTTGAGGCCAGCCTGATCTACAAATCAAGTTCTAGGACAGCCAGGGTTGTTACACAAAGAAATCCTGTCTCACAAAAACAACAACAACAAAAAACGATTTTCTAAAACTTCTTAGGTCATAAACCATAATCATCCCGTAAATAAATGCATGCTCAATAGGAGCAATAAAATAAACACAACCACACACAGCAATGTCATTGATTACAAAACACATACAACACACACTTATATGACCCTCAAAAACTACTGGGAATTTAAAATGTGAGACTGGAAAGATAGCTTAGGTATTAAAAACAATTGCTGGTCTTCTGGAGGACCAGAATTCCTAGCACCCACAACTACCTATGCCTCCAGCCCTAGGGGATCCAGTGCCCTCTTCTGGCCTCTACAAGTACTGAACTCATGTACACAGACTCACAAAAAGACTCACACACAATCATAATTTTAAAAAGTATTCTAAATGAAAACAGAGTGCTGGAATGAGTGAGGAGAGCTTGATAATGACAAAGTAAGAGGTAGAGACAGAGAAGACAGGGAAAAAATCACAAGTGAGGGCTGGCATAACGAAAACCTAGACTGATGACAAAGCATGAGGTAAAAACGGATTAGCTTACTAAAGGGAAATTACTAGCTAGTTCATAAACTATTGTGTCTAATCAAAAATTGGGGAACTGTGAATGCCTGCAAGTGCTTGAAATTGCTCTGCAGGCCACAGGGAGCCGCTGAAAGCTCCAGGCAAGGAGGGTGAGCAAGCAGCCTGTGTCTCCTGTAATTACTGCAAGGTCGTATTTGTCTTAGGAGATAACTCATAAGTCTAGTGCCCAAAGCTACAAAAGCACAATAGTACTAATTAATCTACAATTAAACTACAGTACTGGGGCAGAGGAAATTCTAGACAAGTGCCAAGCTGGTACACCAGAACTCGACAGGACTCATGCATCCTGGCTCTAGCTCCATCATGACCGCACCTTTGGACCTGTAATACAGGATCCCACGCTGCAGGCAGCTGCTCATCTGCACACGGGAAAATATCTGTGAGGGAGGGAGTACATGCAGGCAGGTTGCTTAGGATGAAAATATTAGGACCGACTTTGACTCCATTCTCAAATTCTCCGGCACAATGAAAAAGCCTTCAAATAATGCTGACGCCAGCACTTCCCCCATAGCAGTGACAGCAAGGGAATGGCACTGACGTATTTTCAATAAAATGAATTCCGTTGGTTCAGGGGTCTCTGTGAGGACGGCCTGTGTAGGAAGCAAGGTGAGGAGTCGCATTTTCCTGCTTCTACCCTTCCCCAACCACAAGCTGAAAGCTACCACCTAGATGAGCACTTTCTCATTCAGCCTTGCCCATTTTTCCTCCCTCGATGGCTTAAAATGGTTCCCAGGCACACATATAATTAAAATTCATTATCTTAAAATGCTGCTTTAGGAAACCCAGCAATCAAATCTAATATCACCCGTTTTTATAGATAGATATAATTACAACCTAATAGGCGTCATTTAATCAAGATTTAACAATTAGATTCTTAATCCAAGACTTGATCATTTTCTTCCTTATCAGTGCACAAAATTTCCTCCCAGGTGGTGGTCATATAAAGTGAAGAGCAGAAAAACTAATAAATCCTTATCATAATAGCCTTCCTAAAGTGCTAATTATTACCCAATTATGACAGGCATAACCTGAACATGCAGAGCCTAACAAAACCTAATGTGATCCTATTCACAGCACTTTTTTATATTATAATACTCAACCTGGGTCTCCAAACAACTATCCATCATGGAAACAAAAGGCATGGAGGGAGGGACCTCCCACAGCCGCCTTCCAAACAAGAAAGTAAGATGTGTGTATCAACACCTCAGGCTCTATCAAAGTCAGATCCTTAAGCTGGAAATGCAGCCCTGAGGGTTATCTTCGGTTCCAACCAGAGAGAAAAGCACCCTAAGAAGTGAGTAGCCTCCAAGACAATGGGGGTCAACACCACACCTGGAGCCCAACCATCCTGTACACATCGACATAGCAAGCAGTTCCACCCATGGGTGAGGAGACACGGAAGAATTTTCACGGCCTGTATTTTCAAGTCTGATTACCACATCTCCCCTCTCACATCTAATTACAATATCTATCCCCACTTGCAGCTAAATAAGATTAATTCTTAGTCACTGATCCTTAATAGGAAGGCTGGCTACTCCCAGCAGCCAACACTCTTCTTCTTTGAAAGAGATGAGGCTCACTAATTAGTGCAGCCTTTGAGAGCCTTTAAATTGCCTTACCACACCCAAGTCCCTTCCGGCCAAACCAGGATTCTTCACAGACCTAAAACAGCAAACAAGATGCACACAGCTGGGGGTGGAAGAACCGTGAACCATTAGAAAGCCCTGAAACATCTCCTACCCTCGAAAAGAAAAGAGTTCAGCCTTGTTATTTTTCTCAATCTGTTTTTCCTTCCCCGAAAGTTAGGAGATGTCTCCTAGCAAGTGGAAACTAAGTCCTTCGTTTAAAACGTCATTGTCCCAGGGCTCTGTGGATGCAGAAGCAGACATATTACATAAATTAAATTCTTGAAGCTAATGATGTCTTCTGATATAACTAATCTCATTTAAGAACTGTACGTTCAGTCTTCTAGAACATTCTAATTCAGGAATGAGGAAGAGTAGCACTGCCTCCGAGAGTCTCTGCCCAGTGGTTCTCAATCTTCCTGATGCTGTGGCCCTTAATAGTTCTTCCTGTATCCACAACCATAAAATTGTTTTCACTGCTATTTCATAACAGTAATTTTGCTACTGATTTGAATCACAATGTAAATATCTGATCTGTGACCCCTGTGAAAGAGTCCTTTGACCCCTGAGGGGTCACGACCTGCAGGTGTGGACCTGCTGCTACACAGCCTGTTCATCTTCAAGGCAGTGACCTCAAAAGACCCTCAGGCTTGGCAGGGCTGAGACACAAGGGCTCACACTATAGGCCAAACTAGCCTCAAATTCAAAACCTTCCTGTCAGTATCATCAGAGACGAGGATTACAGGAAGTGTGACACCATGTCCATACCCACAATTCTCTGGTTTACTTCGATTAGAGTTCAAATAAAAAAATTTAAAAAGCCCTCAAACGGCAAGGATCATTCATTGTTGCCAACGCTCAGCTTCGGTATCAGAGGTAACAACTACTTCAGAACATTTGATCTCAGTGAAGGAACTATTGGTATGGAATCATCCTTAGCAATAATAAAATTCTAAAAAGTTAAAGAAGTCAGATTTCACACTAAACATTTAAAACTAAATCTATTTTGGGAAAGGATAGAAGGTTTGAAATTTTCATTCAAATACTGACTTTCCATCTTTATTCAATATGGTGCCTTCCAGGAAAATAAAAACAGTCTGTGAAGCTCCTCAGGTGCTCCCGCTATAGTTCATTAAACAGACACCACGTGAAGGCACTGCTGTCACCCTCTTCCTGCGTTCGGCCTTTTCCTACCAAAAGCACACTCAGTAACAATGACCCTCACAGAGGACCCAATAGAGAACTACAAGTCCACCCTAAACACTGGGAACTCCTTCCTCCAGTCTCTCCTCCTCTCCATTTAAGAGCTATGGGGCAGCTTCAATGGCTCTCCAGACTTCATTTCTCCAAACAGCTCTTTGCCTTTAAAACAAAACTCAGGAACCCCTTAAGTGTTAAATATAAAATCCAGAAATGGGTGCTAGGGAAATGGCGCAGTCGAAAAGTGCTTGCAATACAAGTATGGGGACCTGAGTTTAATCCCCTGCACCCCTGAAAAAAGCTGGCAGTAGTGGCACACACCTGTAGTCCCAGCTCTGGTGAGGACCCCTGGTGCTCCTTGGCCAGCCTAGCCTAGTCAGAGAGCCAGTGTCCAGTGAGATATCTTGTTTCAAAAGACAAGCTGAACCACTTCTGAGGAATCACAGCTAAGACTGACCTCAGGGTTCTTGCATATATATGCATACATATACACAAAACTAAAGAAATGCAAAATAGAGCCAAGGAAGATGAGGCCAGAGGTAAATGACATTTGCCATGCAAGTCTGGAGACCTGAATTCAATCCCGAACCCATGAGTAGTGGGTGGGTGGATGAGTGAGGAGGGAAGAGAGAGAACTGAGTACACAAAGTCGTCCTCTGACCTCCACACATCATAGCAAAAACATCACACACACACACACACACACACACACACACACAACAGCACTCTTGGAAATAGTCTCAAATATAATATTTTTTTAAAAAAATAACTCAAGAGATGTCTCATTTGTTTTAGATGTTTTCAGTTTAAAGATTTCATTTTCACAGCTATAAGAGAAAATACAAGTAGGAATATTTGTTATCGTGAATTTCATATTTTGAAGTTTTACTACCGCGCATTCCATACATATTAAGAAACTATCTGAATATAAAAATCTGCCTTTGCCTTCAGAGTTCTGAACATGGTAAATGACCAGCAATCGGTAACTCTGGGCTGTGGGTAATTCTCCCCGCCACCCACCTGCCTAGCAAAGGTATCCTCACTAAGTCTTCAGTTTTAAATAGACATCAACATTATTAGGAGCTCTGGATGCTACTGTGACTGATACTTCCTGATCTGGTTCCCACACATCAAGGTGTTAATACTTAACACAATGTTTAAGGCTGTTAGCCAAATCAAATCCAGAAAATGTCTACATCAGTACATTTATGAAAAGTGAAAGAAATTAATTCAATCAGAACATTAAAAATTGAAGCCCAAACAGAAAAACAAGGACCGGACATCCCTGGCCAGCCCTCTATGCTTTAAAAGAAAGACTTGTGGGGAACATTTTCCCCACAATCAGGAATCGGCATCTGTCTGACAACAGAGTTCTGAAGACTGACACTTCCCTCTTCCTTTCCCACCTAATCCCATGACTAATGGGGGGGTGAGTGGGGCTTTTTTTCAAAGTGCAGGCCTGCTCAACAACCGACAAAGGAGATCCGGATTCTATACACACCCACGTACCATTTAGTCAATTTCTATTTAAGAAACAAAATAGGACAATGAAACCAATATAGGAAAAAAGAAAATGCTTAGGTGAACTACTCCAAGGTGCATTTTTAGCTCATGTGACCTTCCAACGTGATCCTTGTATGTGTAAGCCAATGTGTGGGCATGTGTGTATTTATAGAAAGAAAATGTTAAAAGCCCTATAAAAAATGTGCATAAATCGCAGAACGTTCACACTTTAAGATTAGCCCATAGCCTCAATGTTTAGGTAAGGAAGGCAATACCTAAGATTTGGACCAATGTAAAACCTGCCAGTGGCAGAACCAAACCACAGTGCTCTCACCTGCAGCCGCCACTCCAATTCCATGCTGACACAGGCACCCCAGCCCCCACTGGAGAGCACAGGAAGCCTTGAGGATGCCCAGCAAGCACTCCACACAGATCCATCTCCAACCCATGCCATATTCCTAAACTTCCTCCTCAGAGAGGTGACTTGTACCTTTACAGTCCTGACTCTAGGTTTTCCTTTGAGGGTCAGGTTGAGTCTGCCCTTACTTCTTCCAAGAAGCCATTAGTCTAACCCAATAGTGTTCCAAATACAGTCCAGGAACCCCTCCCTGGGATTCCCAAGTTTGGAGTTTTGAGGTATAAGGGGCTAGTAGTGGTGGCAGTTTTTGAAAGACAGTCTCA
Source organism: Arvicola amphibius (assembly GCF_903992535.2). NCBI lineage: Eukaryota > Metazoa > Chordata > Mammalia > Rodentia > Cricetidae > Arvicola > Arvicola amphibius. Next base: position 55,171,713 of record NC_052052.2, on the reverse strand, counting down.
CTATATGGACCTGGCTGACCTCCAACTCAGCAGAGATCATCCAGCTGCCTCTTCTTTCCAAGCGTTGGGACTAAGGTGTACATACACCACTGATCCCAACCTGCCTGTCATTTTCCCCAGGCGTTGGGACTAAGGTGTACACTACTGAGCCCAGTCTGCCTGTGTCATTTGTAATAGATCCATGAAACAGAACAAAGTCTTCTCCCCTCATAAATGTGAAGCGGAACTTCCTGAAGGTTCTAGGTGTGTAACCTTTGTTTCGGCACTCAGTCTGCTGCCAGAGGAGGATAAAGTTGAATTCTAATAAGACCAAAGTTAAATGGGTTTAAAAAAGGCAAAATTGTGATATCCTTATCACTTGTCTTGGGAAACAAAAAAATATACATATGTCCCTTATTTTAAAAATCTCTGTCAATACCTACTGAACTTATTTTTTCCCCCAGGTAAATATTTTTTTAAACTTTCTCTTCTTAACTACTAATATAGTAAGTATTCACCAATATAACCTGCAATATATAGCAAAAGGTCCCTAATAGTCCTACATAAATTAAGTATTAAAAGAGACTATGGCTTGCCAATCTTTGCCTAACTTGTCGCCAAATACTTTGTCATGAATTCCTGTAACACACATAAACGTTAGACTGCTCACTGTTGCTTTCCTGAGCAGCTAACTAACTTACAAGCAAACATAAAAAAATAAAACCCAGCCTAACCGCATCAACTTCTTTGATCAAGAAAAGCAAAAGACATTACAAAAAACCATCACAAATGTTTCATGCTCTAACACGGGTTACAGGAAATGCCAGGGTGTTGCGCGGGTCTCTTCTAAATGCAAACTGCCAAGCGCTTCTTGCTCATTTGGTGGATCTCACGGTCACACTAGGTCGTCTTCAGCTGCTATTCTGTGCAGAGACTTGCAGTACATTCCCTTTTCTTCTGCTTTCCTCAGCCCAGCCACCCTACAGAACTCTCTCCAGTGTGGGTCCCTCAAGCAAGAAATCCATGGGAATTACAAGGCCTTCTAGAACAACACATGTAAGAATCAAAACTGTGTGGTGGGGCACGCCTTTAACCCCAGAAAGGAGGAGGATCTCTGTGTACTTGAAGCCATTCTTATCTATACAGTGAGTTCCAGGTCAGCTAGGACTGCAGTGAGATCCTGACTTTAAAAAAGTGAACATCAGGACTACGGATGGCTCAGTAAGTAACAGCATTGGCTGCTCTTCACGAAGAACCAGGTGGGATTCTCAGCGCCTACAGGGTAGCTCACACAAGGGGCTATAACTTTAGTCCAAGGGTATCCGACAGCCTCTACTGGCCTCCTTGGACACAACACCTGTGTGGTGCACAGACACATTCAGAGGAACACTCATATACATAAGACTAAAAATAAAATCTCAAAAGAATTTTTTTAAATCAAATGTTTAAGTATGTCAGGTGTATCAAGCTTAATCTTTATAACAAAATAAAATTCCATTTACATAAATATGCCTCCCAGAAGCACCACTCCCATCCTCCAGATCTCAAGAGCCTTTTCCCAACTATTTTAGTAGCTATCTTTAAAGCCCTGCCCATCGTCACTCCCTGTCTAGACTCAGCAACATCCACACTCTACTTCTTCTGCACTTCCAAACCTGGACCAACAGGTCAACAAACGGCACTGAGCACTAATCGAGTCTAAACACAACGGAAAACAAAAATAATGATCTGTTGACTGCCCTGAACAAGACAAGGAAAATCACCTTCTGAAATAATTAACAATTCCATTTCCCATTAAGGAATATGTATTTGATACAAAATACCCAATTACAAAGGTAAATGATAGAATTTAACACTATAACTCTTCTAACCTGTACCTGAGATAAAAGTTTTAGGAACAATTTGAACATTTCAAAGCAAATATAAGCATATGTCAGAAAACAAAATAAACACTTGAACATGCAGACATTGATCTTCCTCAAAGCCTAAACTCCTGATTTTTACAATATTACCTCAGAATACAACAAAGTCCTAATTAACTCGACTCTAAAACTGTGTTTTACTAGCCCAAACAATTCTCATGATAAAAATATCTTATACAAGAGAATAAAAATATACAAATACGCTATCATTGTTTCAGTCAATAATGATGCTTTTTGCTGTTGTTTTGTTTGGAGGGTTTTTTCTTTTTGCTGTTTCTTTTCTTTGTTTTTATTTCTTTGTTGTTGTTTTTTTTTTTTGGTTTTTTGGTTTTGTTATGTTTTGTTTTTTTGAGATAGGGTCTCACTTTCTAGTCCTGGCAACTAGAGCTAGACAACTCTAGGACTAGACACTAGACAAGCCTCAAACTAAGGGTGATCCACCAGTATCAGCCTTGGAGCAGTGGGAGTGAAGGCATCATACCCAGCTTGGTGCATTTTTAAATTATAGGTATTGCTACCAAAACGTAAAAAAAAATGTATCAATAAACAATCCTCTCAAGCATCAACCCACATTTTAAAAAATGAAGTCATGTAGGAAGACCAAGGAAAGGGAGTTCTGAATAAGGAAGGGCAGTAAACAGCCGCATCCCTGAAGCCACACTGGCTATTCCTAAGTCATTAGGCAACACGAGACACTCAGCATCGGCTGTCAAGGCGTAAAGCGGTCAACATTGTGGGTGTAGCCCAGCTAGCTATGACAATCCTTCTCCCATTGGCTTGGACTTTCTGAAGTAAGACTCATACTTTAAGTATGAAGACAGACTGAGTATTCTTCTGGGCTTCCCCAGGTGGGGAGTAAACAAATGCTAAGAAAGTTGGACTGATGCCCTATGAAGTCAAGGCTCTGAGAAAAATGACAAAATTTCCTCTTGGAATTTCAAAACAGAAATTAAAATGAGACGGGAGATGATCACATAATTGGAAAACTTTAAAAAAACAATTAGAAAATTGTTTTGTTAAAAAAAGTTTTCTGGGCATTCAGAGACTTCCTGGGTTTAAGACAAACCATGTATGAATAGAAAAAAAATCTAGCTAAATCTCTACAAGCAAGGGCCAAAACGCCCTGGTGGCTACTAATTAAAAGAAAGTCACAAACATCTCTTTCAAGTTTACAGTTTGCGAGCGTGGATGTTAACAGGAGATATGATTTGCTAAGCTAAATAAAAGCCTTCATTAACAGGAAGTGACAAGATCACAACCCTGCAGCTGATAAACTGCCAACATACCAGAGGTATCTGAGACAGGGCTGCCCATGTAACAGATTACAGCTCTAAAACGAACTGCAGAACACACTGTTCTATGACAGGGCAGTCATACAACATACCAGATGGAGCTGCTGCTATATGGACAGTGTCTGTGCACATGTGTGCGCCTGAGTGTACGCCACAATACAGCCTGGCCCGCCACCTCAGACTCAGTGCTGTTCAGAAAACAGCCCTTCTTCCGACAGCCAGAGAGGTTCACGGGGCTGTATCAAATGATTGGCCTAAGGGTCATCCCTGGAACCTGCTCTATATTCCTGCCAAACACAGCCTCTCCAGTCCAAACCTGAAGCAGCTGATCTTTTTAATATAGCATAGTTGGAAGCTGGATAAGCCAGTCATGGATTCACGTAAAAGGGCAAAGTTCCGAAGGTCGTGCAGAAGCCTCACATGAGCTCTGGTGGGTCTAGGTAACTGTTAACGCTAGCTAGGATACTACAAGTGGAGAGAGTATAGCTTTAATGATTCCCATGGACAGGGAAGACGAACAATGCTGCCAACACTAAAGTCATCTTAAAATATTAGCCTACACAAAAAACTAGCATCTAATTATTATCATATGGTAACAAATGGTATTCCTTGAAAATATAGAAATGCTCAGTAGTTTAAATATCAAGGACTTTATTAACTGTAATTAATCAAATATGTATATTGTAATGCCAGCTTTACAATAAACAGAATAATAAGGTCGAATATGTCAGTTTGTAAAACTACATGACATATTTACCTTTATGTAACTTTACAGCTTTAATGTATTTATTTAAGAAACAGGAACTGGGGCTGGAGGTAGCTCAGCGGTTAAGAGCCCTAGCTGCTCGCCCAGAGGACCTAGATTCAATTCACAGCACCATCATGGTAGCTGCTAAGAGTCTGTAACTCCAGTTCCAGATCTAGCCTTTTCTGGCCTCTGCAGACACTGCATACGTAAGGTACAGACATATGTACATGCAGGCAAACCACCCATACACATAAAATATATAACAGTATTTAAGTATAATAGGTTCTATATCCAAAAAAAAGAGACTAAGCAAGGCCCAATGATACAGAACCAAAATCCTGCCAGGGCCCACAAATGTGAGTCCTGTTCCACCTTGACTAATGGTCAGAGAGTTTGAGCTTATTCTTGCTCTCTCAAAGTTGTTAACAGTTGTGGCTACAGACAAGAGATCCTGACCTAGGGTATGGTTAATTAGTATTTTGAATATAGAGGTGGGTCCTCTCCACTTTCACCAAAAGTCAGAGAATTCAAGTCTATTCTTGCTCCTTCAAAGAAGATCTGCAGGAGGTTCCAGCGAAAGGCTGTCAGAAGGATGCCTGGTCTATGGCTTATATCATGTTAATGCAGTCTGTTGCTCCCCCCTCCACTTTTGGAGTGAAGTATATACACGCATGTGGAAAATAAACTCGGGTGAATTCGGTATTCAGTATTCACTGAGTTGCCCTCCTGGTGCTGTTCTTTGTTTCTGTCTTTTATTTCTCTCGTATCTCTGTTCCTCCTCCTAATATTTCTAATCCACGCACCCCTACCCTGGGATGTAGGAACCTGTCAACCTGCCAGAAACCTAGCTATTTCAGGGGCCGAGGCAAGAAGCTCAGACTCAAAGCAAAAGGTCAGCCTGAGCTACCTAGCCTAGATAACTGGATAAGACTTTATCTCCAAAGAGAAAGGTTAACAACAAGGAGATGGGGATGTGGCTCAGAGGTGGAGCACTTGTCTACTTGTCTAGCATGAGCAAAGCCACAGGTTCAATCCTCGGCACCAAAGGGGAATTAAATAGGTATAAGGCAGAATTAACGGTAAAACTTTCAATACTGGTGAAGTGGCTGCCCAGGATGTGAGAAGTGTCCTATAAATTCAAACCAATTTAGTCAGTCATTAAGAACAGTACAGAAATCCAAGGCAACTAAAGCCTGCTGCCCCAAGACACTTCCTCACGGACTCCCCAGTTCCCACCTCTGCCTCACAGGCCAAAATCAGAACAACAAATCATTCCTGTCTCTAAAAACTGCAGCATAATACAGGTCAGTGTGCACGATTTCAACAGCTTCTTTCTGCACACCTAAGGAAAACAAGCCTGGAATGAAAAAGCTTTTTACTTCTAGTTGAAGTAAGAGCCAACTAGAAGAATGTCATCCATTTATATCAAACACAGACAGCATATACTAAAGAAATTCAAAGTTTTTATCTCCTTCCCAATGAAACAGGTAATATTTAAAACAAAAGAAACTGATTTTTAAATTCTCCAAAGAAACTAAAAGTGTTTCAGGTAAATATAATGCTATAATAAGCAGACCAGAAAACCACTTTAAGATATCATGCTATACACTTGCTGTACTGCTTACTCCTAATCTCTAGGGATAAAGAAAGTCAGGAGGAGATTTACTGCCTAGTCCTGCTCCTTTGTCATTCCTGAATGATCAGAAAATCTCCTACAAATATACAGAACCCTTTAAGATTCATGAAGTGGACAAACGTCAATCTAGTCATTTTAAGGTAAATGTGCCTCTGGGGCTGTGAGTGGTCAAGAATGTCCTTAATATGTATGAGCCCTGGATTCAATATCCAACACACACACACACTGAGGGGGTAAGGGGAGGAGAGAGAGAATAAGAATGTTGGGGTTCAGCATCCATGGGTTCATACATTCCAGGGTAGGAGCATGTGGCTCAGAAATACTGGCAGACAAAACAGACATAAAAAAGAGACAAAGACACAAAATAAAGTGGGGAAGGCAACTCAGTGAATACTGAATTCGCCCACATTTATTTCCCATATATTTATATACCCCAATCCAAAAGGAGGAAGAAGGCAAAAAACTGTTTTACCATGATACAAACAGAACAAACAGAGCAATCCCAGGTCCCCAATACCTGGAACATCAAGTAACTATATCCTGAGTTAAGTATTCTGTTGTTTATACAGGACTTGCAGTGACCACACCTTAGGTCAAGCATCCTGTAGGCAGCTACTCCCTGGGTCAAACCTCCTGTCATAAACTTGAAACAGCAAGAAAAAGCCTGAATTCTCTGACCTTTGGTCAAGGTGGAATGTATCCACATCCAGGGGCTCCAATATATAGTTGTAAGAATTGTACTTTGACAAATTGTGTTTACTGATAATTTTCATACAAGAGTTATAGTATTGACCTGTTAATGTTTGTAACTACTTTGGTTCACTATGGAGAATGTTACTGGTTAGAAAAAGGTTAGAACTCACCTGAGAAAAATGACATGATGCCAATGAGTCCTTATATTTGATATGTTTAATGAGACAAATTTAGTTTTTGATACAACTAAAAACTGCTAAAGACATCCTAGATCGATTTAAATAGGCCGTCCCATCTTGGTCATCCTCTATTCCTTTATTAGGAGATACTGTGACAATAGAAGAATGTGTATTGCAAAACATTATCTGCTTGCTTATGATTATATAGTTATTTGTGAACTCTCTGGATGGAAAGGTGGCTAAGAGGTACACAGTGTCTAGCTACGCACTCTCCCTTAACCCTTTCTTTATTAACAGAGGCTAGTAGTCAATGACTGGTAAGATCTTTTCCCTCTAGGCAACCAGAAACAGGACACGCATGATAGAATATACGTACCAACGATGGGCAAGTCTGCAAGGTGGAAGAAGACAACATAAGCCAGGCATAGTTATCTGTCCTACAGCAGAAGCATAGGCTTTAATAAATAAATTATAATGTAGATCCATTCTAGCTCGGCCAAAGGTCAGAGAGTTCAGGCTTATTCTTGCTGCTTCAACGTTATGACAGGAGATTTGACCCAGGGAGTAGCTGCCTACTGGATGCTTAGACTAAGATATAGTTAGTTCTTACATGTCCTGCTTAAACAATAGAATACTTAACTCAGGATATAGTTACTTAATGCTTCAGGTATTGAAGATGCAATTGCTCTGTTCTTTGTATCTCGGTAAAGCAGTCTTTTGCCTTCTCCCCCCTTTTAGATTGGGGTAGATAAAAATAGGGAAAATAAGTGTGGGTGAATCCAGTATTTACTGGGTTGCCCTCCTGACTCTATTCTCTGTCTATTTCTTTTGTATGTCTGTTTTGTCTGCCTAATATTGCTAATCCACATGCCTCTACCCTGGACCATATGAACCAGTCAAGGCTGAACTCTGACAGAAGGCACCCAATGTGGGACCCCTGAGAGATGTAACCCCGACATGGGGTCATGACAAGAGAATGTGTGTGTTTTATACGATTCCTACAAACAAAACTGCCTGGGCCTCTCCACTACAAGAATGGTTTTAAAGACAATTAGAAATTAATACAGTAAGCCTTTTTAAACTTAAATAAATGCATGGAGGGACACAGTACTTTATGTTTTTTATTATTGAAAACATATTTTTTCATACAATATATTCTGATTAGTTTCCTCTCCCACACTCCTCCCAGATCCTCTCTGCTTCCCCATCCACCCAAATCTACACCCTTTCTTTCTCATTAGCAAACAAATAGGCACATAATAAAAACAATAAAAGATAAAACAAAAACAAACCAGAATAGGACAAAATAAAGCAGAAAAAATGAGCACCAAGGTTACAAGAAATATATACAAGATGCTGAGACACACACATTCACAAACAGAAAATCCATAAAACATAATCAAAAACCATAATATAGAAGCAAAAGATTTGCAAAGAGAAAAAAAGGGGGGGAGGGAAGCCCAGGCAAAGCATTGAGACAAAAATACTATTGAGTTCCTTTTGTGCTGGCCATCTACTGGTAGACTTGGGCCTGTCCTTAGTGTGGTTTGTATATTCAGTGAGACTCCATTGGACTAAATTTTTCTTTGTGAGATATTACCAACTGGAGATAGTTTCTGGGTTAGAGATGGGGGTTATGTCTATTTCCCTTCTCAGCACCAGAACCTCATCTGGCCCAGGCCTTAGGAACAGGAGGCAGAAAGATCATGTCAGTGGGGATGAAGACATCAAGGAAACAAGGACTGAAGCACAGTGAACTCACAGGGACTATGGCGACATGCACAGGGGCACAATATTTTAAAGACATAAAGTGGCTTTCTAAGTAAAATCTGGCAAAGAGAGGGGTGGTAAAAAGTTTTTTTATAAGTCAACATTTCCATCAATGGCAATTAAAATTTTGGATTATTTGGTTAAGTCCTTTAAGCTAAGCAAAAATAGCAACAGACATACTTACATTCTACTGCCTGTACCAATATCCTGAACAAGTAACCATTAAAAAGCAGTAGTACATATGCCTTTAGCCCCAGCACTCAGGAGGTAGACAGGAGGGTCTCTGTGAGTTCAAGGTCAAGCTTGTCTACAGAGCTAATTCCAGGCTAGCTAAAGCTACACAAAGCAACCCTGTCTCAAAACAAAAAACAAAACAAAACAAAAAAACCACAAACAAAAAGCGGCTGCACAGGTAGAGCCGTAGCCACATGACAGATGACACATGCATTTACTCCCAGTACTCCTGATGCAGAGGCAGGCAAATCACTTGTGAGTTTGAGGCACATCTGGTCTACATAAGAAGTTCTAAGCCAGCCAGGGATAAATAGAAGAAGAAAACAACAATGAAAAGCATTTATTTTACTTCAAAATCAGACACAGTTGATTTTCAACGCCATGAGTAAAGGCAAGATTGATACAGGAACACAGGTCTGCCTGCTAGGTTTGCCATTCACTATATAGTTCAGAGCAAATGCTGCCTAGTTATTCTGTCTTTAAAGGAATACTAAAAATTCTTCCTTCTCTGTTAAAGATTTCAAGGTCTGGATACAGTAGATACACAAACATGGTGTTAAAGATCAGACCTAGGCTTCAAAGTTCACCAGTTTACCAAGCAAATAAAAATTACAGGGCCTTTATCAGCCCTGAAACCTTACTACACAGAAAATTTGCAGCTAAAAGCCTGCCTTTGTGTACAGCCAGAAGATAGCAGCTATCAGAGGAGAAAAAAGTCAACAAATGGATGACCTTCCCTGAGTACCACTATCAGGTGGAGCCCCGCATGCTCTTTTCATTCACAACACAAATCATAATTATAAATAATACATTATAGGTCTTTTTACATATATGTCCTTTGTAATAAATCCTGAGTTCTATGTTATCTGAGACCTGCTCAGAACTAAACCTGGCAGACAGCACACCGTACAAATATAGGTGTTTACTACAGATTACCTTTATACAGAAAACAAAAGACTTGATACATACAAAATAGTAATGTAATCATTTTTAAACTAATGAAAAGCAAAACAACATTGGAACAATAAAAAGGATGATCAATCAAAAAAAAAAAAAAAAAGCCAAAGGGCTGGAGAGATGGCTCAGAGGTTAAGAGCATTGCCTGCTCTTCCAAAGGTCCTGAGTTCAATTCCCAGCAACCACATGGTGGCTCACAACCATCTGCAATGGGGTCTGGTGCCCTCTTCTGGCCTTCAGGCATACAGACAGACAGAATATTGTATACATAATAAATAAACAAATATTTAAAAAAAGCCAAAAAAAAACTTCAAAGTCATGAAGCCAAAAGAAAGCCATAAAATTTAAAAATACAAAACAGAGCCCTAAAGGATATTTTAAAATTTATTTTCTATGTGGATGTGCATAAACAAACTCATGTATGTGGTCCTAGAAATTGAATTCAAGGCATCAGACTTGATGGCAAATACCTTTACCTGCTGAGCCACCTTGCCAACCCAAAAGAAAAGAAAAAAAAAATTTTTAAAGTTCTGTCTAGAATAAAAAGTTTTAAAAGCTACCAGTAAAATCTTTATTTGCCCAAAAGGCATAGTGGATATTATTTCAAATGTTCACAAGCTATATAAAAGAGTCAGTCAATCTGCCTTGTTCTTTAAAGCAATAGTAAATACTAAGCATGTGGAACACAAAGAATGGTTGGCTGCTTTGGCTTGGATGCGAGCCCAAGGTGGCTATGCATTAAAGACTTGCTTCTTCAGGAAGTGCAGCTAAGAGGTTAACCTTTTAGGTCACAGGTGACATGTCTCTCTCTTCAGCTGGTTTCAGGGTCTTCTTTCAGTGGCCTTGGACACTTTATCATAGTGACAGAAAGCTAAAAAAATATACCAGCCAAAATAGAAAGTAAAATTCCTTAGAGATAAACGCTTCCTTAAGGATGGAAACTAGGTGTAGTTAGTTGACCACCCTTTAATTCCAACAGTCAGAGGGCAAAAGCAGAGGCAGGAGGCTCTCTGTGAGTTCAAGACTATACTTATCTACATAAGTGAGTTGCAGGGCAGTCAAGGACCACATAGAGAGACTTGTCTAAAAAACAAAACAACAAAAAATGGAAACATATGTTTTTTCCTAATAAAATCTGTGGTAGTCTATGCAAATCCCCCATAGAGAGGGAAAGAGAAAGGAAGTAAAGCTGCCATGTCCTGTAACATAGAAAGAAACCCCACCCATCTTTAAATTCTCAACAACTGTTTTAATTCTGCTTCGTCTTGTGCTGTTCTAAGTTACTGCTGAGCAGTGTCAAGCATCCTGAGCAGGACCCCATCTTCTGGCTCTGCTCCACTGTGCCTTCATGCATTGCCTGTCGGACCAATTTTATGCCAATTTTATGCCAGTCACTCTGTTGAATCTGATGACCTTATTTACTTAGGGTTATACTAGTTTCCACATAGCACACACAAGTAACAGGTATATTCTAGAAGGTATATATTCTAAATGAAGTAACAGCTATATTCTAATAAAGTATACAGAGAACTAGAAAATCAAAAAGCATGTTAGCATGCATCTACTTCAGTTTCCCGATTCTAAACATGAACTAAAAGTTTCACAGCTTTGGAGGATGTAAAAATCAAATTAATGGACATTTTTGACATTCAAAAATGATGTAAAACTACAGCAATCAAAGTAATGCTTTTGTTAAAATTCTATAGGGAATCAAATTCTCATACAAATGCAATTGAAATACTTTTGATATAAGAATCAAGAACTGTATCATCTTTGTCTCTATATTATCTGCATTCTTAACTTGGAGTTTACTCAAGTTTGGCAAATGTATTGTGAACTTCTATGATATACATACAAAGGGGTGAAAACAGATGTGGAATTTGGATTTTTTTTTCCATTCCCCATCACCAGTGTCTCTGCCCCTGAAGTGGAGGAGATGCAGAGGTGACCTTATTACTTCTTGGAAAGAAGAGAATCAAGGAGTCTCTTACCTCAGGGATGTTTTTCTTGGTTCGTGTGTTTGGACATCCTGTATCTTATTGAACACCCAACCTGATTTATTGTTCTATTTCTTAAAATCAAAACAGTGATATTTTTTAAAGCCCACCATATTTAGAACACATTTGTTTCACAAAAGTAGCAGGCTTAAAAAGACCAGGCCCCACAGAATCTGTATTCCAAGGACCAGGGGTTAGAGGAACGAGCTCTCATTGGGAATACAACATACAGTATCTCAATCTTCTTTCTTGATCTTAACAGCATCCAAAAATAAGTCTGCAGATGATGTCTTCATTCCCTCACTTATAGAAAACAAGCCATATCCTTATTTCATACAGTTCCAAAAAGTAATTCTGCAAGTCAGGATTGCCAGCTGGCACCAGGAAGAGAGCAGCCTGCGAAGGAATGGCTTCCAGCAGTCACCTAGTCTCAGACCTAACATGATCCGGGGTAGAATCCTGGCCCGAAGGTACAAGTTGTGGTCATTCTCCTTTGAAGTGCTGCAGAGACCAGAATGATACTTCACAGAAACATACGCTTGGTACAGCTGGCCCCAACACTGAAGAACCAAGCAATTAGGATGAGGAAGAGATCCAACTGCTGCTGGGTGACCCATTTTATCACAACCCTCCCAGCAGAAGTGAACAGTCTCCAGGCTTTAAAGCTGCTTGCGGATGACACTGGCCTGAGGCACTGGAGCCAGTAGGAAAACCAGAGGGAGAGCAGCTTCACTGGGGGAAGGGAGAGGAAAAGGCACAGAATGTGGAAGTCAGTGGGAGCCTTCCTTCCAGACTCCAGCACTGCTTTCTTAGGGTCTCACACTTGTCACTAATAAGGTGAGGGCCCATGGAGCAGTGACAAGACTCCACCCCACGTCAACACTGCCTGGATGCAAGCATTCCCTCATCCCCAGACTCCAACACTGAGTGTTTCTCTCTCTCTCTCTCTCTCTCTCTCTCTCTCTCTCTCTCTCTCTCTCTCTCTCTCTCTCTCTCTCTCTCTCATCTAGAATAAGTAATTTTGTTCCTCTTGTTCCTGTGCTGTTGACGGGACTGGGGACCCTCTATATACTAGCCACAGGCACGGCTTCTGAGCTACAGCAGGTGCTGTCTTGCTAAGAGTCATCAAGCATTCAGGAAAAGTCATCTACTGCCCATCTCTCAGCACACTGACATTTCAACTAAGTGTTCTCGGCTCTCTAAGAGGCAGACTGCAAAGCAATCCTATAAGGCAAAAAACAAAGCAGGTATCTTTGCTGTCTCCAGACCCTGAAAACTTTGTTGTTTGTGAAGTTGAATGCCCCTCTATTGTTCACAAAACAGTGTTTGAAAGTCAAGCAAACTCAGGTGAGGGTGCCAGAAAACAAGAAGCAAGAAACACAGTATTCCCTCAAAAGCCAGCTCCAACTGAGAGAATGAACCTTCCCTGCAAACCAAGGTAATCAACATGCAGGCTGTTCAACCAGCTTTCAGAATGAACTACGCATACATAAATGCTATTACTACAGAAAGGCCACATATGCAGACTGGAGGACGCCAAGCAATGACACAAGGCAGCTACAGGCAGCTGACCCAAGGACACTTTTTCCTGGAGGACTGAGCCAGAGGAAGACTTAAAGACTTGCAAATTCCTCCTCCATAAAACAGGTGAGCATTTAACCTATTGTTTGTCTATCGACCTTGAAACTAAAGGCCTTAAAAAAGAATCAAAGGAATGCAAGCCTTAGGAGAGCTTTAGAAAAACAAGTGTGGGTCACAGGGAGCAGAGGAACCAGCCGCCTAATGATGTAAGCCCGGTGACTTGAACTCCATCTGAAAAACCCATGTAACAGCGGAAAGGAGACCGGACTCCACAAAGTCGTCCTGTGGCTTACACTAATGCTGTGTTATACACACACACACACACACACACACACTTTGAGAGAAAGGAGCCAGTTTTATTTACAAAGAAAAGAAGAAAAATAAGCTTATTTACCAAAGGAAGTTATGGTACATAATGCTACTTGAGAGACTGAAACTGGAGAAAGATTGGGCTTTGGACCCAATTTTCTGATGTAAGAGCAGGATCAGACATTCTCAGCATCTCTCTGCAGCCACAGCTTAAAAGGTGGCAGGTCTTGCACAAATATTTTTCACCTATGACAGAGTACTTGGCAAATCAGAAACATTTATACACACCACAAGAGAAAATCAAAAGGAACAAAAATATAGGAAAGGAGGAAGAAAGGGGCCCCAAATCAGTAAATGTATAAACTAAACTGACGGGAAAGAGCCATACTTCTGTCCCCAGAGAAGCGTGCAAGAATCTGACCAGAACACAAAGATAAATCCTTTCTCCCAATTTCTCAAACACTCGGTTCCTACTCTAAAATCCGGGGGCCTGGGGTAATGCTTGTGGGGTTTACTATTAATTAGCATTTTCTATCTATTCTCCTTAACCAGCTGATTAAGGAACACTGTATGAGTTTCTGCAAAGCTCTCAGTATCTAAGCTCTTGGTAATGTGGTGGTACAAAATATTACACAACCTTCCTAGCATCTGCGTATTTTACAGATACAAAAACAAAGACACGAACTTCAGATGTACTTTGTAAAGGCACAGAGTCCAAGCTAACCACCAACTCCAATTCATTTTACTGCAGCGAGAGTTTCTCCCAACCTTCCTTTGAAGAGATAAAACACCCTCTGTGGTTTTTGTTTTTCTCTGGGAAAAAGAGGTGTTAAACCTATTCTCAATTCTTCACCAGCACCTAGTGGCCAAGACGCCCTGCAGGCATTTCAACTATACACTGTTGATCAAGCACAAGCAATATTTTCATCTCTGGAATCAGGTCATCATGGAATATGGCTTATTGAGACTTAAATGCCTCTCATATGTGAGTATATACATATTATATGAAAAATAATAGAATTAATGCAAAGGTCATTTTTAAAATAAAAATATACTTTTGTTCACATTCAAAATAACATCAAGAAAATTAGCTGGGCCATGTAGGCTGTGCCAATTTTTAAAACTGCCAGCATTAAGCTCCTATTATTCTGAAGAGTTTTTCTAAGATGTTCAACTCTGGGACACATTCTGATTCATCGTTATAACTGGCCTAGCTCAAGTGGCTGCCAGGGGAGCAGGGCTTTGTGGGCATTGTTCATCCTCAGGAGCTGCATTAATGCTGCTTCATAGAATAAGTCTTCATATCTGTTTGCCAGGCTGAACAAAAAGTTAACTAGAAATATAAGTGCTTAAAGTCGCCGAGAGGAAGGCTCTACACTGACATTTTCTACCTACTTAGCATTCATCTGCATTCATCTCACTAGACATTAACACACACCAAAGTTGCTCTCTGCTATTCAAATCGTGCTATTATGCTCAGGAGTAGATTAATAATATCCACCTTCTTTATTGTAAAATAAAATTACAGCATTGGTCCAAACATGACATGTGGTGCCTCTTCCTACTTCTGCTGGCACATCAGCTTGCTCTACTGCACACATGGGAGAGAGCGCACTAAAGGTGCCCTGCTGTTTCTAAAGGGGAGGGAGAAAGGGCCGAAGGCTGAAAGAATAAGGGGAGGAAGGGAGAGGAACACATATAAACCGCACACCTGGTAGCCTGTCCAATCAGCTCTTTTTGAAGCCATCTGAGAGGAGAATGTCTTTTCTAAGCTGACACCATCAGCAA
This sequence comes from Arvicola amphibius, assembly GCF_903992535.2. NCBI lineage: Eukaryota > Metazoa > Chordata > Mammalia > Rodentia > Cricetidae > Arvicola > Arvicola amphibius. The sequence goes on along the minus strand of NC_052052.2, from coordinate 55,156,628 downwards.
CGAGACTAGCAGGAGGCCAGGAGCCTCTTTTAAATGGCTTATAACAGCCTATTAGTTTTCCCAACACCAGGAATCTTTTGCTGACCCCAAAGTATCTTTAAAAATAGAGAGAGGCGAGCATCAGGCAAGAGGGTTCCAAGTTCTAAAAGCACTGGAGGAAAGAAGGAAACTGTGACAAAGAAACACACCTACTAAAAGAGAAGCTGCTTTTCAACCAAAGGCTAGCAAGAGAGACTAAAACAGGATTTCTCTAACTGAAGAAAGAGGTAAGATTTAAATTTGTAATGAATCTAGTAGAATTCAAAAATTATTTTCAATACACAAAAGAGTAACTCAAAAGAACTTAAAATCTTTATATGTGAGTTAACTTTCCTAAATCCAATGGCTCTGGGAACTGCGGTGTCAGTCGCAACCCCGAACATCTGCAGAGCAGACAATGACGAACCCCAAATCAACAGAATCATGTAATCTTCCGGGCATAGCTGACAGCTCTGGGCCTTGTACTGGGTCCCTTCAATTTTCCATGAGGCAATAAGTATGGCTTATGAGTCTACATATATTTCCAAACTCAAATAATAATAATGACGATGACGATGATCATGATGACGATGATGACTCATAAGTTTTACAGTTCATGGCCTGGAGATGCAAATCAGTTGGCAACATCTATCCACAAGTACATCCCCTGGGGCTGGATCCCAGCACCATAGAAAGTTCAACTGCACCATTTCAGAAGTGAAGGCGGGAGGTCCAAGATGCTCAAGGTCATTGTAGGCTACCTGGAAAGTTTGACAGCTACCTGGCATACATGAGATCTTATTAAAAAATAAAATAGTGGGGCAGCGGTGTTGCAGGCCTTTAGTCACAGCACTCATGGGCAGAGGCAGGAGCAGGTCTCTGAGATCAAGACCAGCCTGGTCTACAAAACAGGAGTTCCAGCACAGTCAGGGATACACAGAGGAAACCCTGTTCAAAAAACAAAAATTAAAATACAAAAAATAGAGTTCAAAATTAAATTGCTGCAGGTCATACCTGCCTGTGAGCCACTGTGTGGAACAAGCATCCACACGCACTTCTCTCTGTCACAGCAAAGATGCTTTTAGTCACAGAAGATATTCTGCAATGACTGAAATGTAGGAAGGCCCATCAGGGATGATGAAAAAGTACCAGCAGAAGACAATAAAGAAATAATAAGTGTCACCTGACTCTGGCTGATATTTAGGAGTTCAAAGGAAAACCAGTGCAAGGCTCATACGTATATATAAGGAACAGGTGCTAATACACAAGGGTCAAAGAGCACAGAGAACAGGTGTGACTGGTTCAGGTTCATTTCACACTTTGGAAGGGATGGTAGGAAGTCAAAAAAAAAAAATCCTGACGACCTGGGATTTGGGAGTTCATGGGGGTCCTTCATAACAATCACAGGCCTAAAAGAATACCCAGATTCTAAGCAAAAAAATAAATAAATAAAAGAAAAGAAAAAAAGAAAGCAAGAAAGAAAGGCCAACAAGAGAAGAAAGCAAAGCAGGTTGAGTAAATTCATATGAAATGTGTTCATCATTAAGGAATTAAGTATGCTATACATTCTGCTCTGCTCTACAATAAAAGTAGGTGACCCTCCCACACTGTGTCACCAGGGGCCCCAACAGTAAAGCCACCAGTGAAAGAGAAAAGTCACACTTTTTATTTTGAAAGTAGCTTGAAGAAAACACGACAAAGTGTGATCAGTTCCAGGAATATTTTTCCTATCTTACCCAATTTGATGACTTTATTTTTGAATGCACTGTGATTTATTTGCTTTGCGAAATACCTATTATACTTCTGATATATATAAATGATGCCCAAAGAATAAAAAAAAGTTTTAAACATCCTTTAAAAACAGAGCTAGTGAGCGATTTCCAATTACTTACTTAGCGGAGCACCCATCAATGGCTTGTCACTTGGGTGGGGCCAGGAACCAAAAGAAATAGGGCAAATGCACCCCATAAATTTTCCACTTTGTGATGTAGAAAACAGATCCACAGTAACAAAGCAGGTTAAATTCAAACCAGGAAAAAAATATTCACTGATTACTTTAATAAAAATGCTCGTTTAACTATCTGATTTCTCACTGAAAGATGGGAAACTTAAATTTTGAAATATAAATTTATAGAATATCAGCTGGCTAAATTCTCATGAAAACATTTCATCTTTTTGCAGTATTTATCTTTTCAAGGAAAAAAACATTTTAAGCTTTCCTTCCATGCTCATGAGCAATATATTTATATTCCATACTGAAATATTGAAGGCATAAATAAGCTGCTGGAGCTACGATTTTTCTTATCTTCCAGGCTTCCGGAGGGGAGAATAACTACAGCAGTTGTTACACAGCTATGGATGTAGTGGGTGTAACAAGTACTATGAACACAGGTAAACCTACGCTTGACCCCAGGTACCAGAGACACCCAATCATTTAAAGAGGGCTCATAAACAACACAATGACATCCCAAAATACGTAAAACTAACCCAGAGTGATCGCCTGTTACCACTTTCCTGTACTTCAGTATCAATATGCTCATCTTTACTGGGTCCCTGAGATGAGGATAGTAGGCTGAGCAGAGGGGGAGGTGTTTAAAAGAACCAGGACAAGCAACTAAGCTTAAATCAGACACTGGAACATCTGCATTCAAGCCTAGAATTTTCCACCTGCCTCTGCTAAATTAAGAATTTGAGCCTAAGTGACAAAACCTACTGGGGCAAAGCAACTCAGCAGAAAGCTGGCAGCATTTTGCCAAGGAGGCCGTGCATGTGGGGTATTTACTTACAAAAACAGGACGGGCCCAAGAAAAGCTAGGAGGAAACAGCCAGGCTTGAAGCCATTCTTCCAAGAAAGCTACAGGCCCACAGGGTAACTCCACTAAAGACAACTCTTAACACTTGTCAGAGAACTGCAACTCCAATTTCTAAAATCCTGTCTTCCAAACTTCAATAATCTAATTTCAATCATCTCTGTTCCAAAGGAAAGGAAGATAAAAATGTCACACAATTTTCTCTGTGTGTGTATTTCTCTAATAAGACAGGCCTACAAGCTTTGATCAAATGTTCTCACATGCTCAGATCCTAAAAAAAAAAAAAAAGTCATTTTTTATTTTGTTTTCTTTTGCTTGTTTTGTGGATCCGGGTTTATCCATGTAGTCCTGGCTGTCCTGGAACTCACTGCCTGTCTCTGCCTCCTGAGGGCTGGAATTAAAGGTGTGTGTATTGTATGCACTCCACGATAAGAAGATACGGAAAATCAAAATATTAAAACGGCCAGTACATTTTGCTCTAAGTAAAATCAGTCAAGAAAGTGTCTAATGAAACTTTAAAGTAACTTTGACCACGGCTCAAAGAAAGTGAAATAAAACCGAATAAAAAACCATCCTGGATAAACAGTTTACCTGCCTGATGTTTTCATAAATACAGAGGGGTGATATTCTACTAATTCAGTTTTTAAAGTTGTTAAAATAATAAACATCCCACAGCAACAGAACTATGGAGGAAAAAAAACAATTTATTAGAATATAAATTTCCTTTTCTAAATAACAGAGACTTTCTTTTCCGCAATTTAGAAAAAAATGTATTTAAAAAAGTATAAAGAGGCCCGGTAGTGGTGGTGCACACCTTTAATCCCAGCACTTAAAAGGCAGAGACAGGTAGATCTCTTTGAGTTCTAGGCTAACATGGTCTTGATCACATTCCAGGATAGCCAGGGTTACAGAGAAACCCTATCTCAAAAACATAATAAATAAAAAGTTAGCCAATCTGTTTCAACTTTTCTTCAATTTTTTTAAAATAAATTTTGAGACAAACTTTTTAAGTTAAAGAAGAAACTGTTATTAATCTATCACTATTAAATTGAACTAGAAAAAGATAGATACCTCCACCTAGGAGTTTAAATTGTACACTAAGACAAAATCTACAGGGTTTTGTTTAAAAAAAAAAATCACCCTTTAAATACAAATAAGTTTACTGAAAAAAAAAATTGTCATTTTTTTAAACTAAGAATTTCTGTCAAATTTGCTCTTAACTGTCAGAAAATAGCATCATATTAGTAATAGAGATATATAACAGGAAGCTTCACATTTTAAAATACTTTTTTAAAACACCAATTAATTTATTATAAATGAGACAAACTATAAACTGATGTCATTTTTAATAGCATGACACTTACTCTTATGACCTTCTTGGCTGTTTCCCATGTCGCATTCCTTCCCAAAGCCCTTATCCTTCTAGGTATGAAGATGTCTCACAGGGAAACCTGTCATTCCACAAACTATTCAGTAACCAGTCAAAAAGGAAACACGGAGTTAGGAGTGTCGGTAAAGTGGATGTGTTCAGAACATCACACGTTGTTTGAGAAGACAACACCCTGTCCAAAAGCAGATTCTTTCTATAAATACCAATGTCTAGAAACTTAGAATCCACACTGGGGGTCGACTGAGAACACCACACAGAACTGCCTTTGGTTTTGTCTCACAGGCTCAGAGGACGGGTTAAAGACACAGGGAATTTTCCCTTGAAATAGAAATTTTCCTAGTGACCTCACGACAGTGAAAGTTATGAAGCACATGACCAAGCTAAATAGCAGATCTGTTCCTTTTTTACTAAAAATTTTCCTAAACACTTAGTCAAGACTTGGGATTTCTACTATTGATTCTGAAAGCTGTCATTTAAACCTTCATTAAAACATGTGCATAAAACATTGTTTTTGAAACTTATACATGTCCCCTTTTCTGCTTCAATTTAAAATCTGCTTAAAATCCAAAAATAATAATGAACTAGCCAGCTAGCATCTTGAAGTTAAATACACAATCATTGCATATTAGAACATGCAATAGCAGATTTGTCATTAAACCACAACACCTGGATTCAATGAGGACCATCAGAAAATGACACTGGCCCAACCAATTGAACATCTGATATAATTTTCTGTCCTCGGGAGCAGGGTGTGGCATCACAATAAGAGCCTGCCTATAGTTATTTATCAGCAGAATGACCACACAAATAAGAACGTACCTAACCAGGATAAACTAATCTGTCGGTCCACTTGAAGACCCAAGGCAACAGGAAGAGCTGAGGTAGACTACATTTCTCTCTGAAGGGCGGTAGGAAATTTAGGCCCAAGGTATGGCAACCTGCCCCACTTGATGCTAACGGAAGGCTAACCTCGTCAGGTCAGCAGCTCTCCAGTCTCGCTCTCTTCCAAATAAGAACTGCGGCAATGAAGGCGCTAATAAGAATGTGACAATATGGAAGGCTGAGTAAGATCTCAGATGAGAGGAAAGGAACTGACACTATCAGGCAGATAATGAAAAATGACCGGGGTATTTCAGAGTACACGGTCCTTCACAGGGGAAAGGGGGCCTAAGGACGATTCACCACTACGGTGCTGGTGCTCTTGTATCATGCAAATAATACCAGAAAAATGTCACTGGTTTTAAAAAAAAATTTCCAAGTAGAGAGAAACATGTGATTGTAACTTAGCAGTCAGAGTATTCTGGATGGCTTTGATGTGTCCTTTAAGAGAACTTGGGACTTGCTTCTAGAAGAGAAAATGGGAAAGAAAACAATTAATTATATATATATATATATGTATATATATATTCATGTTAACAAGAAAAGCACCAACAGCTAAGGGTAGTTTCCAGGGTTCGGCCAAAACCATCTGGCCATGCAGAGAACAGAGACTACAGCAAGGAAAAGAGCAGAGGGATTGTGGCTTCCGACACAGTTCTCCCATCACCTACTAAGCCTGGAGTATTAATTAAAATAATAAAAAAATGGAACTTTATGGTGAGAAGCTACAAACAAAAAACCAAAACTCAGAACCAATTCAGACTTCCAATGACTGGCACCTCTTAGGCCTAGGTAAGTAAAACAGGCACTGTGGTGAACAGGTGGGCTGGTGGACACTGACCAGGACTAGGAATCAAACACAAGTGGTGTGAGCAGCATCAGCAGTGGCCCGGCTTCATTCCCAACTCATTCCCAACACCATGGGCCACACTGTGGAGGACACAGACCTGGAAACACTTAAAAAATAATTCCTTCATACTTTGTAAATAACAACTTACTCACTCAAATAGGCAACAAGGAGCCAAAAGGGGAAGGGATGAAAGGAATGTGTTTCTTTATGGATTTTTCTACCCCTCACCACACTGAGAGCTGGAAAAGAAATACAGGAAAACGCAGAGCCATCCAGCAAATTGTCTCTATTTGCATACCTAAAGCGCCAGATTAAGAAAGAAGATACAGAACCAGGAGGGCTTTACACCTGTTCGCCAAAATGGAGTCTCCAGGTCAGCTTCTAACAAAAAAACAAACAACAACAACAACAAAAAAAAAAAAACCTGCCAACAGCACAAATATGAAACTCGAGGAATCTGGACAAACGGTTCCAGACAAGGCTGCGTTCTGACACAACTAAACAATTTCAAACAAGCAGGTTTCAATTAGGAGAATGGGAAAAACACCCCCAACTGGCACTCAAGTCAATGACTTTTGCCTTAAGTTTTGACACTGGGCTACGTTTTCGTGAAGACAGAATTATTAAGGATAAGATGGAAAGAAAAACTGCTTCTTAAGGCTCTTTCGTCCTTTCAGAAGGTATTGTATCTCGGCAGTGCTAAGCACCGTTCTCTGGAAGAAGGAATTAAATGAAAGCACATAACTGGTAGCAATTCCTCCTTTTTCCACAATTTAAGAAAATGTAAAGAGGAGACAGAAGATGGAAATTTTCATCGTAAAGATGGAAGTAGTAAATATGCATACAATTGTAAATGACGGTCTGAACAGGTAAAACTCCAGGCTTAGCTCACACCTAGAAGCATGGTGTTTTTTTGCGCTCTGGCCCTGTATTAAGTGGTTGGCTTTTCCGTGGAACGGCTGCTGGTCATTGTCACCACGGCCGCCGCACCTGCTGGTAAACCCAGTTTGGTTGGTCCGCCTGGCTCCTTCAGTCTCCCCACTGCGCTCACTAGTCTTGCACTAAGGCCTCGGGAGATTTTAGCCGGGTAAATGCAGGAGCAAACGCAGGAATCACGGTGAGCTACCTAAAGGCGGTAAGCTAGCTAAACCCCGATGCCTGCGGAGAGCAGCAGAGCATCCGCGCTTCGCGCCAGTAGCGCGCAGACCCTGGGATGCGGTCGCCGGCTGCAAACCTCGCACCGCTGCGCCTCACACGCAAAAGGGGATCACTACCGCTCCCGCCCCGAGCGCCCACGGCCTCACGCTACCCCGGCACACCGCGCGTGGCCTCTCCAAGTCTCCAGACGCCGTCCCAGGTGGGCACACACCAGACACCACCGCCGCGCTCCCGCACGAAGAGCAGCTGCGTGTCCTCCCACAAGGCGGCCGCAGGCGCCACAGGAAGCGGGCGCTGGGGCGGGAAGCCCCCTCCCCCACACACCCTCCAATGCACTCACCTGCGTCTGGGCGCAGTTTTCCCCGGTGGCGCTACACGCCGCGGTGCAGAGTACGTCCACGCCCGTGCAAGCGGCTGGCACCACCAGCCCCGCTCTGCTCCCAGGCCCACTCTGCTCCCACCGCCCCACCGCCGACCCGGGCCCACGGGAGGGGCGGTGCCGGGCTCCCGGTCCCCTGCAGGAACTTCGAGGGCGCTACCTCCCGCTGTCGCCAGCGGGGTGGTCGCCCCGACCGGCCAGCGCTCGCTCGAGCGGAGGCGAGCCGGACGCTGCCTAGCGCTGCGGCGGACACCCGAGTCCGGGGGGCACCAGGAGTCTGGGCTGGAGCCAGCGGAGGAGCGGCCGTCCCCGCCCCCACCCACGCCCCCCACACTTGCCTGCTGCGGCTCGGCTGCAGCTCCCACGGCTCGCGCCGCCGGCCGTCAGCACCGCTCACAGGAGTCACGCTGGCGGCGGCGGGAAGGCGGACTGGAACCCGGCGGAACCCCGCCCTACCGGCCGGCTGCTGCCTCAGTGACGCTGGGGCGCCGCGGTCCCGCCGTTTGTAGCTGGGCGGGGAGGCGGGGCTTGCCTGGCAGCGCGCCAGGAGGCGGGGCCGAGGCGAGCTCGCCACGCCGCCAGCCGGCCCGTGTGTGTGCCCAGTTCCGCCACCCTCGGGGGCAGAAGCTCCCGCCCGGCGTCCTCCATTGGGCTCCCCGGGGCCGCCCGAATAAGTTTGCACACACACCCCGAGAGGTTCGGGGCAGTGACCCCGGAGACCCCAGCTTGTGCAAGGGGTCACTTTGGACATCTGTACGTGCGCCAAGTGTAGGTCTAGATACATACAGAGAATATGTTTTTCAAGAATTTCTAAAGGCTCTTTTTCTCCTCGTCCAAAGCCCAAAGGTCCTGTGCCTCGACGGGAAACTAAAAGCTTAGCCCCTGCTGTGCATTTCCAGCATTCTCCCTAGACAGAATCTCAGGTCTAAATAAACCCTGAGTATCTATCTGAGCCGGGTGCTATGCTCTGCTTAAGATGTGAAGTAGGAAATCCTGCACTTCACCATGCTTGCACCTGCCGTGAACCACATTCTCCTAGGACCCCCACGCCAGCCAGGAAAAAGGCCCAACTCCGAGGGGGCGTCCGAATGCTGACTATCCCTTGCCTTGCCTGCTTCCTTCACCTGGCTCACCCCCCCCCACACACACACACCCCTTTACCCCGAAAAACCTGAGTCTGCTCTGGACCCAGACCCGAGACTGGGAAACAGAGCCGCGCACGTTTTTTACACCTGCTTGGCGACTTAATTACCAGAGCACCTGTCGTACTGGGATTTTTTTTTTCTATTATTGAAAAGGTTTCGGCTTTAACCCTTCCCTCTAGAAAACTACATTTAAGAACATCACCTGACATACCTACCTGAAATTGCGGGAGGCAGGAGGAAAGAACTGAACAGTGGGCGATTGAGTCACCGCAAGAACGTGATGGAGGTTACAGCTTCAAGGACATGATGCGGGTTTGATGCAGCAAGGTTTGCTAAGGGCGCCCAGCGCTCCCCGCCCCCATGCGACGGACGGGGAGGAAGGACTCCTCTAACCCAGGGCTGGGTGGGGAGAGGCAAATTTACCCTCTAAAGGAAAGTGAAATCAGGCATAGTAAATTAGGGAACACAATCATGGTCAAAATGGAGACAGGCCATCCTCAATTTGGAAGACCAAGGTTGGGGACACCAGAAATAGCTAACTGATTCAACATCAGCATTTCTATGTCACCCCAAATCAGATTTAGAATTAAATGACCTTAGCTGACTTTGTGCGGATTCCTGAGAAATCTGCTCAAAGCGCCTGTGCCTCTTTGACCTCCCTCTAAACAGTTAATTGTAATATTCCTGTCCCAGGCATGCATTATTGCTAAGAATGCCGGTTTTGAAATGTTGGGGAGAAATGGGCCTACCCACTTTGCTCATCTAGACCTGAAACCCTTCCAATACCCTTCACTCTACTTTCTGAAGATGTCTGCTTGAAGTTAGGCGACCTCTCTCAACAGACACTTTCCAAGTCTACTAAACCACTTCTGTCTACAATCTTCGTTCTCCTAGAGAACTCCAAAACCGGTTTGGCTTATAAGGAAAATGCCCCTACCCTTGGTGAAAAGCTGGAAGGGGGAGACTCAAGAGTCTGTTAAGATGGGTTCAGGAATGGCAGTGATAACAGGCGGAAACAGCTTTTTAATTAATCTCTGAAATGATGACATTGAAAGACTCAACATTTTTCTTTTCCGTGGACTTGTTTGTTCGATTTTGACAAATCTCACAGATGTCCCATTTAAGAAGCCATTTTACAAGGATTATCTTCCGGGCACAAACATCCTTAACCTTCTTCTCCCCACAAAACACAAACATCCTTTCCATGACCTTTAGGAAGTGATTATCATTTAGGAAGATAATTTATTGGGTTACTACTGTCTATGTTGTACTCTCCCAACCCCCTTCATTTTAAGCCTACCTTTTAAGGTGACAGTTAATAGTAGGCCAGAAAATAAATGTATTTTATATGTAAATAATATATAATAAAATAAATATGTATCTCCCACCCCCACTGCCCTGGCAATAGCTCTAATAAACAGAGGTGTAGAGGAAGGCTGAAGGTTTAGAGTCTTAAGCAAATGGAATGTTTGACATGGATGGGGTAAAGGGCAGAACCTGTGCATTTCAGGGAAGAAGGACATGTACATCCATCCCGTCCAGCAGTGTGAAGAGTAAACACTAAATGGCTGATTATTTTTCTCACCCTCGACACAATAAAGCCAGACCTGAAGCTGTAATTAGGAGAGAAAATAACCAATCTCAAGGTCAGTTTCGAAAACGGATACTTGAAAATAGAAAATGGGGGACCATGCCCACCCTCCAATCTGCCACAGTTATACAGCTCTCCTATTCTTTATAGACGTGACATAGGTGGGTACGAAGCAACGTGCTGGGCATAAATTAAGCAACAATGGCCACGAGAAGTCCTGTCTGCCACGGGGCTTCAGGGTGAGCATTGCCACCTTGCCATCCCTAGCCCCCACGCCCTTGACAGAGTCGAGTTAGGGGAGGGGGGCGCTGGCAGAGAGCTGGATTTTCGAACCAGCGTGTGGGTGGGGTAAGGAGCAGCGAGAGATGAACCACCCGGGCCAGCTTTGTACCTTGCCCCCATACTTTGCGTCTTGAGCACCACTCGGCGCTCGCACGCACACACTCACCCACACCCCCTTGTGCCAATAATTTAAACTTCTCCGAGGCAAAGCCAGCACCTCGGTCCGCCGCCACCTCCCCCGCCCTCCTCGCCCGGCGAGCATCCTCCCCCTTTCCCACGTCTACCCGGATTCGCTCTTTCGCAGTAGAACGCCGACTGGTTTCCCCTGCACCCGGAGAAATCACAAAAGTTAAAATGAAGCGTGTGCCTGTCTGCCCAGTGTCTGGTCCCCAACCATCTTTCTCCCGGCGTCAGTTTTAACAATAGCTACTCGAAGAAGGGGAGCTGCGAGGAGGGGCTGAGGGCTATGCAGCCGACTCAGCTCCCAGGGTAGCTGCGATGCCTTGCGGCTGCCAGCACATCCCTCTCTCCCGGAAGGCGGGCTCCGCTGCGTAGGACCAAGGACAGGGCTTGGAATCCACTGCCCAGCGCCCAGCACCGCGAGGCTCCCAAGCAGCCGCCACTTCTCTCACACAGCTCCAAGGATCTTATTTACGTTTTTCTGAACAAAGGGAATCTCATATCCGGTACAGGCTCAAAGATTCGGCCCCAAATTGACAATCTTGTTTTAAATCTGAATTACTATCATTGGAATCCGTGAATCAGAGACCTCGTATCTGGCAATGATGAGTTTTGACAGCTTCTAACCACCCCAGCCCCAGCCCAGCCCCAGCCCTCAGGCTCTATGTACTTTTTTCAGTCAACTACAACTCGCTGCCTGGTGCAGCATCTAAATTCCATCTGGCAATCCCATCTCCCCAGCACATGCTATCTGGTTAATGCAATTAAGCTGAGGGGTTTTTCCCCTGGTCTAATCTGCAAGCAAGTCCAGGCTTCCAATTTCCCCAGTTCTCCGATTCCTTTGCGAAAGTAAAGGCATGCATTTCCCCCAACATTCAAGTTATCCCTCTCTTCCCACGAAATGAACTTCCAACCTCAACCCCTAGGCTCACTCAGCATCTAGCCTCCCATTGTAGCCCTGCTGTATTCTGACCACATCTACCACTTAAGTTTCTGCCAGTGACATTTTCGAAAATTCAGTACGTTAAGCATGCGTCCACTATCTTTTAGTCTGACTCTCTAGAATTAAAAAAAAAAAACAAAAACAAAGCAGTCGCTTTGAAATGAGGCAAACATGTGCAATTAACTTCACATTCTGTATTCCGCTCACTTACAGGTTTTCTGGGTTTGCCAGCGCATCGCTGCAACTAATGATTAAAGAAACCAAACCGAAACTTACCTTTCTCCCTTAAGGTTTTTGTGTATGTGTGTTTTTAAAGTAACGGTGCAGTTCTCCCAATAAGGATGAGCAAGAAGCTGCTGGATAGTTCTCTTAAGACAGCACGAAACCTAAACTGTGCTCGGCTTAAAAGAAACAAATAAAAAGAAATGCTTTCGACCCCAAAGTCCAATGCTAAAAGAAATGATGAAAAAATATGAAAGGGGAGGGGAAACTTAAAAAAGAGAGTTTAAAAAGACGGAGAGACTACCCTCCTATTGCCGTTCAACTAAACAAAAAGGGGCAAGAAAAACAAACCAAGGAACAAAGAAAAGAGACGAAAGAACGTTTTTTCAAAAAGACGATGTCTTTCTCCTTGTTGCTTTTTAGTAGGTCGCTACAGGAGTAAGCTGCTGCATCTCTAAGTGAGAACAGAAATAAGGGGGGAGGACGTCTTAAAAGGGAGGTGGACTGGACCACAGATTTATAGCACCGTATCACCAACCCCTTCTCTGCCTCCGCACTGCCGTGTGTGCAGCTGCTCTGCCAGAGTCCTATCCCGGGCAGCACGCGCGGAAGTATACGCCGAGTCGTGCCACAACGCAACTTGCTCATCGCCCCAGGTTCCTGATTGGGCCAGACGCTTCCATTGAGGCCGCCCAGGCGAAGTTCTGCTAGACGATTGGCTAGGGACCTGTGTCACTCTCGAGAACTCAATGGAGTCCCGTTTCAAGGTAAGTTGTGCGGAGAGGTACACACTTAACACTGGCGGCGAAGGGAAATGCAAGAAGCAAAAAGAGATGGGAGAGAGCAACGTGGGAGGGTGGAACTGTACTATGAGAGTTTGCGATATGGCACCATCTATTTTCCTCTTAAGTCTTTCTGCTTCCGAAAGATTCGTTTTATTTTCCCTCACGGCTGCATCTTTGGCATATTTCTTTATAATAGTAAACTGTCCGGTATGTATGAGTCATTGAGAGCCCCTCTCTTTGATCTGAGAGGGATGAACGTACACCCATTACTTGTCCGCATGCCTTTTTCGGTTTGTATTCCAGTAATCTGTAAATCTATATTAGATATTAGGTAGCTGTGTGTGTTGCTGTTTTAATGTGTGCACATTGCTCGCTCGCTCTCGCTGGCTCTCTCTCTCTCTCTCTCTCTCTCTCTCTCTCTCTCTCTCTGGAATTTTAAAAAAGAAAGTGGCTTAAATTAAAGCTGTACAGTTTAAATTAGCTTTCAGTTCATGGCAGAATAGAAAAGGGGTAGCATAAACGTCCTGTACAGAAAAACAGGTACTGAGTGGAGATAAGGTCCCTCACTTGAAGGTAAAAAGAGCAGCTGTATATAAACTAGAACAAGCCACTCCTCTGCATTTGCTGGCAATACAGTTCTGGGACCACACATGGATTGCTGACAGTAAAGATAGCTCAGCCTTTACCAGGGTTTTTTGAGTATTCAAAAGTTTAACCAGTAGACCTAGTGCTGTCTCTTTTTGCTTTATGGATGAAGGCTTCTTTATTCCAACCGCATATTTTATTAATATTCAGAAAGCTGAAATACAGGCTTACTCATTTATTTCTTCCTCTCAGTGAAAGTGGGGTTACTCGCTTGCCTCGAGTTATAAGGAGAAACAATATCCCCCTAGCTCATTTCCAGATGGGATTTTTCAGTTTTGACAGCTAGCATCAACTTCCTAGAGAGTACATCTATTTCTTACATAATCTCTCTTCTCTCAAAGATCATTTTGCCTATTTATTTGTTGCTGGTCGCTGTTTCTGACAATGCAAAGGAAGGCGCTGGTGAGAAGTGAAGACTGCAGGGAGGTGGGCTGTCAGAAGGGAGAGAAAGATGGTCTGAGAGCAAAATGACTTGGAAGTGGGAAGTAAATCACCGTTCCTTCAGAGTGTCCTTGAATTTGATAAATGATTAATGGCAAAGAACTGGGGACCTGTTTAGCTCCTATTTAACCTGTGTAACACTGTCTAAGTCATATTACTTTGCATAACAATAACAGGGGTTAGGAAAAGGGGCCTGAGCCTATATGTATGATTACCATTTATTATAATTATAATTTCCTAGTTCCCTACATTTTATATAACAATAGCTCTTGGGGGTTAATTTCAACTTAAAACTATTATATAGTCTCAAGTGAAACTACAAGCAAAAATTAAGAAAAAAAAACAGTAGCTTGAAGAAATGAAGGCAGGAGGCTAAACATAAGAAAGAGTGCATCTCTGTTTGCAATAGAAGTGGGACTAACAGAAGCCTGGGTCTCCTCTCGTAACCCTTCAGTACCATCTCTCACCTGCCAGTTCAGTGCAAGGAAAGAAGGACCATTTAGGCAGAAGTATGCTATTGTCTTGTTTATTCAGAGTTATATAGGAAATGAACTAGATTTTCTCCTTATGACCATGTTCACACTTTGATATTGCATTATTTTTGTAAGTTCATATAATTGTAGCACGCTGAAGACAATTCTTACCTTTGTAAATACATAAATACTTTTTTAAGGTTGGAAAAGCACTCATAAAGCTATTACATGAAAATAGTAACGTTCATTCAAATGCAAAAGCACTAAATTCTCTGGATTCAGTATACATGCATTTTCTCAGCTTGGCAGAGGAGGAAATTTTTCAAACTATTGTTTTATTCAACATGTTGTCTATTCTCTGTAGATAACACAGACTTACATTGCTAAGGAAGTTGAAAATATCTGAAACGGGAGTTTACTCCTTAATTAAGACCACTGTTAAATTTTAAAACTTTTAAATAGATAAGCAACATTTACCTTTCCAACTTTTAAAAATAAAACAAAATGACAACTGTTTTAATACAAATGATATCCTGATGTAGGCTTCACTTTGAAATTTACGTCATACCCTGGAACGTTATGGTACACAGCACTTCTAGCAATTAATGAAGACTATGTGCAAACATCCTACCTAAATTAAGCACAAATTTTAATCAGTCCCTCTTGATTCATAGTGAAGAAAAAGAATTATCCTCAGCACCTGAACTTGCATTAGATAAACAGTTTTTTCAAGATATTCAAATTCTGATTAAGTCATAGAGCTCCAACACTGTCTCCAAAGCCTTCGGCACAATTTGGGCTTGAAGCAGAAAGGACAGAGTTTGGGGAGCTGCTGGGGGTGTGGAGAAAAGCTGGATATTGATAAAATTGCCAAGTAATGCTTTGCAGAGCTGAAAATGAAAGGGTTCAACTGTTTCACTGAGGCTTTCTCAGGAATGAACATGTCCCTCACAGGAATACTTAAAGCTGCTGTGGGCAGTGTTGTTTAAGATAAATAACTTCCTCGCATGAGCCCGTCTCGGGAGGAGAAAGGGTCACTTGAACAAAATTAGAGGCTCTGCAAACTCTTTATAACTTTTTCAAACAGGAAATAAAGAAGCTCGCCTATGTGTATGAATTGGCATTTGATTTGTCTTGGAAATTTTAAATATTTTACCCTCTCAAATGAGTTAAAATATTATTTCTGACTGTTGGGCTTTGGAGAGGTTTTATGTTTATAATGGAAATAATGCTATTTAAATCCTTCATAAGAAATGTTATTATATAACCTGCCCACTACCTTTTTTTACTTTTCTTTCTTAAAAGAGTATTTCAGCTTTCTTTTTACTGTTTCAAACACAGAAAAAGTTGTGGAAATATTGGACACTTCTGTGCGTTTAGGTCCTTAGAGTCTATAGGAGAATGAGGCAGGAATTAGCACCATGGACAGAGACTAGCTTAGCGTGCAGGGTAAAGCTTGGAAGATTGGTACAGTATTTCCTGTTTCTCCCTCTGAGACTCGGTAAGAACACCTTGGGGGAACCTTTTATACCACCGATTTGAGGTGGAGAATGCCAGGCATAGAAACAGGTTTGTTTGGAATTAAGCTCGGGTCACTGTGACAAACCCCAGAGTTAGAGTCTGGTTGTGTGGCGTCTTCCTCAACCACCCCCAACCCAGGCCTGGAGGAGCATTCCTTTCTTTAAAGTGTTCCTGCAAAACAAATGCAAATCCCCGTAATCTCGGAAACTCTGGCAAACCTACTCCAGAGTTTTTCATTCTGAAATTTCCCAGTGGGAATGGCAACAAGAACTCATCCCTGACTCCCCGAGTTCTTTTCTGGGGTGCTTTCACTCCCTGGCAAAGGGGGGGGGGGTTCTTTCACCCTTTAAGGTGAGTACCTCAAGACTGCTCTGCAGAGGACCCTGTATACTGCAAACGCCCCTGCAGGGACAATGTCTAGGAAGGCAGTAAGCAAGATCACAAACAGCCTTTTCTTGTCTTCAAGCTCCTCTTCCAGGGGAAGGGCTAAGAATACAATATACACGAGAATTCCTCCGGTTCCTATTTTACCTGAAGAGACATGTGAATTATGTTATTCAAATGTATACATGTACATACATATGTGTGTATATACATAACTACATACACACGCAACTATATATAACTAGTTTCCAATAAATCTTGGGAGATGACCCTATATTGTCACCCCACTTGCCTCCCTCTGCCCTCAAGAAAATTTGTGACTTTCTTGTTTAAGCCCTTTGCCTGTCGATTTCAGACCAAGATCTGTCGCACGTGCCCCACTGTGTTTCAGCCTGCGATCAAAGATCATTTACGGAAACGCTCCCACGAATATCCTCCGATTTTCTTGCGTCGGTTGCTCAGGAGGAACTTTTAGGAGGATAAATTCGCATTTCTGCTATCATGTAGGGGAACATCCAGGCAATCAGGCGAGTGGGGGGAGGGGGGGACAACCTGGAGGTGCATACAGAGCAAACCAGAGCCTCGTGTCCGTTTCTTTCAGTGATGCTAACAGCCTTCTCTCAGCTTCCTCCTGCAGCCAATACAGCTCATGCAAAATTAATACAAGTAATTAAAAATAGCAGTTTCCAAAGTTAAAGGAAACCATCTGTCTCAGATGGTAGCAATCAGTCTTTTCGCCCGCCCCTTTACCCGGACCTGAGAAGAAACGGTTTCTCTGCTTCCGATGCTCAGAGGCTCTTTCTTATATTGAAGATTTATGTTTCCACTTGTGTGCGATCCACGTCTAATTTGAAATAATAAAGCCGGGCTGACCAACCAGTCAATCACAGCCATCAACTGTGCCCGGCGAGCTCCCTGCCCCCAGCTCCCTCAGGTCTCCAACTCTTTTCCACCCCCTCCAGAACCCCCCCCCCCCGTTCTCACTCCCTTTTTTCCTTCCTCCTCTCTCACGCACACTCACATTTTCCCCCCACGTGTGTTAAGATCAACCCTTGCCCCACAGTGCAAGCGACAGCACCGGGGCACAGTGACAAAGGCGGGGTTTATATCTGAAGACTGAGGCCCGGGGAGACCGCGGCTAGTGAAACAGCTGTCTTATCAGCCCGCTGCAGAGATGGAGATGGCTGGAGAGGTCCTCAACAGATAATCGCTTGAATAGGTTTGCAAAGCGCCAAACTTCACGCTTGATAAGCCCAACCCAATGTAGAGGGCAGCCCGGATCCTGCTCTTTTCTGTTTCATCTGGGCTGTGAATTAAGAAATTGAAATTCAGGTGGCAGAAGCAGCCGGCTGCTGATAGACTCCAAAAGCAAACTGACATTAGAATGCTTTCAGCAGGCAGAGAGGGGGCGCCTGCAGCGGGACTTTGTGTCTGGTTTTGTTTATAAGGTATAGGGGCAAAGGAAGGGAAAAGCCCAACAGGTTTTAAATTTATCTGCGGAAGGGATGCGGTGAGCAGTGGGAAAGGGACTCAGTGTTCCGGCATGAAGTTGATGAGAAAGAGCTTAAGTAACAACTGGATCCAACCTGATGTGAAAGGGGGCAGAAGGCAGAGGAACCGGCTTTCAAATAGTCTCCAAAGTTTTCCTTCCTCTGTAAGAAAAGCACATCAACCCGGATATAGGACTTTCCGGAGCCAGGCGACTATAACCTGGCCTTTAGTCTCTAAGTGGAAGGGCCTCCTCCCTGCCCGCCTTTTAGAATAGATTGAGAAGTCATCAACTACTGTAAAGAATCCTCTTAGCTAACTGTACGGATAACAGATGTATTTCAGCTCCAACCCCCCCCCCCCCTTTACACAGCTCATTACAATAGGATAATTGAGGAAACTCGGTCAAGGTTTGTAGCAGATTCCTGCTTTCCACACAGCACCTTTCACATCTACACTCCTCTGCCCACTTACAAGGTTTGAAACTTGATATTTGAATGGATGCTACCCCACGATTTAATAGGCATGAAGACCAACATATAAGCCCTGATGTGTTGTCCTGACTCCAACAGCCTGACACTGGACCTTGTACTCTGTTTCTTAAGTGTCTTAAGTGTAAGTCCACCATGGGTGTCGAGTCATGATGTTTACAAGAGGGTATATGCCCTACAATATTTATACTCTGCATTAGACGCATCATAAAAAGTACCTTCAAGCGTCATCGCATAGCCGATCCAGACTCAGAAAAATCAATCTGCTTTTGTTTTGCTTAACCCTCCAATTTAGATCAATGCCAGAGTGCACACAACTAAAAGCATAAAGCATGTTTCAATCACTTTGACGTGAAGAAAAACAGGTAAATTTGTTAGAAAGGAGGATAAGAAAAAACTTAGGATTCTAGTACATTTTGGTAATTATTAAACTCTCTTCCCATAAGAAAAAGAGCTCTTTAAACTTTGAAATGACCAGATTATTCACTGTTAGTGATAAACAAAAATACATTATCAGTCATGAGATCTCAAAGACATTTCTGTTGAATGACTATATGAAAATCCTTTGTCATATAACACAGAAAAGAAATGTTTGGGTTTTCTTTTCTTAAAAAGTCAAGTATGTACATGAATGATTAAAGGATTTGAGTATCCTACCTACAGTGAGACAGAAATGTATGGTTATATAAGTAATCCTTCTTTTCCATATTATCTTCTATATTCTATATATATTCTATAAAGTTATAGAAATTTAAATAATGGCAACTGTATAAACATGTTAAGGAATAACCTTTTTATAAACTCCTGCACTTCCACACTCTAGTATTATTGCCGGTATCCATATGAACAATACCTATTTGTCACAAAAAGATAATTTTGAATTACCAGGTTCAATAAACATTTAGGCTATGGGTTCTATTTTTGTTTTTTTTTAAGCAAATTGAAAATATATACACAGAAGATGATTTAAACTATTGTCTATTGACATAGGTAGAACTTTGGAAAGATACAAAATTTGCATCAAAGCTAAAAGACGCACTCCAAATTTGTGAGGCGAAAGAGACAGTTAATGGATTTAAATTATAACATTTCAAAACTGAAAGAAAACTGTAATTTTCTTCATTGAATAGAAACTGTTTTGGTTTTTAAAATAATATGAAAACCATTCCTATCTCCCATTTTGCCACTAATTCATAATATAAACATGTGTCAGTATTGTTTCCAAAGGGCTAGTGATATATTATCAGTAGAAAAAAACTAGCAAAATAGTCAAGAGTATAAAAAGTGTTTTTAAGGATTTTCTGGAATCAGGTCTCTGTGGGAAATAAGGTAATGTATAGTGAAGGGAGAGAGTCTGTAAGTCCAGAGGCAGAGCTACCAAAGCTTTTAGAATGCCCCAAAGTTGCAATACTTTTGTTTATAACTGATCACGAATCTGTTACCAAAAATATCAGACAGAGCAATTACAGTTTTCCAGTTACAGCATTTGTCATCAGGTAAGTGCCAAATAAGTGACAATCCACCCAGTTCCTAAATATTCATCCCTCCTCTTTGACAAAAGGCTTGCTCTAATTTGAGTCGAGCATCTTTTGAGTGCCCATCATGTGCCACAATAACAAAACAGGGTTACAGACTGTAAGTGTTTAATGGAAATCAGATTAAGCTTTTAGAAACCCCCAGTAAAAGAGAAAATTAGAAAATCTAAATAGCTCGGTAAATGTGTCATATAAAACATACTCACAGTATGCCTGCCTGTGCTGTGTTATTGCTGTGTAGTCTTCTAAATGTTTGTGCACTGTAATTTTGTTATTATATGATCGTCAACATTTTTCTCCTTGAACTAGATAACATAAAATATTAGTGCCCTTTAAGAACCTATAGTTTTGTAGACTATTAAGAGCTTGAGTCATGACTTCAGCACATGTTGACTTGTACCTGACTCTGCTTCTACTTATTGCCTTTAAGTCTTGGTTTCCTGATGTATAAAGCAATGATAGTGATGATCAATTTAGTATCACTATGAGGTTAAATATAATCATGAGTATTGAACAATCAAAGTTCCTGCATAGAAGAAGTGGTCAATATACAGTAACTACAATCTTGGGCATTTTTATTTTTGTAAAGCCAGAATTAAAATTCCTGCCTTGCATATGGTCTCTTAAATATTTTTCATTTGCTCTCATTAATGTCTTCCCTGATACATTCTATGATAAATATCTTCTCATATTTCTAATTGTAACCAAGTTTTACAGGCCCCAGAAGGCATAAAATTCTTCTGTCTGCCCTGCTATGTGACTCCAATATATTTCCCTATACAATTTCATGATTCTCCCATAAAAAGTTGTAGGTCTTCAAAAAGGAACTGAGTCTGAGATCCCATTTGACTGATATAATAATAAAAACACCTTAGATTTTTATAGTACCTTTTATCACAAAAAGCTCAATGCACTTTTACATATTTATCATGGTAACCCCGCGAGGTGAAATGAACATAAATTATGTCTCATATTCAGGAGACCAGCAGAGGAATGAGGAATTTAGGTAACATTTCTAAGGTTAATAGAAACAGAGAGCAGGGTTCCCGAATGCTGATGCTCCTACAACCTGTTCTCTCTTTGGCATTAATTATGGCTATTGTTACTTTACTTAGGCTCAAATGTTAGTGTTTGGCATTCCATATAGCTTATAATTCAGTTAATTACTTGATGGAATCATATTTAATCAAATATAGAACACTGAAGTTTAACCAAATTAAGATATTTTGATTTAATATAGAAACACTTGATTATTCAACTATACACACACACACACACACACACACATAATCTATGCTCATTTTCTAATCTTTGTTATTTTCAAAAGATGATTTGAAAAGTTACCAGTTATTTGTGGCATGGAAAGAAATCTGTTCCAGTGTCCTTGCCCTAGACTGTCTGTAGACTCATTCTCCCTTTCCACGTGTATTTTTATATGCTGTTATATTTTTCCATTTACGTGCACTAAAAGGAATTTCTACTCTAGCATACAATTTCCTAGGTTGCCTGTGCTTGAAAAAAAATCTATCAAATAAATATCTAAAGGAATATAAAGACAGACTATATAAAAGAGCTTTTAATAATATGGTTTTGTTTTGTTTGTTTTGAATAAAACAAAGTGAAGAATTAATACCAAGTTGACACCGGAGAACAGACTTTCAGAAGAACAACACAACTAGCTGATGGTTTATAGCTTTTTGCAATTTCTTCCAGGCTTCTGTTGCTATGGACTGATAAAGATATAGCTACAGATGTGGACTCTGAGTCATTAATTAGAAGGAAATAAAATTTTGCAGCCTGATAAGAAGAATTGATATAAACTTTTGGAGGTCTCACTTCATTGTGGGTCACAGTGGGAAGCAGATGAGACGGTTTTATTTTAACTCCAGTGTCTATTTGGTATTTTATAATTTGATTGGACTGACCCACTCAAGGGCAAGTCTAGTCATGTGATTACCAGACTTCCTGAGGAAGTGTAATTAGCACCAGGAAGAAATGCACATGCGTAGACGCAGAGTAACTAAAACTTTTGTTTATTGCTCTTCCCCACCAACTCCTCTGAACTATTAAGGTTGCTATGATTAAATCAAAAACCTGCTTTCTTGATCAACCAACATATTGGGGTCAGGGATTCTCTTGTAATAGAAAGAAAATCCCATCCCTTTGGTCACTGTCATCCTAGCATTAGAAATTAAGACGATGGTTGTTTAAAATACCAGATCTTATACACACAAGTTAGAAACTATAACATAAATGAATGAGGTACAGATTGTTTAAGCTGATTGAAGTAACAAATAGAGCTTCCTTGAATCATTTTGACACAATTTACTGTGAGATTTTTTTTTGTCTCTTGCTGGTATTTATGGATTCCTTGTGCAGACAATAAAAAGAAAAGCCTTTCTTTTATGTCAGTGCTCATTATTTAACTCATAGAACACTGGTGTTTTCTGGAATACTAATAATTCCTAGATGCAAAATGAATACTTAAAGAGGCATGTTTCTGTTTTAATCATATCAAAAGAATTCATGAAGGTTTGCATCTCTTTATAAGGTCTGTATAAAGAGGGCACTATTAATACATATTACAGCATTCAGCTTCAGTCTGGAGGATATTTCTACAAATCTACTATTGCATGTACAGGGGTAGGGAGTGTTGTTCAGGACAAACAGAAGATGTTTCAGAGGTAACAATTAAAGCAGCACTGTGGTAAAGACCAGGCTACTAGCTCCTGTGTGCAGTGGGCTGGAAGGTACAGCAGGCTGCTTTAGCATGCTTAAGTCACCATGCTGGCTTTGCAAATCAACTAAGGGAAGTACAGACACAAAAGTACCAGGACAAATTACATATTACCGACTAATGTCAATTTAGGAAGGGCTGAGCAGTATGGGACTGGAAAATCCACCAATGAGACCCACAACATAAATTGAGTTTTGTCTGAAATTTAAAACTGTTTCCAAAGAAATGACAGGATCACAGAACAACAGAGAGCAAGGAGAGACTGGCACGTTTTGAAGAGAGGAGCATGACACTAATAAAAACAACGTATTCTGATGATCAAAATAGGTCTACATAGCACTGGGAAAGGGGCAGGACTCTGAACACAGAATATGTTTGCAACAAGGGGCCAAAGGTGGGTGTATGAAAGAAATGAAGCCAGGGCCTGTGCTGCTGATAACCTCCTTCGCTTTGGATGCCCCCAAAACACCTTTGTGCCTATGGAGGGCAAAACCCTGCTAGAAAGATAAAAATTGTGGGAAAAGCCTTCGACTTAGAGACAGAAGACATGAGCCCTAGCATCGTTTTGCCCACTAACTGGCTGTTTCCCGTCAGCAAGTCCTTCCATTTAATCCTCATGACCCCCACTCTAACCTGATGATGAGAAAGATAACACAAGCTATGTGTTAGGCAGCATCCAAACTCAGGTGTCGTCACAACACTCTAAAGTTAAACCGTTTGCCCAAGATATACAAGTGGAAACTGACAGGGTCTGAATCTAAGTCCCTCCCCACTGCTTGGCACAACACCCCTATTGTACCTTTTAATATGAACTCCAACCTCTTTAAAGATAGCACAAATTGCAGTTGCCATAACCCTTGAATAAGAACAAATGGTAGGGAATAAATAATTAAGATGAATGGACAAAACTATCTCATATACAAAGTAATTATGTTCACATGTCTTGCATTCGTGATACCTTGTCTATTGCTAATAAATAAATGAGAAACAAATTGATAACTGCTTTGTAAAGCAATTGGGAGAAAAATACTAGAATGTTTGAAACTGTAAGTTGCCCTAGGATATTCTCAACCTTAGGTAATACTGTCTCGAAATTTGAAGAACGTGATTTAGTTTTTGTATATTTTGAGGAGTCTTCTCCCTAACTGTACAGTAAATAAAGCCATTGGAAGGATGGTATATATTTACTGTTTAATTATATATGAGTTTCTTGAAATACCGACCTTATTACATTTTTTATGGAGGATGTTCACCGAAACATTAAACCAGAGGCTAATTTGAGCAGAAAGGTACTAGATTTATAGTTAATTCTCTCACTACATTTTTTGCATTGTTGCCTTTGTGAAAATTCTAAGTAGGTATTATCTTTTACAGAAGAGACAGACACCTTGGGGTTTCCACAAAAAAGAAAAAAAAGTCTACAGCTCAGGCTTCTGCCCTTCCAACCACCAGGTGGGGGCAGCTGCTATATGCAAGTGGTCAGGTCCAGTAACGTCCTTTAGGACTTGGATTCGGAGACAAGTCAGACCTGCATCGCTGAGCTTTAAAAGCAAAATACCTTTCACTGACCAAATCAAACATTTAAACTTAATGCAGATGAGAAACAAATACGACAGCACAACAGAACCACAATCTAAGAACATGCTCTCCGGTTTCTTAAGACTACCTCACACACAATTTTCCTGTCCAGTTACTGATACTCACTGGGGAAAGAAAATTAACTATTTCCTTTGCTTACTACCTATCTAAATTACGATCAAGGGAAATTTCTCTCCTCATTAATTAATCATTTCTTTTACCCACTATATCCTTTCCTACCACGAGTAAAGAATTTCATAAAACAAACCTTTGCCAACCAGTAAAAAAAATAAAAAAGCCTTAAAATGACTTGCTTATATTTCTGTGGCACATAAGTAAATGAAAATCATAATACAGTAAGTAATTAGAGTGAGACTGAACAAAAACTGGCTTGCTGACAGGTACCATTTAGTGAATTGCTATTTCAATGCCCTAAACAGCCACCCAAGTTAATTCAATTTTCATACTGTTTAATTTTTTTGCCTTTAAAATCACTCTTCAGAGAACAGAAAAGTGGCTCACAGTCTATCTCTGTGGGA
Organism: Arvicola amphibius; assembly: GCF_903992535.2. Classification (NCBI taxonomy): domain Eukaryota; kingdom Metazoa; phylum Chordata; class Mammalia; order Rodentia; family Cricetidae; genus Arvicola; species Arvicola amphibius. Next base: position 55,132,164 of record NC_052052.2, on the reverse strand, counting down.
TGACGCAGCTCTCTGCTTTATCTCTTATTTCACTGCACGACTCAGAGGCATCCTGAAACCATGGCAGGGTTCTGAACAGGAGCGACAGGCAGGTGCTATGTATCTTAAAGGAATTTTGACTAAATGTGTAGTATTGTTAAGATGGGGGGAAAAGTATCAAAACCCAATTCCTAACTAGAGAAACATTTTTGTAATATGATCTATTTTAAAGTGCTCTGTCACTATACTTTTAAGTTTTGTAAATTATACCTATATTAATTTTTAGATAAAAATTATAACCGTTTTTAGAGCCTTGTTTGTCGGAATGGAGCACAGAACGTGCCGCTGCCTTCACTCATGGACTCATTTGACTCAAAGCACAGCCTTGAATAATTCTAAACCAAACAGGACTGCAGCAATCAATTCTCATCCAATTTATTGGGCATGAGTTAAAGCCAATTAAAAAACCATTTTTGGTGCAATTCAAGGGGAAAAATGTATAAACTCATGAAAAACAAATTTCAGTCCTAGACATGAGTCATCACTATTTAAAATATTGCTGTCATCCCTAAATCAGAAAGAAAAAGATCCTAAAGTTGTGCAGTTCTCTCTGAGAACTGCATCTCCCAGAGACGATTTTAGATAATTGTTAATATCTTCATGAGGAAGTGACCTGGAAGAAAACTCATGCACTTCAAGTCTTGCCTCCCGTTTGCATAAAGTCTGCAGTGAAATTACAGCAGTTTCTTGAATTTGTGAATTAAGAGCAAAGAAGTGACCTTTATACAAAGAAAGCAAAACATTTTACTTATAATTTTAAAGCATCCTTTAGCCATTAGGCCATGTTGCTTTCCACACGACTACAGTGGCTTTCTATCCAGGCTATAAAATGAAACAATTCCCGTACAATCTGGATAGTCTTAGGGTAATCAAAACAGCAAAATTGAAGCTCCTGGGTGGGAAATTGCAGCTATAAAACAGGGCCATACATTTTCCATCTGTATATTAAAAGGGCTTTTCAAGTTCAGGCAGTTAAGTCTTCAAGCAGACCAGCATTCTGGCTCTGCATTTTCCTATGTCCTTAATTTATGAGTTTAGGCAAGTCACTCAAACGTTCTAAGCCTCAGCTTTGCCATTAGTAAAATGGGCACTGAAATTAAGAGCAACAATTTTACACATGCAGTGAGCATCCGAGATGAAAAGGGTCCTTGTTCCCTAGTCACATGCTTTTAATCCCAGCACCTGGGAGGTAGAACCAGGTGGATCTCTCCATTGGAGGCCAGACTGATCTATGCAGTAAGCGAGTTCCAGAATAGCCAGGGCTACACAGAGAAACCCTGTCTCAAAAAGAAAAAGAAAAGAAAAAAGTCTTTGTCTTATGAGAATACCTGCCACAGGGTGCATCTTTCCACCTGAGGAGGGGGTTTTTCTTTTTCCTGGTCTTGACTCTAGGGAATTCCACTTGATAATTGTGAGGTGAGTTCTAAGCACACCTGTTTATTTAAAAACAAAAACAAACAAAAAAACTTCATCGAGAATTTGGATAAAAAAAAAACCACTGGTTTAGAGCAAAAAAACAAAGAATTTTAAAAATCAGTACAGATTTCACATCCTTGGTCCCTTACTGTGCAGTTTGTAAACTGTGACTTGAACTCTGTTGGCTCTCTGTGATGCTATTTCTGATGATGAAGGATATTTAGTTGGTATATATTAGGGTTTTATTTATGTTATGTGGCTATACGGAATAAGCACCATTTCCTGCTAGTAAAACGAAAGAACAGACATGAGAGATGACCTTGGGAAATTACAGAATCATTCCCGGCAAAGATATCCTTAGTGTCAGCTATGTTTGTAGCTTTACCTTTATTTAATAAACATAAGCAAATGAGTCAGCCCTACCAATTTATTTTTTTCAGGGTCATATTTTTCTGCTCAGCTAAGGTTTTTTTTTTTGTTGTTGTTGTTCATTTTTAACTGTTCTCCTTCAAGATAAGTTCTTTCCAGTGTGGAGGTAAAGGTGGCACACAATTAAGAAGAGTAACCACTGAAGAAATGTGTGCGTGTACATACTCACGTGTACACGCACAAGGTATGCTAGCCTAACACGAATATTCTACAAGTTACTTATGGCTCACAGTGACTTTTTATTAACCACAGCAAGACTACCCTTAACACTTTTTCACTGATTTAGAAATTAATTTATTAGATGAACAATTTGTCACCTTGGAAGGAACAGAAATAATTTCCTAGTAGAATTTGAGCTTTAACAATGTTAATAAGAGGAAAGAACAGAGTCTAAGGAGAAGGAAGGATACTCAGGTCCTAGAAGTGACAAGGTTCAGAAGAAGTGAGAAAACCTATTTTTGTCAGGGCTCCTCTGGGTACATTGGAACATTGGAATGTTCTCAGGCTCAAACCCTATAAAGCCGAGTGATACATATCTTGGCATACCTGTGCACAGGCATTCAGGGAGGTTCCATGGTGTTCACACCACCAAATAGTTTTTAATGCAGCATTTCTAGAGAGCAGGCCAGTGATATACTAGCCCTGGATTTAAGAATGCAAATTGCATAGATTACCTAGGAGCCCACTGTGAAAATGCTTATTCCCTGAGGGCAATCTACCTTCAGGCTTTAGAAATGACTCTGCAGTCTGGATATAATTTAGCGTCATGCATTGACAAGCTGCTGTAGATCAAGGAGACGCTGATTAAGTTGTAGATGAGAGGGGCTGATAGGCCCATATTCCAGTTTCTATATAGAAAGTGGGAGTTTCCGTGTTGCAAGCGGCAAGTTGTTTTCTCACATATGGAAGCTTGAACAGCTGTAGACTCTGACACTCTGAGGCTCCTGGTTTAGAGTGCAGGGCACTCAATACCACTGGTGGAGCAGCTAGTCAAATATGTAGTCAGAAGCACTGTCCTGTGCAACCCAACATCTAGCTACCCTAGCACTGCAGAGCAGGTAATTCGTAGCCATTATGTCTCCCTACTAAGGGAACCCCCTCCCCCCATGACAACCTTTTCTGGCCTATTGTCAGATCTAGAAGCTCATCATCAGGATTCCTTGCAAGATCTTTGACACTAGACCAGGCTCAGAACTCAGCATCCTCTTAGAGTCTGTCAAATTCACTCCCCCCACCCCAACATTCTATAGGATATTTTCCTATTATTTAGAATGCATCGTAGGTCTTTCTTACTGGGTAGGAAATAGGTAACTCCATTTTGAATACACTAGCAAAAGAGTGTTTGAGGAAAGCTGCCATCACTGTACTCTTTCATACATACACTAGAGGACTCCTCTCGCTCTCCGTGGCCTCTAGCACTGGGTGCTTAACTAATGCTTGAGTTCAACCACTGGCTGCCTATCAGTGTTGGAACGAAAACATTCCCCCTACTTTTAACACCTCCTGCTAGTTCAATAAAGTGATGTTTAAATAACTGAACTGGCTTCAATGAACTGTACTTGCCATTTTTTCCCCCTGCTTCTTAGCTAGATAAAATGGAGATAATTATGAAGTGGATGAGCAGGTTTAATGAAAGCCAGTTTCTTTTGGTACACTCCTGAAGCAGCAATCATCATCTGTTTGGCTTTTGAAGAGCAACAATTATAATCACTTAAACCCCCAAGGGGAACAAAAATAGAATTTACATTAGCATATAAAATATACAGCTGGATTGGGCAAGCCTACAAAATTCTGGGGGAAATCATTCTAATCTGAATGCTATTCAAGCTCACGAGTAAAATGAGTTCAAGAGTATTTTACATACTTCCTTCCTATAGAATAATACATATAACAATGTTGAGAGGAGTTTCCTAAAAAATGAACATAGGGAAATAAATAAATAAATAACGGGTCCAGGAGAGAATCCCAGAAGGAAGGGCCGCACCGTGGAATGGGAGAAGACCTAACTGTATGCAGCTACATGCCCACCAAGTCCTGGTCTGAAGGGAGGGTTTCCACCTTGAAACTGCGCACTGCAGGCTGCGGAAAGAAACAGGATGGCCCGAACTTGACCAGCAGCGAAAATTAATCACAAATAAGGAAGCTTTCACATCAGCATTGCTTCCTTCCTCTCAGGCAAATCGGCAGCAATCCAAAGAGACTGAAACCACCTCAAAACCCTTTCAGAGAGATCGTTCTCATCTAACCTCTTTCTTGCATCCCCTTCCGACCATAGCCAGCTCACAGTCTCCCTCCGCACTTGCCTTATCTCATTACCTATGCTTGTGAAAACCTTGTACAGTCTGCAAGATTTTTCTTTTACTTTTTAGCCTAGAAGACTAAAAACGGAGCTTGTGCCGGATCCATTATGCCACCAGCAACAAAACACTAACATAATCAATATATTAAAGGCTTTCCTGGCTGTGCACATTTGTCAAAGGCAGTGTGTCTGAGGAATTACGCTAATGAATCTTGGACCAGTCAGCATCCTATGCAGGAAGCTCACTCTCCCTCGTCATAAGTGCGTATCTATGTAAAGACAAATGTTTACTTCCAGCTTTCTGCACGTCATTCCAAAATCCATTACTTTATTTTTTAATGAAAAAAAAAAGCACAGAGTCCATTTGTGAAAAATGCCTTCACAAATGCCAAAGTAGTGCCCAGTACAGGCACATTAGTGAGCCTACCCTCCGTCTCCTTAAAAGAACTTAGTACATACCTCTGACAGTTGGTCTTCTTAAATTTAACCATTAGGTGACACATCTACCTCTGCCAAGGAATGTACAATGCTTGGCAACGTGGTTCTAGTTTCCAGCAAGGCATTCCCATGGATGCTCCAGAATTGCACTTAACTAGACAACACACAGTGATATTTGTAAAGTCTTTGCTCATTTGGGATATCAGATACAGTGGCCTTGACAGTAACAATCAAACATATCTTGAATGCAATCAGTGCCACACAATCAGATTCGATGCTGGTAGATTAAGCCCTGAGAAATTAGAAACAAACACAAGCCTCAATTTCTACAAACATCTTAGCTCCCATTATCTTTAACAAAGGATAATGGTGATTTTTAAGATTGCATGGAATGTTTATAATATTAATCAGCTCTGGAAACATTCAAAAAGTTGGATTCTCTCTTCTTAGCAGAAACAATCTCCCGTCTTATATCTTTATAATCTCTATCTTAAGGAATTTAAAGCATTGCTACTGCCTTCTCAAGCTTTTCCAGTATCCATCAAGGGTAGTGGCATCTAGTTTGCATTATTTTGTGAGGTCCTGAAAGTCCACATCATATAACACAACATGTCTTAGCTTCATCTTCAGAGAATTTACAAGGATAATTGAAGAGCTGGAAGATCCCAGGACTGATACAGAACCTGAAGGTGCTTTTGTCTTTTTTTTCTTTACTTTAAAGATACTTGATATTTTTCCCACTAACGTTTTAAAAACATTCTACCTTTGTACAAAGCTGTGAGGCTGTAGTAGTAAGACGTTTAAAAAGCAGGAGTCTCCATAGACTCACACTAAATAGTCCTGGGCTTTAGTTAATAGTAAGCATAGTAAATAGTCTTATTATTTAGTAAAATTTATTTTCATCGTATCTGTTATCCCTTAAGTTTAAAGTTGGAAAAAAAGTTTTAATAGTTTAATTTTCCTCTTTTGTTACACATTTCTATAACCACAGCCTTTTATATTTACAGCTATATGTATTTATTATTTCTATAGATAGATTTTGCATTTTGATGAAATTGAGTGGAAAGAAACTCTGTCTAGACACAGTGTTTTTATTTTAGTACATTATAATACAAATTTTCAAATTATAGATATGCTCGAAAAGTCATGAAAACATTTTAATATTAAAACAGAGACTAAACCTCTTTGAAATTTTTTAATATGTACAAACAACCAAATTGAATTTCTTGTGGGTAAAATTTGACCAGTCTTTCAAGATATGTGCTCTAGGATCAAAATGTTCCAGAACTGAATCTTAAATGCTATCCACATTAGAGCTTTATGAGTCTCCTCTTTATGGTATGCTTCCTTAACATTCAAAATTATCTGATGTGAAAAATATCTATTGATATTTTCATAGTAATATAATTATATATAGTAAATCTAGATAATTATATTTTAAAAGAGTTGGAAATTCTTTAAACAGTTTTGCACTTAACAAGACCATTAATATAAACTCTGTATGTATGTGTATAATTTTAAACATTTTTGTTTTTTAGACATAGTATCACTATGTCATCCAGGTTGGCCTTGAACATATGATCCATCTGCTTCTACCTTCAAAATGGTTGGGATTACAAGGACAGGGCAGTACACCCAGTTTCAACTGCTTTAAAAACTTGTTCATTTATTTCTGTCCTTATTATTGTGTCTGTATGTACACAGCATGCAGTGTACATGCATGAAGGTCAATGGACATTTGTGGAGTCTGTTCTCTCCCTCAACCTTCATATGAGTTCCAGGGATCAAGCTCAAGTCTCTAAGTCTCTAGGCATTCACTACTAGCGCCTTTACTATAGGAGCCATTTTGCTGCCCCTCGCATGCTTGATTTTATATTTTTGTTTTGTTTAAGACAGGGTTTCCCTATGTAGCTTTGGCTGTCCTGGAACTTGCACTATAGATCATGCTGGCCTCAAACTCACAGAGATCCACCTGTCTGTGTCTCCTGAGTGCTGGGATTAAAGGCGTGTGCCACCACTGACTGGCTCAAGTAACACAATTTTAAAAAGAGTAAGTATTTACACAGACAAGCCTGGTTCCTGCTTACTGCATAAACTCACTAGACTTATTCTGGATGCTTTACTTCTTCCTCAAGTAAAACTGAAGCACTGAGCAGCTTCCTGTTGGCTGTAACGATATACTTAAATACATTTCCATATGGGCAATATGAAAATTTGGGCAACCTGCCTTAATTATTTTGATAATATTTAAACATATTAATTTTAGAAATAGATTTCACAGATCTAATCGTATAAACAACAAATCAAAGCAGATGGAATATATGGATCAAAGACTAATTTTAAAAGAGCACTTACAAGGTACAGGCTGTTCTCTCAGTGACAGTTGGAGAATCTCCCATCACAGAGGGTCCTTGGGGAGGGACATTGAGGCAGGATGATGCACTGCAGCTCTGGCTGGCTTGAACTCACTGCAGTTCTACTTCAGCTACCTAAATGCCTACCATTTGGAAAGCCATCAGGTCTGGCTAAGAATCTACCATCTTTTAATGTTTAAAAAGGAATTATAGAATAGTGTTCCATTTGAAACTTCTCACCTTCTGTGTAACTTTTAACTTTTAGAGTTCTTTTGGTTCACCAAATGAGGTCTGTTTATAAAATGGAGATCGCTGATTCACTGGAGAGTTAGAGACCACCAATGTCAGGGCAAATGCTAATGTGGAAGTGTGCCACAGGACAGAGCATCATTAATCTACTACTGAAGAAATCATATAGGAGTTTATTACTTTAGAAAATACTATTGTAATCTGATTTTCAGGTCTTTTAAAATAAAAATCAGATCCTGTTTAATTTACTGGCAAAAGAAAAGACCTTATTTATTTAGTTTCAGGTTCCAATTGAAGGAAAATTAGGTGTTCAGTTATATTTTCCTTTTATTTAAAAGTAGGAATTGTGAATATTTATTTTAAAATGCTTCACTGCTGCAACTGAGTTTTTGTTTTCCGCTTTGTTTGTTTGATTTGGGGACAGAACAAAGAATACAACAAATTCTCCATAACTAATGTCCCTGAGAAGAAATAACCAATCAAACCAGGCTACTGCACCTAAAACCAACTGGAAGATTAGTTGGAAATATTTCAAAGCTTATGTTATTTTTTTCTGAAAATAAGTTCTTGCCATTCAAACAACAAAAATTATCAGGTAATGAGAATTTATGGAGATGGTGTGGGTTTTATTTATATCTTGGAAGTCTAGCAGACTATTCCATATTTTTCCTCATATTTGATTTGCAATTTGCTTTCTTTTGGAGCTAAGTTTAGAGTGTGACAGATTTTGGTTCAAGTCCTCTCATGCTTTATGATCTATCTGACCCTAAATACTCAAGTTTCTGGGCCACATAAGCCTACTCCTCAGTGTTTTGAACACGAACTGAGATCATACATACAAAAGCACTCACCCACATGACTAGATCCTGACTGCTAAACTGATTTGATAATGTTGACTAGTAAATTCACAGCTATTTTAGACTATATAGTGGTATATAAGATACACATTAACTTTAATGCTAATAAAATAAAGATTGCTTTTGTACCTTAAAAATGTTAACATTGGAGTCCAAGAGATGGCTCAGTGGCAACAGGTGCCTGCAACCAAACCTGACTCTGAGTTCAATCCTGAGAGTCCACAGAGTGGAACGAGTAAGCTGGCTCCTGAGAGCTGTCCTTCCACATCCACACGTGCACCATATCATTCTCCTGTGAGCCCATATCCGCATATGCACACACCAATAAATAAATGCTTACAAATGTTGGTATTGCTGGAGAAATAGTTTAGTGGAGCTATTGCCTAGCATGCACGAGTTCTTAGGTTCAGTCTCAAACACTGGGACAGAGATAGCATCATTTCAGTGAGTCCTATCTATATTACTTCCTTGTTCCTAGGTACATTTCATGGTCTACGCATCACCCAAGAACTCAGATCTTCAAGGTATTTGACATACCATGAGGTGGGCTGGCTGCCTACCCCCAACTCTAATCTACATCTATTTCCTACATCTTATCCACTTCTTAATATGTGAATAATCGCACAAAATAACCATATTCTAGGAAGCAATGACTATTTGTCAGATTTAAAAACACTTAGGAATTGTCTTCTTGGGGCTAAAAAGATGGCTAAACAGTGAAAAGTACTTGTGGCTCTTGCAGAGGACTGGGGTTCAGTTACCAGCACCCACATGATGGTTCACAACCATCCATAACCATTTCCAGGAGATCCAGCACCCTCTTCTGATCTCTGTTGGAACAGTCACAAATGTGGGATGTGCACATGTATGCGGTAAAACATTCACATACATAAACAAATCTTAAAAAGGAAAAAAAGAATTTTGTACTTATGAGCATGATAAAGTTTCTGCTACTTTAAAACGTATTCAAATAGACTGAGGTTGAGAGAAAATATCAGAATATGGTCTCGATGTACCTACTATGCTAATAATGCCTAAGAAGAACATTTACATTTTATGCCTAAAATGTTTCATTATTTTGATGTTTTAGAAAAATAAGTTCTAATATTACATTCTGCTATGGAGATATTTCCATATATGCCTAGCAGCCTTACCATTGGCAGGGAACTACAGAATTCTTGAGGGAAAATATCAGAAATTATTTGTTCCCCAACTTTCCAAAGTAATGTTTCTTTTGAGTGTCTTTAGCTGAAACAGTATTTTCAATGTGTAGGTGGGAAGCTAAGTAAAATCAGCTGAAGGCTGATTTGAGATAGAACGTGGTTAAAAGAATGCTTAATTATAGATATTTTTCTAAATTAAAGTGTCAAACTAATCTATTTTATTATGTACAGGAGACAATTACAATTATCTATACAGTGGAAAAATAATATTCTCACTTTAATATTTTATATATACATACAGTTCAATATACTTATGTAAAATCCCAAGTTGATGCTAATACAGTCTGAGATTAATCACATAGTTAAATAGCTAAGGAAGTGGAGTAGTAAGGTCCAAAACGAATTATGTCGGTAGAATAATGCTAGTTGGCTGTCTATCTCTAAGAACACTGCTAGCCGTCTGTCTATAGTCTAAGTACACTGCTAGTTGTCTGTCTCTAAGAACACTGCTAGCTGTCTGTCTGTCTCTAAGAACACTGCTTTCTGGCTGTCTATAGTCTAAGAACACTGCTAGCTGTCTGTCTCTAAGAACACTGCTGTCTGTCTGCCTGTCTGTCTGTCTCTAAGAACGCTGCTAGCTGGCTGTCTATAGTCTAAGAACACTGCTAGCTGGCTATGGCCCAGCACCAACTGCACAGAAAAGCAAGCTTCCCTATTGAGGTCTTGCTACTCCAAACATAAAATACTGAATTCTAAACTTCTGAGACTTCTTCTCTACATATTTTACAGACCTGAACTGATTTTTTTTTATTTGACACAAGAAGTACTCTAATTGGCTACTGGGTTTGGAAGCTCTAACTGAAAACAGCAGCACTTGGAAAACACTGAAACAGATGACTTGGAAAGCTGAATTTGGAGCTCTTGCCTATGAAAGGTACTGGGAAATTACAGGAACTTTATATAGAATAGGCAAAAAGTCATTTGTTACAATAGTTATTAAAGACATGTACAAAAATACTCATCTGTACCATAAAACACTTTAAAAGTATTTTTTCAAGTTTCTAGGTTCACGGGGAGTTTATAATTACTGGGAAAAAATTAGACTATATCATGAGAATCACAGGAATGCAATCATGTCAACACATGTAGAAATTAAAGTTTAGAGGCTCAACAAACCAAGAACTAAGTCCTTTCAAGGGGCACTTTTGGTTTCTGACACATCATTCAGATTTGAGAACTCGGATGACCTTCCCTTATCAGACTGTGTGCAGGTCCATTCCAGTGTAGGACATCTCAGTCATTTCCGTGGCAAAAGCCCTAAGTAAGTAAAACAGCAACCGGCTCCACAAAATAAAATAACAATTAAGTCAAGACTGCTGCACACTATTGCGTCTTTCCCATAGAAGGTCCGGTCAGAGTTTAGAATTCTTCAGAGTTGAGCCCTTCACCGGACTTTGTTAACTTGGCTACACCACAAATACCATATTGGATAGCCAGCCATTCACAGAAAATGAATGAGATAGAAAGGTAAAAGTGAGGAACCCTTCCCTGGAATATACTTCCAATTTAAAATAAATGAAAGTGACTCGGAGGGTGTTGAAAGGATTCGTACATTTCCCCCCTAAAGGGGGTGGGACAGGAAACGCTGCTATATACAAGGAAGGGATAAGCAAGGCCTCGGGAACCTTTTAAGTCCACAGCTCTTCATATGCATTTTGTGGTTCTCAATTCAGGATGCAAAAATCCGTGTAAGAATGAAGACCTCTAAAGTTGCTACCTGAGGGAGAGCGAGGGGTGCACTCTTGGGAGGAGACAGGATAGCCTCAGGGGCTGAGCAGGACGCTATTGTTCTTTTTTTGTTAGTTACAGGTAAGGCCCCAGAGAACTCTGGTAAGTTCAGGAAGTCAGAGTTTCAGGGTTCTTTGGGAAACAGACTATATCCTAGTTCCGGAGGGTGGGGACCCCATCCCCTAGGGACTGTCAACTCTCACCCACTTTAAATGCATCAAGGCCATTGCCAACCCAATACTATCAAATAAAGAACAGAACTTGTCTGTTGACCATTGCCAGGAGAGACAAAGAAAAAGAGGAAAAAAAACTGGTAAATAAATCAGAAATAGTGGGTTTTGTCCGTCCGTTTAATCACCCCCTCTATCCAGCCCCCAACCCTTTGTGTGTGGATCCTTTTTACACCACCCACAGACAGAGCATATCAGAAGAATGATAATTTTTGGTTTAAAAGTTCACTTACCACAGCAATCTCATATTGCTTTGTCATGTTTTTTGCACTTAATTTTTCAAAACTGCTTTTGCTGGGCGCAGAACTGGAAAGGCAGGACTAAGGTAATCTCTAGTAGTCACAACAACAACAACAAAAAGAGAGAGCATTCACCAATCAGAATTACATTTCAATGAACAACCAAACCCCTGAGCAAAATGCAGGGTTCAGACCAGACCAGGGAGGAGGAGCAGGGGGTGGGAAAAGCCAAGCTAACAAAAGGTAAGAGGGAGAGTTGAGTGGTTGGAGGGGAAATTGATCCTAGCCGCCTTTTGACCGACTGGCTTTAAACCGCCAGTACCACCCCCGCCCCCAGCGCCCCCGCGATTACCAGAGCGACCGTTTTTGCCTCCAGCCAGTTCAAGTGCACCACAGGAAAGCCCCATCTAAGTTCACTAACCCTGCCACAGTCTTCCAAAGCCTGGCGGGTTCCTTCAGGAAAACACTTCCAGAGTCATCCATCCACTTGAGGTCTGGGCTTAGCGGCTGCTGCAGCCACGGCTGCTTCGAGCAGCTGCTAGGATCCTTGTAGTCTCGCTCCTGTCTCGATCGCGCTGCACAATAGCTCCGACTGGGTTCACCTCATTAAGCCAGCCTGAGAGCCCCACGAACAGGGCAAGCTGTGAGACAGCGCGGCCCCTTTGTCATGACTGTGATGGATGCAACCGAAGGGTGGGGTCTGGGTGGGTCAAAACTGTTAATGACAGTATGTATCATTCTGTCTGTCCTGAAGATAGAAGCCCCCTGAGCGCTTTCCTCTCTCTCTCTCTCTCTCTCTCTCTCTCTCTCTCTCTCTCTCTCTCTCTCTCTCTCTCTCTCTCTCTCTCTCTCTCACACACACACACACACACACACACACACCCTCCCACCCTCCTCCCTCTTTATCCAACTCCCTATAAGGCATTTTCTGCAGTCAGCGTTCAAATAAGTAAGGAAACCATCGAGCCATTTTCGGCGCAACGCATAACGAAAAGCGAACGGCTCCGAACACTAAGAAGACACTAAGAAGAGGGCAAGAGGGGGTGCTACGGCTAGCGGAGACAGCGGGAGTTAGCGAGCCCATTTTTGCACCTGTCCTCGCAGCGCACGGCCGACTCGGTGCGCCTTCGGGAGGCGCCGGCCCGCGCCGGCTGTGCGCCGCAGAACTCGGACGCCCAGGCCCCCTGGAGGCGAGCGGCTGCTCAGAAGCTGCTCCAGCCAGCACTTCTGCGCCCCTCCATCCGATCCCCCCTGGAGGAACCCAGGCCGGCTACCGGAGGTGGGGGTCGGGGGGGGGGGAGTACGTCCGGGGGCACTGCCCTGCCCCGCAGGTGTGCTTCGGGCACTCTTGCCAGGTGCGGACACGCCACGGGCCAGTCTGGAGCCTCCCACCTGCCTCCCGCCACGCGGAAAAATCCCCAGCAGCTATTTTTCTCTTCTTTCAATTTTGTGAATGGTCCCAAAGACCCCATTTGCAGACCCCAGTTATCACTTACTGGAAAGTCGTGGGTACTTTGATTTTCCTTGGCTGAACAAATAGACTTCTGTTTGGCACTCAACTTTCCATGTCTAACTTACAGTGAAGCTGCATGCTCTTGATGAGGCGTCAAAGCACCTTGTAAACACCCTGAGCACCTTCTGCAGAAGCGCATAGAGAGAATCTATTCCTGGTTATTAGAGTTTAGGGAGCCGCCACTTCTCTGTCTCTGAGTAAACGTCCTCCTTGTTTTGATCTCGGATGCCTTAACAGTAGCCAAGAGAAGGCGAGAAGCTGAGAGAAACAACACGTACGGCTAATGAAGCGGCTCCCCTTTTCTTTAGGTCAGCCATTTACTTAATAATCACTTAAATTTTGTGCACATGGGTTTTTCGGTTGATTCCAGTCCACGGGAAAATCATTGAAAATTCTATGCCACTCTTCAAAAAGCCTCTGATCCACGCAGAAAGAGAAAGAAGCCAAACGCTTCCAACATAAACTTAAAAACAAACTTGGTTTGAAACAAGAACTCCCTATGCAGTTTAAGCTAGTATCAAACTCAACCTGTAGCCCAGGCTGGCCTCAATCGCACCTGAATTTTCTCCCTCACAAATTCTGCCATCACAGGAACGCATCCAATTCCAAAACCCAGTCCTTCCTCCATTTGGATACCAATTGCTTTCACGGGCTTTGCTCCCCCCCCCCCCCCCCATTTGTTTTGAAACTAGTGCCAGACTTTGGCATTTCCAATAATTAAACATGGTGGCAGGAATAGAGAAGTGGTGGGCTGGGGGAGGAACAAGATCAGTGGTAATTATTGAGAAATAAAAATAAATTGTCCAATTAATTTACTGGCTAACAGTAGCACAAACTTAATAAAGTTTGCCTAGATGAAATCCTTAGAGATATACTTTAGTGAATAAGAATTAAATTAATAAAATAATTATTTTTATGCAAATTGCTCTTTTCTCTATCTCGTGGAGCCCAAGCTGGTCATCTTGCCTCTACCTTCCAAGTGCTTAGACTTCAGGTTTGCGCCACCAGTCCTAACTAAATTGCGCGTTAAAAAGGAAGATCGATTTAACCTGTATTTGTGAGTGTTCTCGCCCCTGTGTGCTCGTTTGCATTTGCTCACGCATGGGGGTGTATTCAGAGTCCAGGTGAACTGATCCCCTACAGGTGGTTGTGAGTGCCCCACCCCCAACCACGAATGCCCGGACACAGAACTCAGGTTCTCTACAAAAAGAGCTCTTAACTTCAAAACCATCACTTGGTGCTGTAGAGATGGCTCCGAGGTTAAGAGCACCGACTGCTCTTCCAAATAGGACCTGGGTTCGATTCCCAGCACCCACATGACAGCTCAGAGCTGTCTGTAACTCCAGTTCCAGGAGACCCGACACCCTCACACAAACATACATACATGCAGGAGAAAATCTATGTTCAGAAAATAAAAATGAATTTAAACAAATAAAAAAACTCTAGCCCTAACTTGCTTAACTTGCTTCTCTTGGGCATATGCAATTCTTGTTTTCATACATTTCTTCTTGCTTTGTTATAGAGTTTATTTACGTCTATTTATAAACTAGTTGGGAGTGAAGCTAGGAAATGGATGTATATTATTACTTGTAAGAATAGCAGAGGAGGCCAGGCAGTGGTGGTGTACTAGGGAGGCAGAAACAGGAGAATCTCTGTGAGTTTGAGGCCAGTCTGGTCTACAGAGCAAGTTCCAGAACATGCTCCAAAGCTACGGAGAAACTCTTAAAGAACAACAAACAAAGAAATTCAAAGAATAGCAGAGGAGGTGGGGGTTGTAGGAGCTAGGGGGTCAAGCTCACCACAAGAACACAGCTCACAGAATCAACTAAACTGTGCTCCTAGTGGATCACAGAGACCGAAGCGGCAGACTGGGACTGAGCTAAATCCTCAGCACATGCATTATGGTTGTGTAGCTGGGTGTTCTTGTGGGACTCCTATAGAATGGCTGTGTCTCTGACTCTCTTCGTTTGCTCTTGGGATCCTTTTCTTTCTACTGGGTCGCTTTATCCTGTCTTGATATGAGGGTGTGTGCCTAGTCTTAATATAACTTGTTATAGAATGTTCAGTTTGATATCCCTTGGAGGCCTGCTTATTTTATTTTATTTTTTATTTTCTTTTATAAGGGAAATGGAGGAGAAGTACCTCTGGGAGAGAGGGGAGGGGGACTGGGAGAAGAAGAGGGAGGGGAAATTGCAGTAGGGATGAATAGATGAGAGAATATTCAAAGAAAAATAAACAAAAAGGTTCATTATTAGCAAAGATCTCCATTTCCTTCTTGAAACCTACTTAAGGCAGATGTTAATTTTTTTTTTTTTTTTCTCACAGTCTCCTGAAAGAAAAACTACAGGGACATTTTTGGAACACTTACCATTAGCTGATGCAGCAAATGGTTTTTGTTGTTCGTTTTGCAACTGCCTTTTCAACAGTTTTGAAGACCTCCTGGAAACTGCTCTCATTGGTAAGTTCATTTGTTTGATTTCCCTTCCCAACCCTTAAAGTCTAGAACCTTGGTTACTGAGAGAAAGTAGCCAGGTATGGTGGCTCACGCCTTTAATCTCAGCACTCAAGAGACAGAGGCAGGTGGACCTCTGTGAGGTTGAGGTCACCATGCTCTACATAGTGAGTTCCAGACCAGCCAGGGCCATATAGGGAGAACTTGTCTCAAAAAACCTAGGGGAGGAGGCAAAGGGGGAGAGAGAAAGCGAGACAGAGAGAGAGAGAGAGACAGAGAGACAGAGAGAGAGACTGCAGATGACTGGGAGAATGGTGATTTTTTTATTTGTTTGCTTTGACTGGTACACAATAGAGATGAACAATGAATTTAGAACTTTTATCAAATAATTTTAAATGTGATTTTTTAAAAAAGAAACCCCACTAAATCTACATACTAAATGTGTTAACTTTGTGAAATTTAGGGTTGCACCTGGAAAAGTTAACCTAGTTGGAGATTACTAAGGTATTTGAACTTACTCCACAATTGGTGGGTGTAGTTGTACTATATTTGCAAAAATTTTACATCTGAATGTAAACTGAACTTTTCCCAGGCCATAAAATGATATCGAGCTCAAAGAAAAAGCCAGATACCTTAAAACAGACATAGTAATTAAAAAAAAAAAAACTTCTACAATCCTGTGCGATTGTTTACCCTAGCAAAAGCATTGGACTTATTCTATAATATCTGTATGGTGATATTACAGCTTTGAAAAGAAGCTACTTGATATCTGAACAAAGCCATGGGCTTCATTTTCTGTTTTTCCTAACATGATTAGTGTGATTCATTTAAGGCTCTTCTCTGTCTATGGCAGGGAAAAACAGAGGGCAAACTAGTTTCTTTGGCAGACATCAAGGGCTACATTATGATCAATAAAAGCAAATCAAGTCTAGAGCATATATAGGCTAAGTATCGAGTAATTCACTGTCTATAAATCCTCTCCCCAAGAGGGGCATGTTGGGAGTCATGAGAGAGTGTCGTCCGTGGCTAATGGAATAGAAGGTGAGTCCCAAGTGACCTTGTTTGTCTCCAAGTAAGCACAGGACCAGCATGTAAGAATAGAAAGCCAGGCCCATATGCTGCCTCTGGGGAGCTCGAAGCTGGGCCCTTGGGAAAGCACTTGTTTGTGTGCTGTTATGTTTCCTCTACCCACGCGAGCACTGTTTCTTGAGTCCTATAGAAACTGAAGCCCGTGCCTGGGAGCCTGGTTCCCGGAGCAATTTTCTTAACCAGTCTAGATTACACTTGCCACTTTAATATAATTAAAAGAACAAAGACCAGCTCCCACAGTTGTGATGATTTAATGATACGAAGTGTGAAAACACACTGCCTAGTAAAACGTCAGCCCGTGGAGACAGACATTATAATTTGGCTAACTCAACATGAATTCTCAACTTTCTCCTTCCCCGTCTTAACTCTCATTCAGTGACTGGAAAATTGAATATTTAATTTCCCAGTTTTCTTTGCAGCATGTCATGACTGTTTAGCATAGTCTGACACATTCAGTCCATATTTGCTGGAGGTCATCTGGAAATATTTTTGCCTTCCTAATGAAAGAATGAACATAATGCCTACTGTATCCTCTCTGTTTACCCAATTCCCATCTTCCTGCCTGGATTGGTATGTGATGTCTGGATGGGGAGCAGCTATCTTGCAATTAAGAAGCACTAGTATATTAGGAAAGCCACAGCACTCAGGAGGCAGAGGCAGGTAGATTGTTGTGAGTTCAAGGCCAGTCTGGTCTACTGAGTGAGCTCCCGGACAAGCCAGAGGCTATGACATAGAGAAACCTGTCTGGAAAAACCAATAAATAAGTAAATGGAAATTCAATCTCTGTAAGATGGTGAAGAAAGAGACAAACTGTCTGGGTGTCTGATGTCTCTGAGGGCATATAGGGTCTGGATTTCCTGTCCTTAGACTTTTTGATATGAAGACTTTTTTTTATGAAGAAAAAAAAGACATTCCTTTTTACTCTTGACATACTTAGCTGCATATTCTGTAGCTTGAAATTTAAACAGAAATCTCTGCTGCTGTTGCAGGTTTTCTGCTTGTAAGTGCAACCTGCCCAGACTGTTTGTATGACCTGGAATGTGAGCCACTTTAGAAAATTCTGGGTGAAAGACCCTGAAAACACACCTATGGCCAGGTGACTAGTGGGGGTGACAGTCCATTGACAGCCAAGGGACAAAAGGGGTGACAGTCCACCAACAGCCAGTGGACTAGTGGGCTTAGATGACCCGCTGAAATGAATGGATTGGGAAGTAAACATATATTGACTAATTTTCCTAAAATTTAACCAAACTGTGAATCCACATACCTTTCCCCTTTCTTTTTCTTTCCTCTATAACCCAGGCTGGCCTTGAACTTTTGATCTTCCTACCCCAATGTCCAGAATGTTAGGAGTGTGGGTATGGACCACCAGGCTTAGCTTTTCTTTCATTCTTGAGTGAGCAGACTGAGGGCAGAGTTGTTATTCACTTTGAAGCGTATTCATATGGGAATATTAAGGTAATTCGCTATGAAAAACAGTGCTTGTTTAGGTATTCGATTACTCCAGTTTACTGCCATAGTGCCAAACAAATTTCAACATTCTCTTTAAGAACTGTGTTCAGAGCCTGAATCAGAATTTTAGGGAGTAGTAGCTTTACAGCAATGTTCACAGACCGGTCTTCTAAGCTTAGATTTGACATAGGGAGATGTCCAAACGTCGACCAGAGTCTAATCTAGTAAGATACGTGAGTAATCACAAAAAACAGATGAGATGGATTATTTTTCATTTGTTTGTTTTGCCAAAACAAAGCACTTGCCCGTGTACACAGAATGATCAGACACGGAGCAGATCTGAAGATGTGCTCTAGTGACAATGATGTCACTCAGATGAGCACAGGATGACTGGGATGGCCCCACATTCCTTCACAGGTGTTAGCCAAACATGGCTCTCTTGTAGCTGCTCTCCACTGTAGTTTCTGTGAATAAACCAGATGTCCATTTTCACCTCTTCCTTGCCATTGTCTTAATGTTCTCAGTCTGTAAGACACTGAGGATTTAATTGGTCAAAGGCATTTTTGCAGTCTTGTCACTTTCTACAGGTGATTACCATATACCAGGTGTATACTACTGTATACCAGAATAGTGCCAGAAATAGGGAAGTAATCGTTTGAATCAATAGTAATTTTATTTGAGCTTCAGCCTTACTACTAACTAGCTGAGTGATCTGAATAGTTATTTAATCACTTTTAAGGACTAAAGTCTTTTAAGGATTTTATTTGAAGCTTGGAAACTAACGCTTAAAAATAGCACTGAGTTGGGTTTTTTATATTTTTTTATTTTGTTTTTACTTATTTTTTACTTATATGTGTGTGGTGTATGACTACAACTCCTGGTAGTTATGTATGCATTTTCTTTGCTTCCTTTCTTCTCCTGCCCTCTTCTCCTGTGTTTATCTAATGCATTCTTTCTTGCATTCTCATGGATGAAACTGTTATATTCTTCCTCTGTGTCCAGTATTCCTTTAAGTATTTTCTATATGCTGGCCTAGATGTCACGAGTGTCTTATTGTATTAGTCAGAGTGCTTTAAAGGAATAAAACTGACAGCAAATATGTATATATTTTATATATGTGTATATAATATATATGTATACACACACACATTGCTGTCCAGCTTGTTCCATAATAGCTGTCTCTGGATGGAAAGGACAAGATCTGGTCACTGTTTGGTCCATGATGCTGAATGTCTCAATCGGTCTTCAGTCTACAGTACTAGAAATTCCAAGAAGCAGGTTCCAATGCCAGCAAAAAAATAAAAATAAAAAGCCTCAGCAACAGGATAGATGAACATATTAGCAAGAGTGAGGGCAAGCAGGCAAAAAGCAGAAGCTTCCTTTTTCCATGACCTTGTAGGTGGACTCCCACCAGGTGTGGCCCAAATATAGAGTGAGTCATCTCATTTCAAATGATCCAGTCAAGAAAATTCTTCACAGGAGAGACCAGCTACTTTAGTTTTAGTTGATCACAGATATAGGCAAGTTAACAATCAAGATGATCCATCACACTTGTGACTTCTGTCTCCATCCATTTTAACAGATAAGTGCTGGGTGGAATAATTTTGTTGGATTGTTTCATACTTTCAGGGTTTTCAATCTGTGATTCCAATATTTCTGGGCTTTTAGGGTTGCTGACGGCAGAGCTAATGTTATTCTGATTCTTCTGCCTCTGTAAATGTCAGGAGTCTCTAGAATAACAGAAAAACTAAGACAATATAGTCCATAGGATTATTTAATATGTTTTCTCTTATAGATTATATTATTGTTCCTGGGCTTCATATATGTGTATATGTGTGATTTTAACAATTTTTACTTTATATGTATGAATATTTTGGCTGTATGTTTGCATGTATGTGCACTATGTGTGCATCTGGTGCCCTCAGAGGCCAGAAGTGGGTACTAGATCCCTGGAACTAGAGTTACAGATGATTGAAAACTACTAAGCTGAGAACTGAATGAGTCATTTGCAAAAGCAGCCAGTGCTCTTAACCACTGAGTCATCTCTCTAGCTCTTTATATTCTTGAGATTTTGAAAGATTTTTAAAAGATTTTATTTTTGTTTTATTTGTATGGATGTTACATCTGTGTGTGTGTGTGTGTGTGTGTGTGTGTGTGTGTGTACCATATGCATGAGTGCCTGTGCAGACCAGAAGAGAGAGTCAGAGTTTCTGGAACTGGAATTGAGGGTAGTTTCTAGCATCATGTAGGTGCTGGGAACTGAACTCCTGCCCTTTGGGAAATCACCAAATGATCTTAACTTCATGTGGGGCCACTCCTTTTGGGCCTTGTTTTTGATGCCTTGACTATGATACATTGTGGAAATGTTCTTTTCTGGTCAGGTCTGTTTAGTGTATGAAATGCTTTCTGTGCTTCTGTGTCTAGTTTTGTAGGTGGGACATATTGCCAATCTATAGACTTCTAGAATTTTATTGAAAAGATTAAGTCATTTGATTTTTATCTCAGTTCCTACAAACCCAAATGCTTGCAAACTGAGCCAAAATAGGTTCCATTTTTTTTTTCTAGCATGTCAATTTCACTGTCGACTCTTCCCCAGTACATTTTATTTATCTATTTTTCTGGGATTTACTGTCTTTCACCCACTTTGATTACTTTCTTGTCTAGGTACTGAATTAAGTAATTTATTTGAATTTTCTCTTTGATACCTTTTTTTAAAAGAAAAAGATTTATTTACTTATTATGTATACAGTGTTCTACCTGCATGTCTGCCTGCAAGCCAGAGGAGAGCACCAGATCTCATTATGGATAGTTGTGAGCCACCATGTGGTTGCTGGGAATTGAACTTAGGATCTCTGGAAGAGCAGTCAGTGCTTTTAACCACTGAACTATTTTTTTTTTTTTTGGTTTTTCGAGACAGGGTTTCTCTGTGGCTTTGGAGCCTGTCCTGGAACTAGCTCTTGTAGACCAGGCTGGTCTCGAACTCACAGAGATCCGCCTGCCTCTGCCTCCCGAGTGCTGGGATTAAAGGCGTGAGCCACCACCGCCCGGCCCACTGAACTATTTTTTTGATACTTTTTAAATGTAGGTCTTGGAAACATTCCCCCCAATCACTTATCTTTGTTTTATTATGATGAGACACTTAAAGCATGTGGGGATGTTATAACAAAATGCTATCTCATTTTGTGTGTGTATGTGTGTGTTTCCTAGATAAGTCTTGTGCATCTGTTGAAGTGGTATGTGTCTTTTTGCTTGTATTTTCCCCTTTTTTGAATTTATTTTGCACATTTTATCTCATGTCAGCCTTTCTGGTGGGTTGTCTTCAATTGGATGTATATTCAGAAGAATATCTGGGGCTGTAATAACTATGATGATTTGTCAGCATTCCCAGTGTTAGCTGAAAGAACACATACTTGCACACGTCCCTTATGTTCACTATAAGCTTGATACACAGGGGAGTGCACCTATTTCCATCACAAACTTCCTGTCATCCAGATACCTATGAGTGGGTCAGGGATTGTGTTGGCAATTTCTTTAGAGTCCTTTAACAGATTTCTGCTGCTATCTCCACAGTTGATTCTGCTTGGGATCTGTATGATGTACCATTTTCCATACTCCGCTCAGTTCTTCCTTTGCTCAGTGGGGCGAAGGCAGGCATGGGTGATGATGAGCATTCCATAGTTTTAAACTTCAGGGTCCTGAATTCCTTCTCTAGAGCTGTGTCCAGGGGCTGAGCTGCTTCTTTGTAATGGTGTGTGTTAGATTTAACTTCTGCAGCGCTCTTCCCAGGGTTTCCTTGCTTGCTTTGCCAGGCGGTGGTGTGGCAGGGAGGTGGTGGGCACTGAACATCGCTCATTACAGATTCTGTACTCAATTTCCAGCACATGTGCTTTTCTAGGGTCTATTTTCCTGTCTGGCTGGTGAGTTCAGACTCTGGGTTTGGTTTCCTTCAGCATGAACTATCTTTCTGTGGTTCTGGCCACGTTGAGTGCTGAGACTTCTTTCTATGTAGGTGTTTTCGATGTGACAGATGGATGCATTCCCTCTGGTGGTACAATGTGGGCAGGAGGTAGCATGTGACAGAGCCGCCTAACAAGCCACACCTTCAAGACAAATCCTTTCCACACTGGTTTCCGACAGGAACACTAGCTAGACTAAAACATTGTGGCTTTAAGGTTCATGACATCTTGTCCAGTCTTCTTGTATAGGCATTAAAAACAACAAAACAAAAACAACAGTGGAACTGGACATGTAGTGAATGCTTGTAATCCCAGTACTTTAGAAGCTGAAGCAGGAGGATTACACATTTGAAACCAGCTTGGGCTACATAATGGAGATGATGTATCAAAAACAACTAATGAAGAACAACCTAATTTCACCAGCAATGAGGGCTAAGAAATGTATCTGTAATGTGTTAATGCTGCCTTCCACGTTTCTCTGCTTAAATTCCTTCTCACCCAGGAAAATCTACTGAATAAAGCTCAGAGGAATTTATCACTAAGGATATAGTGATGAGTCTCATATTACCAAATATGAATTACAGATAGAAGTTTCTGTCCCACTCAGTACTGCAGCTGTTCAGTTCCAAAGAAACACACAGAAGGCTTATAGTAATTATAAACTGTTTGGCCTCTTAACTCAGGCTTATTATTAACTAACTCTTACAACATAAATTAACCCATAGTTCTTATCCGTGTTTAGCTATGTGGCTTGGTACCTTTTCTCAGTAAAACATTCTTATCTTGGTTCCTCTGTGTTTGGGCTGGCAACTGACTCTCTGTCTTTCCTTAACAGAATTCTCTTACTATACTTCCTGCCTGGCGACTGGCTAATCAGTGTTTTATTAAACTAATATGAGTGACAAATCTTTACAGTGTACAAGCACACTGTCCGACAGTACTGAGACTTTGGTGGGCACATTCAACTCTATCTTATTTATAAGACCTGGGTAAGAGGCATCTGTGGGTTAATTTAGTTTCAAATTAGGCTAAATGTTTTTTTTACTTTGGTCATAATTGGCTAGCAGATAATCTCCTTCCTAGGTACTTTTTCTTTGATAAATAGATCCTTTTACAACTGCTTGGAATGCCGGTACATGGCCCTTACTCATGCCCTATGTCAGTGCTTAAGACTTGCCATTCAACTTTCCTGACACTAAGTAGCCATGTATCTGCTTGGAGAATCCTCCTCCCCTTTATTCCCCTGTAGCAGTTACTTGCTGTGACAGCTAATCCTGACTGTCAGCTTGACTTGATTGAAAAAGACCAAGGAAATTAGTACAGTGCACACCTCTTGGTATGTCTCTGAGAGCATTTCCATAAAAAAATAAAGGGGATGATGAATAATCTTGATTGTCAACTTGACTATATCTGGAATCAACTAAAACCTAATCATCTGAGTACAGATATGAAAGATTTTTTGATTGGCTCATTTGCTGTGAGAAAGTCCAACTTAAATTTGGGTCATACCTTTTGGTGACAGTCCATTAAAAAGACGTGGAAGAAGGAAGCTTTTGGTTTTTGCCTGCTTGTCCTCATTCTTGCTGGCAAGTTCATCCATCCTGTTGCAGAGGCATTCCTTGGTTGGCATTTGAACTTACTTCATGGGATTCCAAAGAACACTGAAGACTGGAAGCTCTCGGATTTCCCTGGGACTGCTGAGGCACCCAGTCTTTCAGACTGAACAACGCCTGAATCTTCAGGCTTCCCATCAGGAGACAGCTGTCGTTGGACTACTCATACCATGCCCTGTGATCCATTTGACTAAATCCTATTTCAATATATATTTTGTTACTTTTTGAATGCTGCAAAGAAACACTATATTCAAGGTAACTTTTTGAAGAAAGAGTTTATTGGGAGCTTCCTTACACTTTCTGGAGCTTAATTCTTGATCATGGTGAGGGGCATGGCAGTGGGCAGGTATGTTGTGGGAGGAGTAGCTAAAAGCTACTCCAGAGGTTTAGTCCACTGTTGTCATGGCAAGAAGCCTGGCAGCATGCAGGAAGACATGGTGCTTGAGAAGGAGCTGAGAGTTCTACCTCTTGATTTGTAGGCAGCAGAAAGTGAACTGTCACACTAGGCATGACTTGAGCATATATGAGACCCCAAAGTCTGCCTCCACAGTGACATACTTCCTCTAAGGCCACACCTCCTAATAGTGCCATTCCCTATGGGACAAGCATTCAAACACATGAGTCTATGGGGGCCATACCTATTCAAACTATCACAGAACTTATATGTTGAGACATCCACAAGACACAGAGAGAACCGACTGGATTATCACAGATTTTTGAAACCTAAATGTTCACCCCAGGTGATACATCTCTTCCAATCAGGCCACACCTCCTGATTCTTCCCAAATTATGTCGACTGGGACCAGACATTCAAACATGTGAGCCTATGGTGCACTGGCTCATTCAAACCACCATTCTCTCAATAGGGATAAAATCCTGCGAATGTCTTTAGGTTAGACATTTCACGTGTCCTTTTTCACCTTCTAGAAATGGGCACCTTAGCTAGTGCCCATTTCCTTCTTTAAAACTAGAAGCAAAGGTCTGAGTTTCTTTCATTGCATCATTGTGACACCGATTTTAGCCTTCCTTTTCTACTTACAGGACCCTTATGATAACATTGACCCCACCCAGATAATCAACAGTGATATCTATATCACAAGATTGTCTCATCAACAACTTTAATTCCACCTAAGACTCGAATTACTCTGACAATTGTAATACATCTACAAGATTTTGAGATTAAAGATGGACATTGCTGGGAGGGAGATTATTTTGCTTTCACATTTGCATAGCAATTATTTATGCTAATGGAGTATGTGTAAAGATGTTTATTTCCTATGAGTCTTAAGACAAAATACCCATAAAAATGTGCCTGCTTTTGTGCCTTTTGAAGAATCTATATATTGTGCTAACGGTTCTGAGGAGCTTGAGGGGAGAATTGATACGCAATTGACTGTATGAGCATGTCATTTTAAAAGGTTCAGTAGCCAGTGTTCTATAGGTACTGCCTTTTATCCACAGGCATTAGCTTATATCCATGCATAGGGAATCCATTGGTTCACTGTTAGTCTACCTATCACCTCCAAAAGAAATAGGAACCAACTCACACAAAATGGGTGTGGGACTGAGAGAATGAACAGGACAAAAGATGGCTTTATGAAAGTTAAAGCTGTTCCTTTTTTTTTTTAAAAAAAAATAATGTATTAATGCTCAGTCTTAAACCTTCATTATTTTCTCTGGCTCTAACCCTGGATCCCATCTATGTTGTTGATTTAGCAGCCAAATCAGTGATTTAAAATGCTGGGACTTACTCTGCATGCTGAGTTCTGCTTACAGAATCAAAGGATTTTCAAATGGAGGTGCTTGTCTGGAGCTTGGAGATGAGATCTATCCAGATGCAGAGGAAATCTTAAGTCTGAGATCTAATTAAATTATAATACTTTGCTTTTTAGGCTCAAAATCAGTTTGTTGAATAGCTTAAATATCTCTCTGTTTTTATCTCTCCTATTAATTTTTAAACAAAAATTACTTTATTGATCTTCTAAATATAATGCTTGCTCATTATGATGATTTCAAGTCATGGAGAAAAGTAAAGAAGAGGTTATAAAAAATCATCCCCAAACATTTTTAATTATTCTCAATATGTGCTACTTTTAAAGTAAGTATCGAAGTAGAAAGAAGAAAAATTAAGTTGACCTGATTGCTAAACTTCAAGGAAATGCTTATTCAGAACAGGTATATAGTTTCCTAATAGACTCATCTACAGTTAAGAGTAAAGAAAAAATTATTAAAAATAATAAGCTATCGAGATCATAGTCTGAGTCTTGAACTTTTGATATAATATCAGTAATATCCCCACCCCAATAAAGACCCTAGCCTCCTCCTTGTCCTTTCTCCCACCTCTTTCTTATATTTAGTAGTATTTCTATATCACCAGTGTATCTTTTTTTTTCTTTTTCAAGACAGGGTTTCTCTGTAGCTTTAGAGCCTATCCTGGAACTGGCTCTTGTAGACCAGGCTGGCCTTAAACTCATAGAGATCCGCCTGCCTCTGCCTCCCATGTACCACCAGGCTCAGCCAATGTATCTTTATAGTTACTAAATAGACTTAAAATTAATTTAATTGTTCACCCAAGAGCTTTTTACAGTCTTCCTGCTGGATTTCTTGACCAACAGGCAGTATGTGTTTGCTGGTTAGCAGGATGTGACCTACCCCACTGAGAAAGGTACCAGCCATTTGGCTAACATAGATAAGAATAATGGGTTAATATAAGCTACAAGAGCTAATAAGAAGCCTGCGCTAATGGGCCAATCAGTTTATAATCTATGGAGACTTCTGAGTGATTTTCCTTGGGGCTTGCTGGCTGTGGAATACTGGGTGGGACAGAAACCCCAACAAGCCTGGCCCATCATGTTACACTGGTTTGAGTTTGGTTTCATTTAGTTTGACTGCCATGAAGGAGGGATCCAAACACTGTGTGGTCTTCACGTTTCTTCTGAGTGTGAAGACAGCTGCCTGTTCCACTCAGTTCAAAAGCCTGGTGTGCTCTGATACTTTGTATATCCTTTGAGGTGATGATATGGGATTGTATTTTCTTGTTTTTAATACTTTTTAGATGCTCTCCAGTGGCTTCTACCACTTCACATCACTGAAGATAAAAGCCCAGTAAGGACCAATCTCAGGGTTGGTATTTGCAACCAAATGACCTTGAACTGGACACTCTCTTTCAATATGAAGATTAAATTTATGTTTCAATCAGAGAAAGTTCCTTTATTTAAAAGGAATTTCTTTGAACACATTTCTGTGTCCCTCTGGGTTTTCCACCTAAAGACACTGCTATGCTGCATAGAATTTTTTTCCATTCTTCAGTTCTGAATTTCTTCTTTTTTCTAAATCGGTTCTTGCTCTGGTTATCTCAAGGGGTTCTCGCATTTGAAGTTTATTATTAGTTCTTTAATGATATTCAGCCAGTCCTCTAGTTCCTTCACTCCATAATCCCTCTTTTATCCATTTTCAGCTTTTTAACTCATCTTTGAATTTTTGTCTTATTCTTCTTAAATTATTTTAAATGGTGAAACACTTGTAGAGAATTAATTCACTTCCTCATAGTATGCTATTCCTAAGTTTGGGTCAAAGTTGTTTTAATTTTTGAAGTGTGTGGTGTTCACAAGCATGTACATGTGAGTTCAGAGTACAGGTGACCCCAGAGGCCAGAAATAAACTCTGGATCCCCTGAAGCCAGTTAGTATAGGTGGTTATGAGCCATCTGACATGGGCAATGGAATAATGCTTTTTCCTTTCTTTTTTTTTCCCTGCAGAACATAGGACTGACATCATTTTGCACCTTTCATTAAATCTTCTACTAGGATTGAGGGATCCTACTCAGTTAGTATAGGAGTGGGGTCACTTTTGGAATTAAGTTGACAAGCTCCCAGTATAGGCCTCAAAGAGTAAAGCCTGTGGGTCAATTTCCCTGTGTCACCTTCTGGTGACCTTTTCTACCACTAACCATTCAGGAGAAAGAAACAGTAGAGTTGTCTACTTTTGATACTTATTTTTATGTATGAAATAGATCAGAGGGGCCTAGGTATTTAGTGGGACATTCTTTTCTGTGTGTCCCGGTGTTTGTAGGTGAGATTAGTGTACAAATCAATAGACAGAGTAAAGTGTACTGCTCTTCTCCATGTGATGGGGCAGTATCCAGCCTGTTAAGATCTAAATGCAGCTGAAAGTGGAATGGGGAAGACTCACTCCCTGTCTGATTACTGGGACTGAACCCTGGTCTTTTCCTGCTTTTGACTGAGATCATTGGTCTTCTGTTTACCTTTGAGCTCAGACTGAATTATGTCCCTGGTTTCTCTTGAGCTATTGCATGCAGATGCATGTCACACTGCTTCTCAGTCTCCAGGATTGCTTAAGCTAGTTTCTCATAATAGATTATATATGAGGGAGAGAAAGAGTGGGTGTTCTGTTTCTCTGGAGAAACTCAACCAAAAGGACATTCATTAGTGCTTTACTCTAGTGTTCTTTCTCTTCTTGTTGTTTTTCTTTTGTTTTTTTGAGACAGGTTTCTCTGTTTTAACTGCCCTGAAACTCACTCTGTAGACCAGACTGGCCTTGAACTCACAGAGATCCACCTCCCTTTACCTCCCAAGTGCTGGGATTAAAGGTGTGAGCCACCACTCCCGATAGTACCCTTCTCTTAACCCTCCATGCTGATGATGGGGTGGCTTCTCCAGTGGATAACGTTGCCTCTGATGTGGTTGTAGACTTACCCAATAAGGGTATCAGTTGGTGGCCATTTTGCTTTAACCTTGAGTTATAGTTCCATCTTTTACTGATAAATATAATCTCTATGTATACATATTTGAATGTAGTGCTTTTTCCTTGTTGTTTCCCCTTCAGTACATAGGGAGGCTAAAAAGAACCCTTTAGGGAACACCAAAGAAGTAATTTGGGTAGAGGGGATTGGACAGAGGGTTAAGATTGGGACATTCATGTTGTTTCTAGATTTCTCTTTATCACCAAAGCTCATCTCAGCATGGGTGACAGCTCACAATATCTGGGAACCTGGACCATACTGTGCAACCTGCAGGAAGTTTAGCAGGTTGGAGCAGGTCCTTTCTAGGTACCTCAGTTGGTCTAAATGTCCTTCAGGCAGCTTGGTTGGTTTCTGCATCTTCCAGGCAACTACTCAAGAGTCTTCTGTACAATTCCCTGTGGTTCTTTGCAGCGCAGTTTCCTTTGTCTGAGAAGGATGCTGAGCATCTGCTGTTTACTTTGGAGGGGGGAGCCTAGTGAATCCGGTCAGTTTCAGGAACTTCCTAAAGTTGTCTTGAGTTGTTTACTTTCATGCTTAAGGAGCTTCTTTGTGTAAAGGTTACACACAGGGTCTTCCTTTGAACCTGAAGCTGATCAGTTAAACTGGGCTAGCCCATGAACTCTGGGGACATTCCTATCTCAGTCTCCCAAGCCATATAATGACAGGCACATGCTGGAATATCTTTCCTTTGGATCTGTGATCTGGCAAAGGAGCTCAGGTTCTGAATCTCAAGGTTTCTAGGCTCTTAAAATAGCTTTTTTCCAGTCCACTTTCTCCCATATGTGCTTTGGGGGGCAGGATTGTCTTCCTATTTCATTGTTATCTCTTTATTTTCATTAGATCATCTTTACATGTAGAGATAAACTCATTTTTATTTATTTAGTTGATTAAAATTATCTTATTTTGTGTGTATGTGCATATGTATGCCAAGGCATGTATGTGCGGAGGTCAAAAGTTAAGTTGTAAGAGTCCATTCTTTCCATCATGTGGGTTTCAAAAGACTGAACTCAGGCCAAGCAGTGGGGGGCATAAACCTTTAATTCCAGCACTTGAAGACAGAGGTAGGAGGGTCTCTGTGCGTTCAATTCCAGCCTGTTCTACAAAGACCTTTTCAGGACAGCCAAGGGTATACAGTGAAACACTGTCTCGACAAACAAGACAAAACAAACACAAACAAAAAAGGGAAACACTCAAAAATAAACAAACAAAAACTCAGATCCCTAGGCTTGGTGCAAAGAGCCTTTACCTGCTGAGCCACAATTTATTTTCTTGTATAGTCAGTGCACAGTAGAAAATACAAGATACCACTGTATAAGCAGTGAAAATCAAGTATCTCACCTACTTCTGTTTATCATCCATACAGATTCTCTCAGAAAATGGTTTTGTATGTGGTGTATGTGTGTGTGTGTGTGTGTGTGTGTGTGTGTGTGAGAGAGAGAGAGAGAGAGAGAGAGAGAGAGAGAGAGAGAGAGAGAGAGAGAGAGAGAGAGAGCCGGGGACTGAGGAACCCTGTCTTTGCTCGTGCTGGACACACTTGACCGCTGAACTACACTTCCAGGTCACTTTTTAGTTTTAATATAAATTGTCTTATCACTATATATATGATCTTAGAATTTTTAAAATACTGATTGTGTTTGAATGTGATTCCATATACATACTCAACTGCTACATTTTAAAAATTGTGTTTAACATTTCATTTTATATCAATATATAACTCTGACTCATGAGATGTAATAAAAATATCACCTATTTCCCTCCCTGTCGGTTCCCTTGAGATTTACTTATTGGTGTGTTGTTCTTCAGGCCCTCGGTGGAATCGAGAGAATACCTCTGTGACTATTCTAGGCCCTTTGAGGAAAAAAGAGTCAATAGTCACTTTGTCATCAACACAGACTTAGTTCAGAAATCAGAACTCCCATGCCGCAAAGTGTTCACCACTTGGATGACAACCACTCAAAGTAGACTTAACACACCATCTTATCTTCTCTCCAACTAACCTGGCAAACTGCGTAGGGAAATGGAAACGTTCAGTTGTAAAGCCCCTCTTCCTTGTGCAGTTGCTGCCTGGCCACCACAGCACTCCCTCACAGTTGCTTGTTTTGAAGCCCTCCAGTGTCATAGTTGGTAAGGATGACTGAAAAAAGACATTTGGGCTAGTATCTCCTCACCTACTGCGCCCCACCCATTTTGAGACACAGTCTCACTGTATAGCTCATGCTGGCTTCAAACTTGTGATCTTCCTGCCTCGCCTCCTGAGTGCTGAAATAAGTGTGTATCACCGTATCCGGATTGGATTTATCCCTTTTAAGAGTCATGGCTCCCTGTACTAAAGAGCTGATATGTTTAAAGTGGACTCCCCCTAGTGGGTTTCTTAGAGAAGCCTCCCAGGGTCCCATCAAACAACACCACTACCCAGGTTCCTTCCTATCTGCTTCATTTCCCCTTACATCTCACCAGCAATGGATTCTAGAGAGAGGCTCAGTGGTGAAGTGGTGAATCCCTTTATCCTTTTGCCTGGTCCTCTTTTTTTTTTTTTTAAATTTATTTATTTATTATTTCTACAACATTCCTTCCCTGTATACCTGCAGGCCAGAAGAGGGCACCAGATCTCATTATACATGGTTGTGAGCCACCATGTGGTTGCTGGGAATTGAACTCAGGACCTCTGGAAGAGCAGTCAGTGCTCTTAACCTCTGAGCCATCTCTCCAGCCCCTTGCCTGGTCCTCTTAACTCTCTTAAACCAAGCGAGAGATCTACTTGGGGCGTTCTATACTGTCTGCGTTGTTCCGGGCATTCAAATGGTTTGCCGGGCAATCTTTAGAACACTGGCCTCTCTCTCAACACTGAAGAATTACTGTAGTTTCACTATTCAAGTCTGTACTCCTTTTCTACTCTCTAAACTCAGCAGCATCCAGGGTGTGGTTGCACTTCAGAAACAGTTCAAACTCCTCAGGGTTCACGGTGAAGACTCCTTCTTAGTGCCCTGATGAGCAACACTGACACCCCAGGGAGAAGGAGAATGTGCACACCTGCACGTGCTTGCAGAACCACAAAGACCCTCAAATAAAACGCAAACTGGTTTCCCTTAGTTTGAACTATATAGATAGAAATCAAAACATCCCAACACAGATAAATATATAAATATATATATATATATATATATATATATATATAGATCAAGTAACTACACACAAAGGCACACTGTCAATCCCTTTACATGGTTTTGTCAATCCGCATAAATGAACTGTAGGAAAGATACATATCAATCATGCTTTGTCTATGCAGTTTGCCATGACTCGTGTACTGAGAGCTGGTTGCCTGCTGGTGAGCTTTTGGGTAAATGGCCAGAACATGGGGACTCTAGTACATCAATGCCCAGATTCATTGGTAGTCATAATCGGATGGCATTCTTGGGTAAGGAACTGGCTGTGGAAAGTGGGTCACTGAGGAATGACTCTGAAGCTCTTGTGTTGTCCCTAGACTTTTACTCCTCCATGTCTCTCTCCAACTGTCGTGAGGTAGGAAACTCGCATGTATCCCATTCTTCTGCCACGACGGACCAAACAGTCTGAAAGCACAAGCTAAACAATTCTTTCCTCCCGACACGTTTTCATCAGGTGTTGGGCACCGTGACAAAATGTTGACTAGTGTGTTGTACTGCCCTGAAAACAGGGCTGTATGGAAATGATTTTTCTATTGTTCAGCAAGGTAGGTAAAATTCAAAATTCAAATAAACCTGCTTTTATTTAAGCTTCTGCTATTTTGTTCAACACAGATTATTTTTACAATACTTTTTTATTTTCACCATTTTTTTGTGTGAAACTATTATTTGTCTTGATTACTATGTTTGAGATACCTTCTCAAATTTTTATAATTACTGCCTTCTTTACTGGGATATAATTCAAACATCATTGAATTCACCTATTAAAATTGCACAATTTTAGTACAGTTTGAGAATTTTCAACCACAAAATTTTATTACATCTATCTATCTATCTATCTATCTATCTATCTATCTATCTATCTATCTATCTATCTATCTATCCAACCATCCATCCACCCATCTATCTCTCTATCATCATCATCTATTGTGTGTTTGTGTGAGCATGCCGCAACATGTGTGTACATGTCAGAGGACAACTCAGGAAGGTCAGTTCTCTCTTTTCACCATGTTGATCCCAAGGATAAAACCGAGATCTTTAACCAGTGAGCTCTTCCATCAACCATTAAGGGTATGTTCCCTTCTTTTTCTTTTGTATTTCCTCATTTATTTGTTTGCTTATGTGTTTGTGCACAAGTGTGTGTAGCTCAGAGGACAACTTGAAGGAATCTGTGTCTTCCTGAATTTCAGTGTTTGGGTTCTGAGGATCAAACCCAGGTTGTCAAAACCAAGCAAGCTTACCTCCTGAGCCATCTTGCTAGCTCAACAGCCAGAATTCTAGAACATTTAAATAACCCTACAGAGAATACACTTGCAGGGGAGGAGAGATGGTTCAGTGGTTGAGAGTACTCATTGCTCTTCCAGAAGGCCCAGGCTTGGTCACTAACAACTACATGACCCCTCGTAGTTCTAGGAAATAAAACTTTAACTCCAGTTTGAGCAGATCTGAGCCTCTCAGACATACATGCAGACAACAGTATCAGTAAGTCTCAAAAAAACTCCACATAAGTAAATATGCCTCCCCTTCCAAATTTCTAGGCCTGCATAAGCATTCAATAAAGACTTTACAGTTGCCATTGACATACACAATAAAAATGAGGACATACATCCACACAGACATGCCCACATGAATGTACATGTCAGTGATATTCCTTGCCATCAAACATGCATGTCACATTTCATCTGTACCTGCTTCTTTTTGGGTTCAGAGGAGGCACATCCTTTAAGTCCCCTTTCCTCCAGTGAAACATGTCTCTCCGAGAAAACTGCTTCACAAAGCCCTGCTTCTTCCCCAGTGCTCAGCTACTTCAATGGCCTTGATCTGCTTGAAACATCTGTTTATCCTTAGCCTGGTTTTGAGTAGACAAAGAAAGAGTCTTTATCTTGCATTTTGAGAAACAGATTCTAGAAATCAGCTAGGCAACGCTTTTATAAGTCAATCAGCTAGTTGGTAGTTTTTAGTTAAACTTTCTGAATGTTAGTTCTTTTTTCTGTAAAATTGAGATAATAGCATTAGTTGTATTTGAATTTATTTTAAGTAATATTTTTTGTTTATTGGCCCATTTTTAAATAATATTTTTATCCTTTGAAAATTCTATACAAATCTAATCTACAAGGGAAATAAAAAAGACAAGATCTCCTGAGTAAATTGGGAGCATGGGACTGATGGGAGAGGGCAGAAGGGGATGGGGGAGGAAGGAAGGGAAGCATACAAAAATATATAGCTTAATAAAAACAATAAAGAAGGAAATAAAGAAAATTCCATACAATTATACAATGATATTGATCTTATCCATACACGATGACCTTCCTCAGTTTCCTCTACTGACCCATTCTCTCTCCCTCCCAGCCTCCTGTCCTCTTTTTATTTTATTTTTTTTTGTTATTCATACCACCACCCCCAGTCCAGTTAGTGCTACCTCTATGTACATGGGAGTGTGTCTATCCAATGGGAGATGAGCAGCCTGTCAGTGGCCACATCCTGAGAATGACTCTCCTTCCCTCAGTCACTACCAACTGCCAGTAGCTCCTCCAGTAGGGGTGGAGCCTTAGGAGCCTGCTCCCTTGCAAGCTGGACTTTGGGATGGCTTGGTCATTTGCAGGTAGCTACAGCGGCTATGAGCTAATGTCAGTAACAGCTATCTCATGTTCAGGAATATTTCATGGCTCTCCTCCCTGTCTCCCAGTTCTTAACATCCTTGCCCCTTGTCTTTCTCAAACTGCTGAACACTTATAGTTGCTTATACAACTTCAACAAGTTAGGAGTCTGTTCTTTAACGCACAGAGAGACCCACTGCAGAGAGAAACCTCCCTAGGTCCTCAACTTCCCTGGGTGGAAGTTTTGTAAAGTTTAATTTAACCTATTCAGACAAAATGTCTAGAATAATTCCAAATCCTCACAAAAGTTTTAGTTAATTGTTTTGAATGTTTTGCTATAAAAACACATAAATAAGTGTTGCCATTTTAACTATTTTAAGTGTACAATTTGAAGTATCGAATGTATTTAGTTTGTTCACAAAATTCTAGAACTCCTTCATATTGTATAAATGAAATTCTAGATTCATTAAACAGCTCCACATTGCTTCTTCCCCTGGCTTCTAGTAACCACCATTCTCCTTGTTATTTCTATGAATGTAAAGCTTCAGGACTGACTGGAATGGAGCAGTGGGGAATAAAGAAATAACAGACACATGTACTCACTAAGCTGTGATTAGGTGAGCTATGCACTCTGATGAGCCACGCGCTCTGGTGGAGATGCACCTGCAGCCCAGAAACTCTGCAGTTATTAGATACAAGTATGCATTATATACAGCTGAATGAGCAGGTGGGTTGCTTAGCTAATTACAGCGTGGGCCTTTCTGCAGGGGGGCAGTAGTCTCCTGTTTCATTCATCTGGGAGGAGGAAGCTGTGGTTGGTACTTTGTTCAGACACCACTGTTTTCGTCTGTATTTGGACCCGGGTAAGGGCTCACTATTCCGAACACGCAGGCCTAAGGTATTGGGGTACTATGTCCACAACCCACATTCACTCAGGACTTCATGCACTCACCACGGTTTTTACTTTTGAGACATTTATTATCTGCCCACTTATCCAATTCCAAGTGTAGAAAACAGTATTCAGTGCAGCCACCATACTGCAAATCTGATATTCAGGACTCATTCATCTTGTGTATCTGAAGCTACTTATCCTTTGCCCCTTTGTGTTTCTGTATGAATTTTTTGAGATTGTTTTCTTATCACTGAAAAATATTATTGGAAATTTGATAGGGATCACATTTAGGCTGTAGAATGCTCTGGACACTTTGTACATTTTAACAATATTAATTCTTCCAGTGGATGAGCAAAAGCTATCTCTCCAGATACCCACGTCTTCTTTTAATTTTCTTCTTCAATGCTTTATAATTTTCATTGTCCAAGTCCTTTGCCTCTTTGCTCCAGTTTATCCCCGTGTGTTTTGTATTTTGCTATTATAACAGAGATTATTTAGTTATTTTCTTTCCTGATAACTCACTGTTAGCCCTTGGAAACGCTGCTAGGTTTTTTATTCCATGATTGTGTATGCTGAGCCCTTAGTGAATTCATTTATTAGTTCTAATACTTTTTGTTGTAATTTAAGCTCTTTTGTTTTCTTCAGATATTATTTTGCTCTCTTCAGAAATAAATTTTCCTCTTCCTTTTCCCTTTGGTGCATTCGCCTTTTTAATGTCTCAGGCTAAAATTTCCACTGTTGTGCTGAGTAGCGGTAAGAGGAGAGACATCTTTGTGTTTACCCTACCTTTCATTATTATTATTATTAAAAATAGATTCTTTTCGCCTACAACACATTCTGATCACAGTTTCCCCTCCATCCACTCCTCCCAGCTCTCTCCACTTCCCCTCTCCTCCAGACCCACTACCCCTCCATTTCCCTCCCTAAACTCCTCTTAGATATCTGCCGTTGTCCCGAGTCATGGGGATCCTTAGGTTACCATTCAGCAGAACCAGTACCTTCAATCACTCCAGCAGGTCATAAATGCGATAGATGCTAGGGCAGGCCAACCCCAGGCCCAGGATGTGGGTCTGGATGGTAGCTGAACTGATCAGTCCACGCTACTCTGACTGCCCACATCAGGCGAGGGGCAGAGCCAGCTCTACTAGGCCCATGCCTTAAGGACCAGCACTCCTTCCTACATTAATGGTGAGTGGTAGAGCCATCTCTCCCAAATGTAGGGAACCAGGTCTCCCATGAGAGGTAGGAGCAGCTCTCTTGCCAAAGTGTCCCTGGAGGGGCAGGGCCAGCTCAGCAGGGTTCCCAGATTTCAATACTCATGGTTCCCATGGCACTCCATCAGCAACATAAGCCAGGAACATCAACACAGACCTCAGCTGCAGTGGGACCACTGAACCAGACATGGCCCACAGCAATAGCCCAGGGCCCAGACAACATCATGGCTCCATGTGGCAGTGCAGGCCACTGAAATAGGCATGGCACCAGCAGCGGCACAGCCTTTGGACAACAGCATGGCCATAGGTTGCAATCTAGACATTGGCATCTGTGTGGCCTTTCATGGCAACATGGGCCTTGGACATCAACACAGGCCATGGATGGTAGGTTCAGGGACCAAAGACATGGTCGTTGGCAGCAGCCCAGGCTAGACATCACCTTGCCTCCGTGATAAGCAGGCCACCCACATCAGCTGGTTTCTTGCCGCCTTCAATTCTTTCAGTTCTGCCTCTTTCCACAGTGAATGAACCATTCTGCTTCTCTTTCTCTCCCATTTCTCCACCGTATATTTTCTGATCATAATGGCAACTAGGCCTGTGGATGTCTTCAGCCACAGACTGTCAGGACTCAGGCTGGCCCATGGTGGCCAATGGGAGTTTTATTTGTTCTGTCAAAAACTATTGTTGATTTTTTCCCTTCTTCTTTGCTGTCTGAATATTACTTCTGACGTAATCATTTTTATTCCTAGTGCAAAACTTCGGAATTTAGTTTCTTCTTTTTTGATTATAACATTAGGTCTACAGCCATACCACTGTGAATACACTCAGTTTTGTCTAAATATGTTTTGTTGATGTTGTTATTGTTGGTTTTGAAAGACACTTTTTTTAGATGTGGCTGGCCTTAAACTCACAGAGGTCCACCTTCCTCTGCCTCCTGAGTGCTGAGATTAAAGGTGTGTGCCACCATCCCTGGCCGAGATTAAATTGTTTATCAGGGGATATTTCACCATTTTAAATGTTTATGAAAATATTTTATTTTAAATTGGTAACAGTGTTTCTATGACTCTGTGAGATTTGAATCAGCATCATGGAGCACTATTCTTCTGCGTTCTCGGTGTGTTCACCAAAGACATTTAATTAAATGCTTTTCATGTTGTAGGAGAATTGGTGCAATTTAGAAAACAGTTGTACTTTATATATACAATGTAATTATATTTAAAGAGCCTCCTGTAACTTGGATTGTTCATTGATGAACTATATAATTCATCAAAATTTGAACAGTTCTAATTGGTCAAACTATTTTTTTAAAGCATTAACTTCAAGGAGTCTCATAATTTTTTTAATTTTTATTTTTATCGCCCTTTTGTTTAGATTTATTTTATGTGTCTGAGTGCTTTGCCTGCATGCGTGTCAGTGTACCCCAAGTATGACAGGTACCTGTGAGTGTCTGAAGAGGGTATTCCCATCTCCTGAAACTGGGTGCTGGATCACCTCGCTCACGTGGGTGCTGGAAACAAACCCAGGCCTTCTGCAATCATTTCTCCCCATCCCTCATAAAGTTTTTGATGGTTTTTAAATATTTCTGTCTTGTTTAAGCAAGATTAATTAAACATTTAAATATCAATATATTTTCTATAACAAATACCTTAATTAAGCTATTTGTTCTACTAAGATGGAACTCTTTTGTTTAAAATGTACAATAAAATGGAAAAGTGTGGAATCACATGCAGCTAGAACCATTGGTAGATGTGGTTGCTTCCAGGTGTTTTAAATAATTTAATGAAATGTGTTCTTCGTTTGCCTACTGTACAGTGAATGCCTCCCATTACTTCAAATGAGCAGAGATCAGAAAATCAGCTCTGCCTTATTATCAAGTGGCGCTCTGTCTCTGTAGCAGCATTTAAGTTCTGCTATTTAAGTGTGAAGTGTATTTCAGAAATAGTTGCTCTCCGTCTTCATAGCTGAAGAATTCTCAGAAGCACACGAGACAGCAGTCTTTTATTGTAATATAGATTTAGAAATTTGTTGGGAAATATTATTTTAAGATGTGTGACTTTTGTTTATGCTGCATTTGTCTAACTTTGTGAAGCTGTGATTCTTTGCCTGTCTAAAACACCCAATGGTCTAATAAAGTGCTGAACGGCCAATAGCGAGGCCAATAGCGAGGCAAGAGCAAGGATAGGCGGGGCTGGCGAGCAGAGAGAATAAATAGAAAAGAAATGAGGAAGAAGAGGAGCAAGAGAACAAGTTAAGGAGGAGATCAGGGACCAGCTACACAGCAAGTCACAGAGAAAGAAGTAAAGAAAGGTATATAGAAACAGAGAAAGATAAAAGCCCAGAGACAAAAGGGATAATTTAAGAAAAGCTGGCAAGAAACAAGCCAACCTAAAACCGGGCATTCATAACTAAGAATAAGCCTCTGTGTGTGATTTGTTTGGGAGCTGGGTGGTGGGTCCCCCCAAAACCAAAAGAGTAAAATATCACACAACAGAAATTAGTGCCAGCAAGATAGCTCAGCAGATAAAGACAGTTGTGGCAAGGCTGGTATCTTAGTTAGGGTGTCTACTGCTGTGAAGAGACACCATGACTACAGCAATCCTTATAAAGGAAAATGTTGAAATGGGGACGACTTACAGCTTCAGAGGTTTACTCCACTATCATGGCAAGAAGTATGGCGGCACGCAGGCAGACATGGTGGTGCTCCAGAGCCAGCTGAGAGTTCCACATCTGGATCCACAGGTAACAGGAAGAGAATGGCAACTGAACATACTTTGAGCCTCTGAGACCTCAAACCCCGCCCCCAGTGATGCACTTCCTCCAAGAAGGCCACACCTACTCCAACAAGTCCATAGTCCTAATAGTGCCACTCCCTATGGGCCTATGGGTACTATTTCTAGTCAGTCCACCACAGCTGGTGACCTGAGTTCGAGCTCCAGGATTCACACGGTGGAAGGAGAGGATCAGTTGCCACTGTCCTGTGACCTCCACACTCATTTTACGGCATGTGAGTACGTCCCTTATGCTCTCCCCTGCTCTCCCCTCCCTCTCTCTCTCTCTCTCTCTCTCTCTCTCTCTCTCTCTCTCTCTCTCATACACACAAAAATCAATAAGGAAGGAAATAAATGCAAATTTAAAAAATGATATATCAACTAACTTGCTTTTAAGGAAAATCTCAGCTATCACTGTTATTAGCTAATTTATGTTGATATGACAACACAAGTAATATATGACATTAATTAATTTATCATTGAACCATAGAATTAATCTACAAACTAAATTGTTTTCTATTACGTAGAGATGCAATTGAATTATTATTTAAGAGTTCTGGACAAAGGGCTAGTTTTCCTTCTACTTGTTTTCATAAGGCAAGACAAACCTGCCCTCTGTAGCAAACTGTACCATGACTGCATATGAGTCTATGCTTATATGCAAATATGGTTTCTGTAAAATTGAGCATTTTATAGGGAAACTGGTTGTGAAGTATTTAATGAGAAATATGTACTTTGCAGATTCTAGTTAAACCTCTAGAGCGTGCATAAATCACAGGAGACACTTCTTGAGAGAGCGATAAAGGTGAAATATTTTGAAAAGCTCCCAATTAAAAATTTCCATGAAAATATACTTGTGTCTATGTCCATTCTCTTTCCAAAGATCGCATCAGAGCCGTAGTAAAGGAGCTAAAGGAAGATGAAAAAATTTTTAAGGACTAAAAGGAGAGAGAGACGATGCCTTGTTTATTGATGTAATTGTTATTCTGACCAATTTTTTTTTTTGCCTTGAATTCTAACTACCTAACTCAGACTGTGATTTAAATACAATGTTTGATGAACTCAGGCATTTAGAACTGCCTCCCTACCAGGAAATGGATAAAGCTTCTTTATGGTATGTTCTTTTTTTGGTTGTGCCCTGTTCCCTTAAAGTCCCTGTGCAGGGCTGCTCAGTTCTCAGCATAGGGATGCTTCCTTTCACAGGTGAGGCCTGGTTGCAGGCAGTTAGATCATGAGAGCTTGAATCTCATTAGTGGATTAATGCTTGTTAGAAAGGATGCTCCATATGTGCCCCCTCAGCTGCTGCTTCCTTGTCCACTTCTCTGCCCTGCCATATCAAAGCCATTGGACCCTCACTAAGATGCCAGGTGCCATGCATGCTGTTTGGATATTCCAGGGACAAACATTGCTGCCACATAATTCCTTTTTTAGAAACAAAGTAGGCTCAGATATTTTGTTATAAAAACACACAGCAGCCTGAGACAATGAGCAATTAACCAAATATTGTCCACTTAGAGGAACCCTGCTGAGGTTACAGATGCATGTGATGGGTGTGTCTATGTCTGTGTGATAGAGCGTGGATTCTGAGGTGGGTTACTGACACAGAAAGGGACTAGATGATTCCTGTAGATTTTTACCCCATAAATATGTCTCTGATTCAGATATCGTGTATGTTTAAATATATATTATATATATGTGTGTGTATGTATATATACATATGTATAATTTTTAATATATGAGCCATTTTTAAATAATTGATAGTAGTTAAGAAGTTGAATTTAACCACAGTTTTAAGTACTGCTAAATTTTGTTTAGTGTTTATTTTTTTTTTAAAAAAAATGTTATTGGTTCTTTGAGAATTTCATACAGCTTGTCTTGATCAACTCCCAACTCCTACCCCTCAACTTCTCTATCCGAGCATCCCCTGCCTCCACCACCTCCCGTACAGAAACACAAGCATTTCTTGTCCTGGTCCTTTGGTGATTTCAAGCTTTTCCTAGGTTTTCCCTAAGCTGGAGGCCATGTGTTTTAATATGAGTCAGGCACCCATGGTGAGCTGATCCCTGCATTCTGACCAGTTGTGCCTTCCTGTAATGGTCCCCATCTGCTGCAAAAAGAAACGGCTCTGATGAGGGCTGAGAGCTACACTTATTGGTGGATACAAACGTAAGAATTGGGAATGCAGTTAGGAATTACACTGGCTTAGTTTTAGTGCCTACCACTATTGTTTTTGTCGGCGGGTGCTGCACAATTGGATGATTGTTTCAAATATAAAAAATTAGAACACTTACAAATAGCTTGCACATGCATGTACATGAATTGTGATGGAGTCAGCCCATGACAAAGCTTTTGCTGCATCAGAAAATGCCGAGGCTTTAGAGAAAAGCAAAAAGCTTTAAAAAAAAAAAAAAAAACAAAAAACCAAGCCAGCTTTTAAAGCTAGAAAGATGGCTAGTGTCATTTTCTGTAGCGAGCCAAACGTAGTTTGAATCTCCAGTTTACCATATTTTAGCTGTGTAACTATTGCGTACTGCATGTGATTTTTTTTTCTGAGTCTCAATTTTTATACCTGCAAAATGGGGACATAAAGTTTATTTGTATAGGCCTGGTAGGCAATGGCACTTGCACCAAGCTTGATAACCTGAGTTTGATCCTTGGAACCAAAACGTAGAAGGAAAGAACCAACTCGTGCCAGTTGTCCTCTGAGCTCCACAACACAGGCCAAGCATGACATGCATGAAGACCCCTCCCCAAAATAAATAAAAGTAAAAAACTTGAATAATAGCACAATTTTTGTATTTAGTGAAATTAAGCATATACAAATTTTAGTACATTACCTTGTATGTGGTTAATAAACCCTATATATTGATGGCAGAGTTATGCTAATATTTTAGAATTTTCCTTCTATGCATAGCAGGCATAATTTAGGATAAGTCATATGACTCTTTGATGAAGCTCAAGGGAGCTAAGAACATTCTTGGCACAGTTTCCCTTCGAAGACTTCCCGCGGAAGTCTGTAAAAAGATGTGGATTATAATTTCTGCCTCCCCTGAAGAATGCTAAGGAAACTTGACATCTAAAATAATAATTGCTATTTTGACTTTTTGTTAGACAGGAGGCAGCATCTGTGCTGGGAAGTCTTGCTTCTGTATCCATTTGGTTACATAAATAGCTATTGTTAGGTTACATCACAGTGTAGGGGTTCAGCTGGCATAACAAGACGCTGAAGTGTTTTAAATGTATGAGCCTGGTATTCCTCTGTGACTAAACGCATTGTTTACTAATGACATTAAGTGTAGGGTAGCTCATTTAAAAAATTGGTCTATTGTACAATATGAGCCTGATTTAAAATAAGACCATGTATTTTATTTAATCCGAAAATTAATGTTCCTGAAGCAAATGCAAACCCATTTTCGTGGTTACCATGTAATTCTAATAAAAATATCTGGCAAAAATGATCAGCAATTACTCACTGTTAAGCCTATTTTACTTGCACTGAATGGAGTCGGATTTTTTAAAATTTTAATTTAAGGAATATATTATGGTAGAAAAATCATAATGTTCACAGAGAGTAATGGTTTATTAACCACAATGCATATCCCGGTGACTAGGTGTGAAATCCTTTTGAGCTTTAACATTAAAATAAAAAGCAACAAGCAGAGCCGATTTGCTTGAGAAGAAACCGACTTAGTTGTAACTGGTTACCATAAATTATTTTTTTCAAGCTAGGCACAAAAAGTAGGAATAATCTAACAAATGGTTTCACGAAGAAGAAAAAAAATCAATCAATGCTTAGAGCTGTTAACTTTCAGCTTTGCCCCAGAAATTGTTTTCTGATTATATATATTATATTATATTATATTATATATTATATATAAAATGAAAAGCATATTCATAGAAAGAAAATAAAACAAAGAATGGGGAAAATAATTTCTTTTTTCATGTGTCATGATAATACCTTTAAAAACTCCTAAATGTAACACTCAGAAAGAGCAGTCTTAATAATGGGCATAAAAATGGCCTAATTTGGGTCTGGTATGTATATCCAGGAGTTTCTTCTTGGCTAACTTTTGAGATTTCATGTTAACAGCATGAAATACAGCTCTGTTTTTTTTTTTTTTCCCAGAGTGAAGTTTTCTTTACCTCCTAAATTAATTAATGGTATTTTCCCAAACTCTGAATCTAAATTTCAAACTTGGTTTGCTGACAGTTGTAGGTGGATGGCCCTGATCAGATTCACCTTCTCTTATACTTGTTTTCCATACAGAACTTTCAGAGTTAATCTTCCGGGCGCACACAGCAGACATTAGAATCCCAAAGATATAGCAATGTATTCAGGTGCCAGAGAAGATACCCATCTGTGACAATTAATCTTGATTGTCAACTTGATTGGACTGAGCGATGCCTAAGGGATTAATACATGTCTGGGTGAGTCTAGATTGGTGTTTCCAGCGAGGATTAATTGAGGGGGAAGGGAGACTCGCCATGAACATGGGTAGCCTCATCCAAAGGGCAGGAAGCCATGCTAGAACGGGAAGGGAGAGGAGGAAGCTTGCACACTGAAGTAGGCTTTTTCTCACTGTTTCCTGGATACGACGGTGCTCACAGTCCAGGGACCAGTGTTTTGACTCATCTCAGACCCCAGATCTTGAATCCAGCTCGCCTCGGAATGAATTCTCTGAAATCATGAACTGAAATAAGGTCTCCTTCCTTTAAGTTATTTTTCTTATAGAGACTAAAAATTTAAGTTATTTTTCTTAATTATAGAGACAAAAAATGCATCTCTGATACAGTGTTGGCAGCTGGTTTACTTTCTTCAGACACGTGAATGAGAAAACACTGGAATCCAACGTGATCATGTATGTATCACCTCTAAGGTTATCAGTTTGAATTTATAATAAACATTTATGGCAGGGCGTGGTGGCACACACCTTTAATCCCAGCACTTAGGAAGCAGTGTCCAGTGTATCTCTGTGAGTTCAAGCCCAGCCTGGTCTATATTTTGGGTTCCAGGGAAGCTAGTGCTGCATAGTGAGACCCTGTTTTTAAAAAGAAAGGAAGGAGGAAAGAAAAAGAAAAACTAAAACTAATAAGTTTTCTTGTGTGTAGAAGGAGCAAAAGCTTGCTCATTTTTAAGATTCAATGTAATACACACCTATAATAAATATATATGCCTTCATATACATTTTAAATTATTATATATATTTTAAATTCTTCCTTTTTTCTTCTGAGACTGGTCCCTGGACTGTGAGCACCGTCGTATCCAGGAAACAGTGAGAAAAAGCCTACTTCAGTCTGCAAGCTTCCTCCTGTCCCTTCCGGTTCTAGCATGGCTTCCTGCCCTTTGGATGAGGCTACCCATGTTCATGGCGAGTCTCCCTTCCCCCTCAATTAATCCTCGCTGGAAACACCAATCTTTTCTTTTGTGTATGTGCGCAGGTGTGTATGTAGTTATATTACATAAATATAAACATGATTATATACAAATGGTTGTCTATGAATCATATATACTAATATATAATAATTATACATTAATCTTAAGCAATTAATAATGAAAACATTTGAGAGGATGTCTGAACAAATAGATCCTGCATTTGATTTCCTTGTTTTGTGGACAGGGTACCAATTGAGACCCTACACGATGGAAGGAAAGAAGCCACTCCAGAAAGCTGTGCTCTGACCACCATACGCAGGCCAAACGACACGTGAAAGTGCACACACATATACACTTAAGTAAATAAATAAATATGTGTAAAAACAACCAATATTTGTTATAGAAACCTTCTTGGAAACTTGCAATAATTTTAAGAATTTTATATCTGATTAAATTAAATCTGTCCTATTTCTGCCCTTTTAAGTTGAGTGATTAATAGAGCTGCATAGCAACTAACAAGCCCTTC
The DNA here is from genome assembly GCF_903992535.2 of Arvicola amphibius. NCBI lineage: Eukaryota > Metazoa > Chordata > Mammalia > Rodentia > Cricetidae > Arvicola > Arvicola amphibius. The sequence goes on along the minus strand of NC_052052.2, from coordinate 55,087,294 downwards.
CTGTCTTCCTCCCCCACTTCCTCCTCTTTCTCTCTGATGTGAACTTCATGTTCTTACACATATGAGGCAAGCACACTGTCACTGAGCCTTACCCTCTAGCTTAGATAATATTTCTACTTTTTCTGAACATTTTTTATTTACTTTTATAAAAACACTCCTAAAGACAACAATATCATTACTTACCTAGCTTCACATGTACCAATCATGTTTATTATATGACCTAAACAATTTCTGTCTATAATAATAGAATAAGATAGTTTGCTACTATTGGTGACTAGTTATAATGATTTGTTACAATGAAAAGAGAGAGGCTCAGAGAAACTAGTTTTTTGTCTCTACAAAGCTGATCACTTGTGTAGGTAAAGCGGAAAGTCATGTTTCTTTCCTTAGACTGAGTTAAGTTTTTTTTTTATACAAAGTGAATTTATTTTACATTATTATATGAGCTTTATGCTGTGGTTGTGCTAAATTTCAGTAAAAACTTCAAGATGTTAGTAAATAATGCTGTAGTAAAAACATCATGAATGTAAGGCTAGAAAATAGAACATGCTTTCTATTAAAGTTTGCGAAAACAGTAGGCTGATAGTAGTGCACGCCTTTAATCCTAGCACTTGGGAGGCAGTGGCAGGAGGATTGCTGAGTTTGAGGCCAGCCTGGTCTACAGAGTGAACTCCAGGATGACAGCCAGGGTTATACAGAGAAATCCTGTCTTGAAAACCAACCAACCAAACAACAACAACAAAAGGTTGTAAAAATAGTAAATGTCCCCAAACAATTTGGGAAATTCTGTTACTTAAAAATTTTATACATTTAAAAATCTTATACATTTCTAGAAATCATAGTTTTATAAATAAGTAGTCTTAAAATATGGGTACAAAAACTTAAAAAAATACCGTCAAACTTTATTAGTCTTGCTCAGCTATTGTGATATCTGGAGGGGGAGGTTAGTATGTATAGGAAGTGACTAAAAACCTTGACTAATTGCTAGGTCACATTTTATATAGTAATGAAATGTATATGATCAGAATATTAATTTTAAATAATGAAAAATTAAATGGTTCTACTGTAAATTCTTTCCTTTTGCAATAAGTAGCTATGAAGCTGGGGTGCCATCCCTCGCATATATCCATCTTATGATATATGAGAAATTGAATTTTTCCTTCCCACGTTCTGCGGGTGCCTTCAATATAGATGATGAAGGAAAACACGTGTATTATATGTGTGCATGTGTGTGTATACATCTATGATGAAGAATAATGTGTGTATTATATATGTGCATGTGTGTGGGGGTACATAGGTATGTACTTGTCATAGTGTGTGTGTATGTCAAGATCAGGGTCGGTGTCCACCTTTGCCTTTCAACTTGTTTGAGACACATTCTCCTTATTGTTCAAAGTAGCGTATGGAATTCTAGCTAGCCTGTGAGCTTTCAGGGATTTCTTTGTCTCGCTGTCCATCATATTGGTAGGAGCATTAGTATTCCAGATGTGTGCCCTCCAGCCTGGCTTTACTGGTAGGAGCATTAGCATTACAAATGTGTGCTCCCAAGCCTGGCTTTGCCTGGGTGCTTAACTCAGTTCTTCTTGCTTGCACAGCCAATAAAGCAAAAATATTTTTTTTAATGTATTTGAGTATTTTCAATTGTGTGTATGAGTGCAGGTCTGTGTGTGGGTATGTGCACATGAGTGTTGGTGTCTGAGGAGACCAGACTTGAGTTATCCTCTGGGAGCTGGAGTTACAGGCAGCTGTGAGCCGCCTGATGGGGTACCGGGAATAGAACTCTGGTCTTCTGTAAGAGCAGCACATGTTCTCCATCTCCTTTTGCAGAATAATTCATAATACTTGAAAACATATTCCTTATGCAGTTTCAACTCTACTTCTTCCTCTTTCTCTCCCCATTCATTCTGCCTTTCTTCTTTCCTTCTTTTTCTTCCTTCTTTTTTCTTTTTCTGTTTTTGTTGTTGTTTGAGATAAGAACCTAGGCTGGCTTCTAACTTTTTAATTTTCCTTTCTCAGTCTCCTTAGTGCTGGATCTACAGGTATGTGCCACCACACATAGCCATCGATCCAGTCTCTTCTTATTAGAGATTGGAATTACGAATACTCTGTAGGTTTATTGCTTTCTATGTGGTAAATATAATATTGTTCTTAACTTAGCAAACGTGTGTATTTGTGTGCACAGAACTGACTATGTCTGTTTGAGGGGAGATAAGGAAAAAATGGAGTGGGGGTGAGAATTATCTTGGGCAAGTAGAGGGAGGATCATGGGATCCATCAAAAGGAGGGATGTTCAAATAAATATTGCCAAGTGAACAGGACTCTTGAGGCCACTGTTTCCCATCGTTCAAACTTTTAAAGTACAGGCTGGCAGATATTAGACCAGTTTATTGCGTAGGAGGGTTGCTTCATTGATAAGGAACAAGCGGATTTGATATCAAAGCCACTGATGAAGAGACGATTCTAGAAATCTGTTTTTAAATGATAAGAAACTGGGTGGAGGTCCTTGGGAGGCAGTTATGAAACAGATGACATTTCAAAGGAAAGCGATTCTGATTTTTCTCCTCGTGTTGCTAAATGAACTGTTTTAAGCACACGGTAGCAGCAATCCTTTGGCTTGTTTAGTCAGACGAAAGTTTGATTCTCTTCTCCACCATCAACAGTTATTCCCTTAAAGTTTCCCTCCAAGCTCCTCTGTTTTATCAAAAGCTCTGTGTTTGGTATGCTTGCATTCTGATACTATACTCCATATAAAGCATTCAAACTCGTGAGCCTATCATTTGCTAAGAAGAAAAGAATGTAGCCCCCCTCCCCCTCCCTACACACAACAGCTCTTTGGAAAAGTGGGTTCAGAGAACAAACTGTTCACTTAGCATTGCAGTTACTTTGTTCTGTTTCTCTGTGATATGCTCCAATTTCATTAACAGAAACAAATGAAAGAAAGCATGGGGATAGGAAGTGGGTGCGAGCCATATCCTGAATTGGCTTTCAATGGTCATTTGTTCTGATTCCATTTGTATGCTCAGAGATAGCTATTCTCAAATTAAATTTGCTTGGCGAATCTAGGCTATCATTTCGCTTTGTTCTATGATGCTTATCTTCATTCTGCCGGGTGACATAGTTCAGGTTTAGCTGGTCATTCTGTCACTTCAGTGAGTGAAGCTTTTCCTCTCAGAGATTCTGTTGTGTTTAGGAATTCATATCCTCGTTAGCTGTGTGCGGAGTGTCTATCACTTGCTTCAGCTTCTCCTCAGTGCGGAGTGTCTATCACTTGCTTCAGCTTCTCCTCAGTTGTCATGATGTGACCTGCATGAATATCAGCCTCACCTGGAATGATGGTTCAAATGCAGATTTCTTCACAGAGTGAGCAAAGCAGTTATCTGTGTTTTAAACACATTTCCTAGATGATTTAATTGAATTTAGCATTTAAAAGCTATAGTCCCAACTTTTTCTGTGTTATCACGCTTGAATTTCCAGCTTGCCAAACTATTCTACATATTTCAAATTTCAAACTTGTTAGCACCTACTTTGCAGTAAGGACGTTTCTTCATTAGCCAGTCCTGACTCCTTGCCCCAAAACCTGACTGTAAACATACTCTCAAATGTCCATGTGACCCCATTTTCAACTGACATTCTTTGACTCTTTGCAGTTCCCTGCCTTAGGTATATGTCTTCAAGAGAGGTAACACCTGCCTAGAATTGTGTATTACTGTTTACGTCTCCTCAGCTGGCCTTATATAAAACATTGAACCCTTCTACCATCTCATTCTTATTCCTAACTACAGTTGCTTCTGTATGTCTTTTGATCTCCACTGAACAGGCTGAGCATATCAAAAATATTCAGATAGAGCACAACATTATTTGCATCCTTCCACATTTGCAACCATTGAGAATTTCCTGAAATCCAATTTGTTTTAAGATGCACATATCATTTGGAGGCAGGATAGAAAGACGGGAAAAGTCTTGGGGATGTGAAGAAGGGAAAGGAGCCCAGTCACCTGGAATTCAGTTAAAGCTTCTTGCCAGAAGGAGACCAAGAATTCCAGCACAATGAGCAGATGTGATGTGGTCATTTTCTGGGAGTCCCACCGGAAACCCCATTTACAGAGACAGAACATGCTCTAACCCCCCCTGTGTTAATCCCAGTTCCTTCTAGTTTTATTTTTATCAGATTATAATTCTATCCAAGTCACCTTCAAAGCCACCTCAAATGCAAGAAAGAGACAGAGACAGATAGACAGACAGAAAGTGACAGAGACAGAGAAAAGTTTTTTTGGCAACCTTAGAGATGTAAACTGATGTTTGCCTTTTGGCTCGGTTCGTTAGTGAGATTATTTGGTGGCTGAGATGTACCCTAGGAGTAGTCTAAATGGTAATATGACTAATCCTAAACCAATTGCTTGATTGCTCTCCCTCAACGAGCCTGTATTCACACTCCAAGACTTCTTACTTTCCCATACTCTCCCTTGGAAAGCCCACCCTCCGTAAGATCTCACTGTCTTCTGAGAGTCTCTCTTAACCCTCATGCTTGTGCCTATATTAAAGCATCTTGGGAAAAAATCCTGGGGCTGGAGAGATGGTTCAGTAGTTAAGAGCACTTGCTTATCTTGGAGAGGTTTAACCATCTATAACTGCAGTCTCAGCAGATTTGATGCCTTTTCTAGCCCCTGCAGATAGATATCAGGCATGCTTATGGTGCACATATATACATGCAGGTAAAATACTCAAACACACTACTCCAGCCAGGAAAGCCAGTAGGCTAACTGCAGATCTATAACCCTCCCTCGGCTCTTCCAAATCCAATGCTCCAGTGTTATTCCCAGTTCTGTAGCAGGTTACTTGGGGTGACCTCATTTTCATCTCTGCCCCCATTCCCAGTGGATCACATAGATCTTCCCCTCCAACTGTCCTCACTGCATAATCATCGCTTTATCCCTTCTACCAACCACATCAGGCATTCTCTAAGAACCTGCAGTCCACTCTGCCCCGCTAAGTAGGTAGGCTAGCTGTAGTTCTTCAACACTCTTCTCCTCTGAGTCCAGTCCTCTAGTCTCATCCCCAGCTCTGTAACAGACCACCTGCTGCAGCCTCGAACTCACTCTCTGACCCCATTCCCAGGGGACTAGGCAGTTTTGGGTACAACATTCTACTTCCCTCCATCCTATGGATACCGGCAGCCCACCCATAACTCCTCCCTATTCCTAAATGTCAGCCCCCAATACCCAGAAACACATTTTACCTGGAAACCCCAGCAGCCATACCAATCAAGATCCCAGAAGAATTTTCCTACCAGGCAACACACAACCACCTCATTCTTCTAAGAACTAGAGAGCATAACCAAGGAACAAAACACCCACCCAACAAAGACAAAACCAGATATCACCACCTAGAATTACAATCTTCCCAAACCCACATGTAGAGAAACCATTGTAAAAGCACAATCAATAACAGCCAGGACAGTATGTTTCCACCAGAGTCCAGCAACCATACCACAGTGGACCCTGAGTCTTAAAACATGGCTGAGGCACAAGACAAAGAACTTAAAATTGTCTTTATGAATACCATAGAGGTCCTTACGGAGGAAATGAATAAATCCCTTAAATAATTAAAAAAATCCATGGAAAGACAAACAGTGGAACAAAAGGAAAAGAGAGAGAAAGAAAAAGAAAAGAAAAGAAAGCTCAAGACTCCAAAGTGAAAAGAAAACCCAAACTAAGTGAAATCTGGAATGAGCAGTTTAGGAACTAGAACCAGAACCTCACCAACAGAATACAAGAGATGACAGAATCCCAGGCACTGAAGACATAATAGAAGAAATGGATCCCATGATCAAAGAAAAGTATCGTTAAAAAAATCCTGACATAAAATAACCAGAAAATCTATGACACTTTGAAAGACCAAATATAAGAATAATAGGAATAGAGGAAGAAGAAAAAACCCAAGTCAAAAATACAGAAAAAATTTCTTTTTCCTTCCTTTCTTTCTTTCCTTTTCTTTTGAGACATAGCCCTCTTTGTCCTGGAACTCACTGTGTAGACCAGGTTGGGCTCAAACTCACAAGGATTTGCTTGCCTCTGTTTCCTAAGTCCTGGGACTAAAGATGTGACCACCATGCCAGGCCAACAAAATATTTTCAACAGAATCATAGAAGAAAAATTTCTTAACCTAAAGAAGAGATACCTATCAAGGTACAAGAAGTTTATGGAATACCAAATAAACTGGATCAGAAAAGGCAGTGCCCTTGGCACATACTAATCAAAAGACTAAACATACAGAACAAAGAATATTAAAAGCTGCAAGGGAAAAATACCAAGTAACGTATAAAGCCAGACCTGTAAGGATAACAGATTACTCCTCAATGGAGACTCTAAAAGCCAGAAAACCTGGACAGATGTTATACAGACCCTAAGAGAGACCATAGATGCTAGCCAAGACTATTATACTTTACAAAAATTTCAATCACAATAGATGGAGAAAATAAGATATTCCATGATAAAAGCAAATTTAAACAACATCAACCTACAAATCCATTCCTACTGAAGGTGCTAGAAGAAAAACTCTGACCTAAAGAGCTTAAACACTTCCAATGAACACAAAAAATAAATAATCCCAGACCAACAAATCAAAAGAGGAGAAACACGCACACACACACACACACACACACACACACACACACACACGATTCTATATATAAAAGAAAATATCAGAATTTCTAATGACTTCCACTCCCATTCATTTTTTGAATCAATAAGATTGATAAACCAATAAAACATGGAGGGGGAATATCCAAATTAACAAAACCAGAAATAAACAGGGGAAAATAACAACAGACACCTGGGGAACGTTACAAGCATCTTCAAGTTATTCTTATTAAACTGGATGACTGAATGCAGAAGAAACCAGAGATTCATACTGAACCCTGTACAAAATATAGCTTCAAATTAATCAAAGACATATTACGAGATATACTGAACCTGACAGAGAAGAATGTGAAGAATAGCTTTGAATTCATTGGTTCAGAAGGAAAAGACATTCTGAACAAAACACTGTAAGCATAAGTACTAAGATCAACAACTAGTAAATGGGACCTCTTGAAACTGAAAAGCTTCAATGAACCAAAAATCTCCATTATTTGGACAAAGTGTCAGCCTACAGAATGGGAGAAGATTTTAGCCAACTACACATCTAGTAAGTGGCTAATATCTAAAATATATAAAGAACTTAAAAAACTAGATATTAAATAAATAAATAATCCAATCAAAAATGGATCTAAACAAAGAATTCTCAATAAAGGAAACTCAAATATCCAAGAAACAAATGATCAGCGTCCTAGCTATCAGGGAAATGCACATCAAATACACTTTGTAATTTCCTCTTACATATATCAGAATGGCTAAGACCAATAAAACAAGTAACATCTCATGCTGGTGAGGGTTTATAGTAGGGGAACACTCTTCCATTGCTTAGAGGAGTGGAAGCATGTATACCTACCTTGGAAATCAGTGTGGAAGTTCCTCAGGAAGATGGGCATCAATCTACCTGACAGTTCAGGCATACCACTCTTGACATTTACCCAAAAGATGCTTCATCTCACAGTGGCATTTCCTTAACTATATTCATTGCTACTCTATTGATAATAGCCAGAAACTGGAAACAATCTAGATGTCCCTCAACAGAAGAATGGATTTAAAAATGTGACACATTTAAATAATGCAGTATATTACTAGCTATTAAAAAATGAAACCATGAAATTTTTAGGTAATTGGATGCAACTAGAAAACAAAATCATGAGTATGCCAAACCCAGAAAGACAAATACAGCATATATTCACTTATATGTGGGTATTAGCTGTTAAGTTAATGATAATCAAACTACAGTCCATAGAACCACATAATTTAGGTGTAAAGGACTGGAGGGACAGATAGATCTTGTTAGGAAAGGTAAATAGAATAGGTAGTTATGGATGGATATAGGGGTGGGACGGGGAGATCAAGTTAGGAGCAAGAGGAGAGAAGGTGATGAGAAAGGCAATATGGGGAGGGACAATTAACATTAAAAGTCATTTCAGGGGTAGTATGGAAACCTAATAGAGTAGAAGATTTCTAAAATATATACAAACATGAAGATGATACAAATGATATCACCCATAATTTGGGGAGACAGCCCCAACTGGCCATCTCTTGTCACCAAATGAAGCTTCCAGTACCCAGATTGTCTTATATTTTATTGAGTTTTTGGCCAAAGAAAACCCATTGGAATCCCCAAACAACCCAGACTATTGCCAAAACTATAGGCTGCTTGCCACAAACTGACAGCAAGGCCCCATTGATGAAGACAAAACCTACATATTGAACACAGAGAAGTCAAGCTGGTGACTATCCAGAGCCTTCACCCTTACATGCTAGTGTTTCTACTACAGGAGGTACTCTGTATGCTACCAGGGAGAAAGGTAAACACCAGCCCAGCCACATATCCTTTCTTTGATGTACAATGGTATCCTGCCTCCAAGATCTGCTAGGGCAATGGTGGCACAAAGCATGTATGACTAGACAACTAGTATCTGATTTGACTTAGGCCCACTTCATGAGATGGAACCCATACCCAACAGTGCTTGGGTGACCAAGAACCTGAGACTAGATAGCCCAGAGACCTAGAGTAAAACTGAGTATTACTGTTCTTAAAGAAAAAAAAGACTAAAAAACTACTAATGACATTTTACTATACTCATAGATCCATGCCTCATTCAGCCAGTATCAGATAAGCTTCCTCCTGCAACAGAAGGGAGCAAATACAAAGACTTACAGCCAGACATTATGCAAAGAATGAGAGACTTTGGAACACTCAGCCCTACATAGGATCAAATCCATCCCATCGGGGCTCAGGGAACATTGCAGAAGAGGAGGCAAAAAGAATGTAATAGCCAGAGGGATGGAGGACACTAAGAAAACAAGATCCTGTACATCAGTATGATCAGAGCACATATGAAATCACAGAGGCAGAGGCAGTGTGCACTTGTCTGCACATAGCCTCTATTTATAAACTATCACTTCCAGTTTAGTCATTTTATCAGATCCTTGATTGTATGAATAAGTGTGTTTCTTGTGCCTTCTCTTAGACTCTATCCCCTTTGTTTGGTTGCTTTGTCCAAGTTTCATATGTTAATTTTGTTTTATCTTATATTTTATTTCACTAATAAATAATAATTAAAAACCTGTTTGTTTTCTAATTAGAAGCAGGAAGGAAGTAGATTTGGATGGGAGGGGAGATAGGTAGAACTGGGAGGAGTACAGGGAGGAGAAACCATAATTAGGATAGGCTAGATGTCTTAGCCAAGGTTTGAATTGCAGTGAAGAGACACGATGACCACAGCAGCTCTTTTTTTTTTTTTTTAGCAACTCTTATAAAAGAAAATATTTAATTGAAGTGGCAGCTTACAGTTCAGTGGTTTAGTCCATTATCATCAGGTAATGTGGCAGTGAACATGGTTCTGGAGAGGAAGCTGCTACATCTTAATTCTGCAGGCAACAGGAAGAGATCTATCTCACTAGGTTTGATTTGATCATAGATGAGACCTCAAAGTCTGCCTTCACAGTGACATACTTTCTCTCACATGGCCATACCAAACTCCAACAAGCCACACTTTCTGATTGCCACTCCCTTTGGGAGCCATTTTATTCCAAACCACCACAGTAAATGAAGAAAAAAATGTATATTCAATAAAAGGAAAAACTATGTTATGGATTTATATGTACATTTGTACTTATAATTATATTTGTATAGCTATGGTTTATGTATATTTTGATCATGCATATGCACCTATGTACCTTCCAACAATCTGTACTTATGGTTCAATTATGGTTGTGTGTGTATCCTCTGACATGTATCTCTTTATCTACATTTTATGATTTTGGACCTATGGTTATCAAAAACACCCACTAATTGTGTTGATTAGTTTTGTTTTGTTTTTTAATTTCTTTATTTATTATGTATACAGTGTTCTGTCTGCATGCCAGAAGAGGGAAACTGATCAAATTACAGATGGTTTTGAGACACACGGTTGCTGGGAGGGAATTGAACTCAGGACCTCTGAAAGAGCAGCCAGTGCTCTTAGCCTCTGAGTCGTCTCTCAACCCCTGTACTGATTAGTTTTATTGTCAATTTGACACAACCTGGAGTCCCGAGGAGGGCCAATCTCAGTTGAATCACCTAGATTTGGTTGCCCTTGTCTGTGAGGAATTGTCTTGGCTGCCAGCCTGTGTTAGGGGGACCCAGCCCACTGTGAGTTGTTCTCTCCCTGAGAAGGTGGACTTGAGCTGTTCCTCTGAGTTAGCTGTTCCTTCAGGTTCCTGCCTTGAGTTCTTGCCCTGACTTTTCTTAGTGATGATAGACTTTGACCTGAAAGTATAAGCATGAACTCTCCCCAAAACCCATGCAAAAATGTACTCATGGATACAAAATAAAATCTAAAATAAATATGCACATAAAAAAGCCCGACTCTACTTCATAAACTGGCTAATGTTGAAATTCTTTCCAGTGTAAAAGCAATGAACATGACTTGGTCTGAGTTGAGGCCCTTAAAAACTCAGGGGAACCACTTAGGATATTGAGGTGGTCGTTTAGCTCTGTGGCCCTCTCCCCTTACCAAAGACAATTTTAAATCTTTTCTACACTCCTTTTTATCCCCCTCTGTCTTTCACTATTTTCCCAGGCATACCATCTTGATTTGAGTGACAGCTTGAATTATCAGCATAAACATATGAACATGTAATAGTTATCAAGTAATATTTTTCTCGCTTTGCTTTGTGCCAAATTTTTACTTCAGACTAAAAAAACAAGTATAATGAGTTGACAAGAGATTTTTTTTATCATTTTATTAATTGGACTCAGAATTCCTTTCATGGTGAGGAAGTTTTGGGTGAAATTAATTTGAAATTGCAGTGGAAAGCAGGATGCTGTGGTGGCTCAACAGATAGGTTCTATAGTCAGACTGAATTACTTCAAATGTCAGCTACATCGTTAGCTATGTGATCATGGAAAAGTTACTAGACCTTTTCGTTTGCTCATTTATAGATTGGATGATAATGTTAGTCGTTAATAAGAGGATGTTCGAGTACTGTGGCAATGTTCATGAAACAGCACAGTGTCTGAAAAAGGAGATAGAGCTGTTGTTATTTTGTATCAGGAAGAGGACAAGCTCGGGCCAAGACAAAGCAGAGGCAGGGGTTTCTAGAGGGATGGAGCAAACTTGAAACTATAGTGTAATAAAAGACTGGCAGAAAGACATTTGAACATATTTCCAGAACCAATATTCCTTCAGTCTTATACTGTGATGACCTTTCCAAAATCCTCTTCCAAAGTCAGTAAGTCCCCTAAGTTCATGGCACATTCATTTCTCCCCAGCCTCTCAGAATGCACGTTAGCCAGAGCGTTGGTTTTCTATCTACGTCAGGTTGTTATCATGGACATTGTATACTTGCAGTAGCACTAACCAAGATGGCAGAGGGGTGCTTGAGACTATGTGTTCCTCAGCAATTAGTTCTCATTTTTGGTAGTCTTACATTTTGGAACTCAGATCAGGCGAGGTTTTCTCAGTTCGGGAGAATGCCCCCCCCCCCCCCCAGCTGATAGTTTGACTACTAAGTAATATTTTCTTTTGTTTTCATAGTCTAATACATTAATTAGCACTGAATAAAAATTGAAAGAAAACTGTTCAAACCAAAGTCCCATAGGATGGGTGAAAATTCCTTCCCAGCGGATCTTCTCATTTAAAAGTTTTGCCTATGTGTATAAATCTATTGTTTGTCCAGTCTCCCACAATCTGTCATCTTCCTGCCTGCAATTTGTCTATTTTATTTTGTTTATTTAAAAGAGCATGTCCTTAATACTTTATAACTTCTCTAGAAAAATAACCATTTAATAGACCTCACATTTTCTCCATATTTTATATGACTATTGTTTACTCAATTACGTGAGCTCTGTGATGTTTTACACTTTTTTATTTAATTTTTTTTATTTTACATACCGACCTCAGTTCTCCCTTCTTTCCCTTCTCCTCCCATCCGTATCCCCTCCCCCCATTCACTCCTTAGAGGGGCCCAGGCCTCCCTTGGGACATCAACAAAGTCTGGCAAACCAAATTGAGGCAGGACCAGGTCCCTCCCTCCTGCATCAAGGATGAGCAAGAACCCATCATAGGGAATGAGCTCCCAAAAGCCAGTTCAAGCACCCAGGATAAGTCCTGGTCCCATGGCCAGGGGCCCCACAAACAGATCAATCCACACAACTGTAAAATGGTAGATCATGATAGTTACGGTGCTAGAAAAATTAGTGAACACTAACACTGCAGTTATAATCATTACTACAATAACCACTAGGAAATAATTTCAAGCATCCCTTCCATGTCTGGATACAGTATGAGAATCAAGTGTAAATTCCCAAACTATACTTTCTGAAACAGCCTTTACTACCCAGTAATCCCTCCTAAGGAGGCTGCTTAAGAATTCCTCAAACTTTCTCAGACACCCAAATCTTTCATTCTACCTCTTCCCAGTTCATTGTTTTTTTTTTTTTGTTTTGTTTTGTTTTTTTGGTTTTTCGAGACAGGGTTTCTCTGCAGCTTTAGAGCCTGTCCTGGAGCTAGCTCTTGTAGAACAGGCTGGTCTCGAACTCACAGAGATCCGCCTGCCTCTGCCTCCCGAGTGCTGGGATTAAAGGCGTGCGCCACCACCGTCCGGTTTCCCAGTTCTTTGTTACGTAAATAGATGTGACTATTGTAGTTAGGGCCTCCCTCTTCCTCTCAATCCTCTGCTTTGTGTACTTTTTTTAAATATTTATTTATTATGTATACAATGTTCTGTCTGTGTGTATGCCTGCAGGCCAGAAGAGGGCACCAGATCCCATTACAGATGGTTGTGAGCCACCATGTGGTTGCTGGGAATTGAACTCAGGACCTTTGGAAGAGCAGGCAATGCTCTTAACCTCTGAGCCATCTCTCCAGCCCCTGCTTTGTGTACTTTTGCATCACAACAGAATAGTTCCAGCAAAGCAGGACTTCTTGTCGAAAAACGTGAGGAAAAGAATCTAAGTGGGCAATGACGAAAATTATCTTTAGGAACAACAAGAAGAAGAAAACAATACACATTTATGCTCTCAGGACGGGGTACCTACTTCAGTGGCAGAGATCTTGCCTAGCATGTTCAATTCCCTGAGTTTATTGAACCAAAATACCAACTTTTTTCCCCCTTGTCATATCCAGAAAGTATTTTTACAGAAACCACCTGGGATGCAATCACCTATGAGCTTTAAGTTTTCCAAGGTGCTGATCATCGCGTCCCTCAATCCTGACATATCAACTGGGATCATGTCTTCTGTTGTTCTTGGAAGACTTGAGTGTTTGTCTGTCTCATTCATGATGTCATTCATGTCTACATACTTCCATGTTGTCAGAATATTTTTTAAATATTTGAACAGAGTTCTTAAGTAGTATAGTAATTTCATTTTTGAAAGACTAGATCAATTTTATAAATTTTAGTTTAATTTATATTTTAATTATACCTAAACTGTCAAATATTTTGGCATGAAGTTGATGATGATATACTTTTGTAGTTTTGGTACCTTCATTACCTCTAATCATTTTCTTCTTGATAATCACATTGTCCATGAGATAAATGTCCTTATATTTTCATTCTGGAATAGACTAGAAGTCCCTTCCTTTCATATTACTTTCTGCAAAATGTCTACTTTGTTTCTACCTGAGAACTTTGTCTCTACCTGAGACAAATCATAGATTAAAGGTGAGCACAAATACTTGGATATTCTTTCTGTGGTGTGTGGATCCTAGAGTCCCTTGTCTGTGATCTGGGACAATAACTATGATAAATAGGACAGAGCCAAGGGAGCAGTGGTGAGTTCTGGGCTTTCACTTTAAGAGGAGCCACAGTTTCACCTCACCTCTCAGATACCGTGGAGAAAAATCTGACTCCAGCTAGTGACATCTTGCAAGGAAACTCTGAGACTATAGGAGCTAAAGAAAATTCACGTCCATCCCATCAAGGAAGGTTAATGAAGTCACGTAAGACTATGGAACAGACTCACACTTTCTCATTATCCTTGAGTCTCGCTCTGAGGTGTAAACCCTGCCTGGAATTTTTACTCACAGAGTTATGCAATGTTACAGATTTAGGCACTAAAGTTTTCAGAGTGCGTTTCAACATCATGCAGAACAACAAAGGACAGCGTGTTTCACATGCAGTTTAGTTCCCATTGCTCTTCTGCATCTCTCTGAGTATGTGCTCTCCACATACGGGCTTTCCTATGGGCTTTCCTATATCTTAGTGGGATGCTGACTTGAGCATTCACATAAAAAGGATTGGCCTTTGTGGTGAAGTAATTGATAAATATAAATTTGCTGGTTAGAGAAGACATGTATTGACTGATATAATCATTCTATGAAAAATCATGGAGGTAGAAAACAAATGAGATACATTTATGGGTGTAGAAGGAGACTGCTCTTTCTTTCCCCAGCTGCCCAGAGCTGAATAATCACTGCTTTTATTTGGCTAATGAATAAAGCTGCTTACGGGCTTTGAAAAAAAAATAGCAAATACGTATATTGATCCCAGCCCCAATTTCTAACCAAGGTCTCCTAAACTCTCTGTAATATCCTATAACAGGGGTGCTAGGAATATCTTTGTTTTAGTAAGACAATTCTTGGTGGGCCTCTAGAAAACTTCACGGTAGGAGTTGGTTACCTGGAGGAGCCAACTGTAGGATTAGATACAGCTCCAACTTGTAGGTAGGAAAGAGAATTTCTAAGTTACATTAATCACCAGTAGCTAACAGTACTGTAATCAGTCATCCTCCCTAAAAGAAAGCTGTGGATGGCTTCCATGTATTTGAACACAGGGGATTTCTTAAAAGGGAGTATACTGAGAAAATGTACAGCAGCCTCTTGCCTCTTCTCCCATAGTTTGCCCCATGTGTCTCTCCTACCTGGATGCTCATTGGTATCCTTTATAATAAATTGATAGATTTATTATAGATATCCTAGTTCTATGAGGGACTCTATTAAGTGAATACACTCTCAGTTGGGGTTCTGTGAATTATAATTTATAGATAGTTGATAAGATGTGTAGGCGAAACAATGCAGTGCATGGGTTTGGTATTTTGAGGGGTACCATTTGTGAAACCAAGCTCTCAGCCTATAAGATCTGACACACTCATTTGGTGGCCTCTGAGGAATGTCCTTGTGCAGTTGAATGGGAAGATAAAAGTGACCTCATGTGTGCTAGGTGTTGTGAGAGGATAATAGGAAAGATTGTTGCTGTTTTTACTTACATTCTCAGAGGGGCAATAGTCCAGTTTTCTAGAACAGAGATTTTTTTTTTGAAGTGAAGTTCTGGGGAAGGAAATTAAAATTCCATATAAAAGCCATTTTCTAAACACAGCATTTTTTCTAGTGTTACATAGAACACTAGAATATGAAGTATCAAAAGTGATAAAAACAAAACAAAAAATGGGAAATGAATTTCTGAAAAAAATACTAAAATGCCAACTTAATAAATATTTATTAAATCAATAAAATGCTCTGTTGAAGTGTAATGGTTTTATTTACTTATGGACTTGGAATGTCCTTCACTATATATAGGGAATTGTTGATAGCTAGGAGCATCAAGCAGGAAATATTTTAATATATCCTGTGGGTTATGCACTTTAAGAACCTATTTTTGTCCTACAAAACTGATGTTGGGAAGTGCTGCCTTAAATTTCAATGAGTTCTACACAATTATTAAATTCTGTCTCTAAAAACAGCCAAGGATCCAGTATTAGAAAAATTACCCTGCATGTTATAATTACAAATTATAGATCAAATTAAAAATCCACATATATTTAAGAACACAACATTTAATTACAAAAAAAAAAAACAATTCTCAAATAAACTAGATTCTTAACCAATTACATTTATGCTGGCCTGTTTTTCAAAAACTGTCTGGTCTATGCAGTGTGGGTGTAACCAGAATGTGAGTGAAAACTATAGAGCAATTGCCTTAGAGTAGCAGAGATGGAAGATGGGGTCACCATGGCAGCTTGGAACTGTAAGGGCTAGAGGAGGATACCAAGAAAGCAAGGCCCTCTAAATCAGCATGAGTGAAGGTCATAAAAATTCACAGAGACAGGCCACATGCACAAGCCATGCAGAGGTCTGTATCAGGTCCTCTGTGTATATACTATGGCTTCCAATGTTTAGTGTTTTTCTGGGATTCCTTAGTGTGCAAATGAGTGGATCTCTGATTCTTGTGCCTTCTCTTGGCTTCTTTTCTTTCTGTTGGTTTGTACTGTCTAACTTCGATGTGATAGATATCGTTGTGTCTTTAATATTATCTCATGGAAGCCTGTTCTTTTTTAATGAGAGACAGAAAAGGAATGGACCTGGATAGGAGGGAATGTTGGGAGGAACTGGGAGTAGAGGGAGAAGAAACTGTAATCAGGGTATATTATGAGAAAAGAATCTATTTTCTTTCTTTTTTCCTTTTTGGTTTTCCAGACAGGATTTTTCTGTAGCTTTGGAGCTTGTAGACCAGGCTGACCTCAAACTCACAGATATCCACCTGCCTCTGTCTCCCAAGTGCTGGGATTAAAATCATGTACTACCCTGACCTGCAAAGAATCTATTTTCAATAGAAGAAAAAATGCAAGGACTAAATTACATAAAAGAGGAATTCACATTGAGGAGAGCACTACAAAAGTCTCACGTTCTAGGTCTGTCTGAACTGTACACAGGCATGAAGAGAACTCTAAGTAGTTATGTGGATATAAATTGGGAAGGGAGAGGGAGGGACACACACACACACACACACACACACACAGAGAGAGAGAGAGAGAGAGAGAGAGAGAGAGAGAGAGAGAGAGAGAGAGAGAGAGAATGCAGCTGATTCAATCTCAGCTGAATTGTTTGAAGTCTGGGTCTTAGCAAATTAACATTATTAAAGAAAGGGCCAGGCAGGTGGTGATGTGCACCTTTTATCCCAGCACTTGGGAGGCAGCAACAAGGGAATCCCTATGAGTTCAAGGCCAGAGTGAGTTCCAGAAAGACTCCAAAACAACCAAAAAAAAAATACTTTATTACTAAAGGAAGCTAAAACAAACTTCTCAAAACTCTTTAAAAGAAGATACCCAAACTTAGAGTGTTGGTAATATGTCATCCAGTATGCTGTTGGGGACTGCAGACCCTCAGACCCTGAATTTCCTATGACCCCTTGCCTGCCAGAGTAAACATCTTGTTTTCCTGTGACTGCAGCTGCTCTGAGCATGAGACCCTCATGAGTTCCTGATGGCAGGGGAGTGGTTTCTGGTGAGCTTGCAGCTGAAAAGTCCCTAGAGCTAGGGCATGGCCATTAGTCAAGGAGAGCTCTATATAAGCTCCCCTGGAACACAATAAAATTGGCATTCTTATTTCAAGAATGATCTCTCTCTCTCTCTCTCTCTCTCTCTCTCTCTCTCTCTTTCTCTCTCTCTCTTTCTGTGTGTGTGTTTATGTGTGTGTGTCTGTGTGTTTCAATCTCCAGCTCCTTGCCCAATTCGTGAACCATCCCATGGTAGACAGGTGATACTGTACATATGCCTAATAAATCATATAAACTTGTCTTTTCCCTGATGAAAATGTGACCGAGAGTCCCAGAGAGAAAAGTAGCAAGTGGATACTAATACTGAGATAGAAAAATTAAAGCTTAGTGGTTACTGAATAAAAAATATGATCTAAGTTTATGCTGTCAGTGACAATTGCTCTTTAATAAAAGATGTAGCTAATTTGAAAGTAAAAGGTAGGAAAATATATATTATATAAGTGAAAGTATATGGTAACTATGATATCCTGGTATAGTATATTAGTATCAGGTAAGAAGATTGCAAAACTGAACTATCAGAGGTTAGTGTATATATATATATATATATATATATATATATATATATATATATATATTTGTGGTTTTTCGAGACAGGGTTTCTCTGTAGCTTTGGAGCCTGTCCTGGAACTAGCTCTTGTAGACCAGGCTGGTCTCGAACTCACAGAGATCCGCCTGCCTCTGCCTCCCGAGTGCTGGGATTAAAGGCGTGCGCCACCGCCGCCCGGCGGTAAGTATATATTTTAGGATAAAAGGTGAGTTCAATCAGAAGACATAGCAATCATAAATATGTATACTTCTAATAATAGAGAGTCAAATGAAGCAAAATTGAAGCAAAGGGAAAAATAGATAAATGCACAACCAAAGATAAAGATTCCAATTCTACTGTCAGAATCTGATAGAACAAGCCGACACCAAGTTAATGATTACATGATCCATAGAGCAACCACAGAACTAATAAAAACAAGCAGGTATAAGTTCAGCATATCATAATCCATTGCATTTCTGCATTTAGCAGAGAGATGTAGAAAAAAGAAAGCCAATTCTATTTATGAAGGTATCAGAAAACATAGACTACTTAGAATCATTTTAATGAAATGATTTTTTGTTGACAACTTAGAAATCATTAATGAAGGAAATCATAAATAATATATAATAAGTGGTTTGATAGTGTTAGAATGTCATTTCTGTACAAATTAACCATAGATTTAATAATACCATGCCAGTCAGAATCCCAAAAGCTGTGTCTGGGATATTGACGAGTTGATTCTAAAATTCTTTCCTTTTTTTTTTTTTCTTGAGACAGGGTTTCTCTGTAGCTTTGGAGCCTGTCTTGGAACTAGCTCTTGGAGACCTGGCTTAAAATTCTTATAAAAATGGTAAATACTTAGAATGGCGAAAACAGTGAACTTAGAACATCTCTCAGCCTTAATCAGAGAAGCTTCCCTTGCAATGGATGACAATTGAGACCCCTGTGGTGTTTTGAATGAGAATGGCCCCTGTATGTTCATAACCTTCCAGTTCTTTCTGCTTCATGCTTGTGGATCAGATATAACGTCTCATACCCTTGTTCAGCATCATACCTGCCTGTTGTCATAGTCTCTACAATGATGGTCACGAACTCACCCTCTGAAACTTTAAACTTCTGTTAAATGTTTTCTTTTGTAAATTGTGGTGGCTAACATGGGAACAGCTCCTCATATTTGAATGTTTAATCACCAGGGAATGAAACTGGTTGGGAAAGGTTAGGAGGTGTGGTCTTGTAGGAGAAAGAGTGTCACTGAGCATGGGCTTTGAGGTTTCAAAAGCTCATGCCAGGTCCGGTGTCTTCTTGCCTGCTGCCTGCAGATCTGGATTTAAAGCTACCAGCTACTGTTCCAGCAACACGCCTATCTGTTTCCTGTTGTGATGAGTATGAAGGCAGAGAATTCACAGTGTTTGTGATAACATAAGCTCAGCATAAGTGCCATCCCGAGAAAATCCCAGCATAGGGGAGGGAGAAATGGAGGTATGTAGTTTAAACACTAGCTGAGGAGTTATTAGCACCTAATAGTTTCTGGCAGATGGGGAGTCAAGCTCCAATGTGCTTGATAATCCAAACTGAGCTTAATTGGGAAAGAAGAAAGAAGAAAAAACAAGAAGTAATCTCAGAGTTGTTGGGAAAAGATGGCAGAATTGAGGGCATACTAAATGAAAAGTTGAGGGGGTAAATGCACTCAAAATACATTGTATGAAATCTTTCAGAAATGAACAAAATTATATTAAAAAGGAAAATAATGGTGAGATACTCACCTCATTTGATTTAATGACTGATTTTCAAGCTGTTGTTATCATGTCAATATTGTACCAGTACAGTGGTATCCCTTCAGAGAAACAAGACACAGTAGAAGGTCCAAGAATGGATCCACAGTGAAACGGATTTGTAATGAATGTTTACTCAGTGTCCAAGCCTCTATAGAATTTGGGGTAGGGAAAGTCTTTTCTTATAGGACCATATAGTAAATAATTCGGAATTGCCACCCATTCTGCTTCTGCTGATCCTTCTTGGCTCAGTGTTTGTAGCAGCTATAAACATGGAAATGAATGACTGTGCTGTATTACGGAAAGATTTATTTACAAAAACAGATGGTGGGCTATGCTGATCCCTCCTACCAAAACATAAGGAAAGCACATACAATGGATAGAAGAAATTAAATACAGAACAACTTGGCTTATGAAGCTTGTTAGTATAAAGTAAATGCACCGAAGCATGTGTGCCGTGCATATAAAAAAGATGGAAGAATTGATTGTGTTTAACTTATTGATAGGAAAACCCAGAGGGCAGCAGAGGCATGGCATCTTTGTAGCCACTACAGGCACAGTCATGAACTACTGCAATATTAAATATTCAGGTTCCTTTATTTTTGTTTGAGTTACGTTCTCACTTTAATACCCAGGGGTCCTGGAGCTCACTCTGTAGTCCTGGGTAGCCTTGAATTCACAACAGCCCTCCTGCCTTTACTTACCAAGGGCTGAGATTACAAGCATGAGCCACCATGCCCAGATATCAGGAGGGTGTAGATAGGCCACTTGCTGATAACACCAGGTGTAGCCTTAGTGCTTTTATCCAGGAAGTACAGTTAGTTTCAACACTGCGTTTTAGATAAACTGTCCAAGTGTGGCTGTGGAAGTCCTTCCCTGACAGGGTAAGTGGGCATCAGCTTCTCAACCCCAGCAGGGAATTGTGATGTGGTCCAGACACTGAGATGAAAACATGCGGATCCAGCAATGTGGGGCTACCGTTCTGCGAGAGTCCGCATCCTGGATATGTTAGCATACTCGCCTCATCCCCTTCCATCTTTCTCTTGGTGTTATGCTGTAATTTGTTCTGTGCACATTCCCTCTGCTCGGACCTGGAAGGAGGCTTTGCTAGGTGTATGTCTGGAGGCTCTTATTGTCAAGGTGTCCTCCACAGGGGAGAAGAAGCTTTTTAATGAATGCTGTAGAAGCAGGGAACAAATACCCAGGAAAAACAAACAAAAACCCAACAACTTGGTTTACTTCCAAATTTATAGTGTACTTCAAATCAACCTCAGATGAATCAAAGACAAAAGTCAAAAATAGAATCTAAAAATAAAGTTTTATGTAACTTTGCTAAGAAAAACTTTGTTTAAGTATAAGTCAAGATGGCCTGAGCTATCAGGAGCTCCTGAGTACAATTCACTTGGTGGTCAGAAGTTTTCCTTGTGCCGACAGCCCTTCCTTACCTCAGGACCCGAACCGCAACCAAGGTTGGGCCCTGGAAATTTTTGAACATGAAAAAAGGTTTATTTTTTATTATATTTATTTTATATGTGTGCCTATGTGAGCCATGTGAGTGAGCCTTTCATGTGTGCTGGTGGCCCTGGAAGCCAGAAGAAGGTGTTGTATCTTGAAGCCTGAGCTATGGCTACCAGAGATTGTGAACCTCTCCACATGGGTGCTGGGAACTGAATTGCAGTTCTCTAGATAAGTTTCAAGTATTCTTCCCCACTGAGCATCACTTTAGCAGACAAAGATTTCTAAAGAGAACAAAAATTACTAAACATAAACGAAAAAAATGATAAATTGGATTTCAGCAAAGTTACTAGTCATACATGTCATACATTAAAAAAGCAAGTCACAGAGAGAGATTACTTACTGATATTTTTCTCTGCATGTGTATATATAGGATAATTTGTGTTAATAATATATAAAAGTGCCGGGCGGTGGTGGCGCACGCCTTTAATCTCAGCACTCGGGAGGCAGAGGCAGGCGGATCTCTGTGAGTTCGAGACCAGCCTGGTCTACAAGAGCTAGCTCCAGGACAGGCTCTAAAGCTGCAGAGAAACCCTGTCTCGAAAAACCAAAAATATATATATATATATAAAAGTGTCTACAAATAAAAAATCATATAACCCCACATAAAAATAAGTAAAAGAGCTGGGCGGTGGTGGCACAGGCCTTTAATCCCAGCACTCAGGAAGCAGAGGCAGGCAGATCTCTGTGAGTTGGAGGCCAGTTTGGTCTACAAAAGATAGTTTCAGGATAGGCTTCAAAGCCATAGAAGAAACCCTGTCTCTAAAAACAAAAAAAGAGGGAAAAGAATGACCGCTTCAAAAAATTATATATATATATATATATATATATATGTATGTATATATGTATATATATTTACATATATAAATGGATGGTCAATATAGTATTAGGAAATGCAAATGAGAAATATTTTACACTGTCATAATTAACTATAGCTGTCAAGTTGACCCTCTTGGGAAGAGGGCACCTTCATTGAGGAGGTGCTTTCGTTCGACCGACCTGTGGCCATATCTGTAGAACATTTTCTTAGTTGCTAATTGATGTTGAAGGGCCCAAGCCATGTTGGTGGTGCCATCCCTAGCAAGGAGTCTTGTTTCCATTCCTGGTTTGGTTTCACTTGATAACATAAGCCAGATTAACAGTCCCCCAAGATGATACTGGCCAGTGTCCTATCACAGCCACAGAGGTATAGACTAGTACATAGAACTATAAAGAAGATGAAATAAAAATATTTAATTAAAACAAAATTAAATTGTGTAAAAGCTGAAATTCATGTGCTATTTGGGATAAGTCAAACTGACTGAAAAGACAACAGAGAGATGTTAAATGTATCAGAACCCAGTGGAAATTATTTTGGGGAATGTTTTAGCTCTGTTAGAAGAGAACTTCCAAGATAGACTGACGGGTCCCAGAATGAGTGTATATATTATGAGCAAAGGTCAATGGAAAAAAACCAAAAGGAAAAAATGTAAATATTTCCTAGAGAATAAGATCAGTGCATTCTGAACGCATGGTAGGGAATTTTCCCAAATAAACATCCTTGAAAGGTTAGCAAAATTATTTTAAGACGGAATAGACAAAAATGGAAGTTTGGCAAGGCATGGTAGTACACATCTTTAATCAGAGGATTTGGGAGGCAGGAAGATCTCTGTGACTTTGAGGCCAGCCTGGACTTCCGAACAAGTTTCAGGACAGCCTGGACTACATAATCTAGCTAAAAACACACAGAGAAAACAAACAAACAAACAACAACAACAACAAAAAAACAACCCAAATTCTATTGACAGTTTGCAAACAACTTCCAGTTGGAAGTTTTTGAACTTTGGTTTTTCAAATTCCCAGGACAAGATGTCATTCTATAATTCCACCTGCTCTGCAATGCAATGCTGTTGCGGAACTTGATTTTAAGATGAGTTATATTTTTTTATGCTGTGGAGTATTTGTTGAAAGATGTCTGTGAGTTCAAGGCCACACTGAGATTGACTCAGTCTAAAAGGGAATCAGAGCCCAGCAGTGGGTGACTCCCACCTTTAGTCCCAGCACTAAGGAGGTGGAGACAGGAAGTGATAAGGCCAGGTAGAGAGAGGAATATAAGGTGGGAGGAGACAGGAGCTCAGGATTCAATCTGAGGTTTCCTAGAAATTGCAGTCTGAGGACTTGTAGAGACAGGATACCCCATTGGGTCTGAGGATTTCGTAGAAGTCAGAACTAGTAGCTGGCTGCTTTGCTTCCCTGATCTTTCAGCTTTCACCACCTAATATCTGACTCTGGGTTTTTTATTATTAAGACCAATTAGAATTCATGCTACAT
Source organism: Arvicola amphibius (assembly GCF_903992535.2). Classification (NCBI taxonomy): domain Eukaryota; kingdom Metazoa; phylum Chordata; class Mammalia; order Rodentia; family Cricetidae; genus Arvicola; species Arvicola amphibius. Next base: position 55,063,772 of record NC_052052.2, on the reverse strand, counting down.
CTTGTGGTTTCATAGACCATGCTGTCTTTCTGTTTCTTCCGAATGTGAGTCTGGCTACCTCATGCTTCTGCCATCATGCCTTCACCTCCTTATTGGTAACTACACCCCTTCTTAAACTGTAAATAAACGCTTTCTTCCTAACTGGCTTTCTTTGACAGGTATTTGAACACAGCAATGAGAAAAATAATTACTACCCATGGCCTAACTGGAGAACTTTCTCACCTTGAGGTGGAAAGAATGGGGTGTGTTTCGTTCCATCTGAGTAGTTCATCTTTGCCAAGAGATGCTATTATCCGTTTTTTTTCATAGTACTTATATGTAAAATTTTTCTTGTAGACAGTTTCCATGCTTTTTATGTATGTGTATTATATGTATGTAATAAATAATACATTATATGTATGAAACATTCATCTACTACCTTATACCTTTATTCTTAAAACTGGTTATAACTTTATAGTTACCAAGGACTTGACCTTCACTGTTTTGAGAAATGATTTTTGACTTGCTCTTACATGGAAAGCATATGTGTACGTAAGGTTGTTGATGATATGAAAACACCAATAGACAACAAAAATCAGGAATAATTAGTTAATACAAGGAATAATGCTCTATTTTTATTAGTTAATATAAAGAAGCTTGCTCTTTTTTTAACAGAAAGATGTGAATTTAAACAGTATGCTATTTTCACCTACTAAATTGGCAGAGATTCAGAACAAATGGGATTTCAAATATTCAAACATCATGAAATATAATGCATAGTCTTTCACTTTGTGAAATACAATAGTATCATTTATGCAACTTACTCTCAAACATTTCAGGGAAAAATTATGGCTGTCTACAAAGGAAGGAAAAATAGGGTAAATGCAATTACATGTTAACATTTCAGAAAATCTGATAAGCAGTATTGGAGAATTCTTTGAATTGTGTCTTTTCCATCACTGTTAATTACAAAAGGTATATTCTTCGAAAAGTAAAAAGAAAATGTGATAATAGAGATCGATATGCTGATGCCAGTGGCCATTTCAGAGGAGCAGCAGGTAGCAATTAAAGTTCAAGTGTCAGCCTACCAGGAGGAAAATCCCTGATTGATGAATTTTGGATAGGCAAGGCTCCAGACCACAGACTCCAGAATGTGTTTTGCTTCTGCTGTGCCTTTACATGTCTGCCACTGCCATCTTTCTCTGGTATCTGGTATGGTGTGAATGGGTGTGGGGAGATCCCCACTGCCTGTAATGTGTGTGTATCTCATGGAAACATCCTGTTCTACAGGGCATTTTTACCTGTGGATTATTATGAAGATGATTTCTTCCTAGGCTGTACTGTCTAATTGATAATAATGATGTTAGTTTAAATAGAGTTTTGATGATTAAAAATAAATACAAGGAAGTGTTGCTAAGCTAGGACTTGTAAATTTCACCTAAGGAACTGCATAGATCACAGTTCAGGTTAATGATTAAGGGAAACAACTGAATACCCAGGAGCCAAGCTGGCTTGAATTTCTTTTAATTCTTTTAACCTTAGTGTTGTGATATGTGCTCACAGGTTTCTGAGTGCATCATAGCTGAAACAAAGCTTTGAAAATAACTTAAAGCCAGACTAAGATGTCTTTGTCAAATAGTTTTGAGGTGGAAAACCCAGGAAGACAATCTAAAGTTTTAGAAAGGCACCTAGTTGAGTGAGGAACACTTTCAGGTCAGGGAACAAGAACAAAGCAGCACAATTATTTCTAGTTGATGTGCCTTTCTTGCTAGGATTACTTGATGACTAAAGGTGATGATTAATTCTTTATACCCATTTCTGCCCTCAGTCTCCTGATATTAGAAACTATTGATGAATGGGTCTGCACCCTAAAGATCTAAAATGGAGCTGACTGATTCTTTTTTTCATATATCAGAGTTTAGATTTAAGATTCCTTTAAGATTTCTTATAAGCTTACCTTTTGAGATCAATAAAGTGATTGGCCCTTTCTTTGTAACCACAAAATGCAGCCAACCAGTAAAAGAATGTCTTGTTTGCTTATACACTGTTAGTCTACAACAAGTTGTTTGGGTGTGAATACACGTGGGTTCTTGGGATAATTTGTTTTTCACCTGTAATATGTAAAATGTTTTGCCATGTAAGGGATATGGAGAACATGCTGTTTTTTTACTTGTATTCGTTGTAGTCATTCACTTAAAAACAAAATGTTACCACATTCTAATTTTTATGTTGCTTGAAAAATTTTGCTAGGATAAATAACCTGCAAGGGAAAGATTAAAGATAGATTTAAAATGAATTAGAAGGAAAACATCAAGAATGAGAGCGTTAGAAAAACCATCAAGAATGAAAGAGTTAGCAGAAATTAGAAGGAAAACATCAAGAATGAGAGAAAGAATAGAGAATAAAGAATGCAAAACGGATAAAGAAAAGGTCTGAAGGAATCCATCAAGAGTATGTGAGTGTCCTTTTCCTTTAATTCCCTCAGATTAAAAAAAAAATCATAGGATGCGCCAACTCTGACTCTGTGGATTCCCTTTGAGTCTTGTGCTGCTGGAGGCTGACCCCCCAGGCAGTGGTACACTGAGAACATAATTAAAATATATGAGAATATACTAGTAAAGAAATTGAATATTGATGTTACAGCCAATCCTACATATTTTGAGTGAGAGAAGAAGTTTATAAAACTTCATGAAAAACATTGTCTTGAGCAATGTACATTCTGTTTTGTGTGGCTCGAGTCTGGAAATTGTTTTTAATAATATAACAAGGTGTACCAAAAATAAATGTATAACATTTATTAAATCAAGCATTATTTATTTATAAGACTAAAAAATAGGAATGCTAAATATTTTCTAATAATCAGAGTCACATCTAAATTAATAGAGCTTTTTGACTGAGTATATTAAGAAATGATCAAGATATTATCAGACATATGCTAACATTTACTCACTTGGTATGATCTAACTATGCTAGGTTCATGTAATTTTCATGTTCCTTTCAATTGACATTCATCAATAGTGTAGTTTGATATGAGAGATAATATGTGATAATGAATGTCAAGTTTAGGACATACAGCTATATACATAATTGGAACTGGTTTTTAAAAATCTGTGTTTTGTGCCGGGCGGTGGTGGCGCACGCCTTTAATCCCAGCACTCGGGAGGCAGAGGCAGGCGGATCTCTGTGAGTTCGAGACCAGCCTGGTCTACAAGAGCTAGTTCCAGGACAGGCTCCAAAGCCGCAGAGAAACCCTGTCTCGAAAAACCAAAAAAAAAAAAAAAAAAAAATCTGTGTTTTAAAAAGCTGTGTTTTTAAAAAGCTGCTCCATACTGATGCATATAAAAAGCTGTCCTAAATGAACTCAGTGGGTTAAAAAGGTACATACAGCCAGGCGGTGGTGGCACATGCCTTTAATCCCAGCACTCGGGAGGCAGAGGCAGGCGGATCTCTGAGTTCAAGGCCAGCCTGGTCTACAAAGCTAGTTCCAGGACAGGCTCTAGAAACTACAGGGAAAACCTGTCTCGAAAAAACCAAAAAAAGGTACATACAATTGGGAAGGGTGGAAGTACTATGGAGTATGGAGGGAGGCAGCTGGTGGTAGACTTTTTCAAAGTATAGTAGATTTATGTATAAAATTCTAAAGTATTAATTTAGAGAAAATTATGAAATAAAGACTTGAATGAAAATTGCCAAAAGGGTGTTGATGATTGTTTTTGTATGTTAGGATACTGGATATATTTTATTTCTGTACTATTCTCTATTTTACAATTTTGGGTAATAATTATGTGTTAACTTTATACTGAAAATGATAAAGCATTGAAAAGAAAAAGCCATAGCAGAAGTGATTTCAGTTCAACTCTATAGCTTCACTTAAAATACCATAAAATTAAAAATATTGTTATAAGTATCATCAGGTTAATTAAGAAACATGTAAGTGGTGTTCAGATTTAATTCAAATTGATTTCTTAGAACATAAAATTATTAGATTTTTTATGGCAACATCAACATGCATTATAAAATCTTTCAGAGGATATTTGATGTCTGGATAAAGCTTAAAGTGAGATAGCATTTCCCTAAATATCTGCTTTGTGCTGTAGTTCGTGTGAATACTTAATTCAAAAGTCTTGCTTCTGGTAAGAGAAGGAAAAGGCAATGTGACGTATGATGTAGCACTGGAAAAAAAGCATGGCCTTTGGACAAGGATTCTGAAGAGGAATACATGTCTTCATAGACATTTTAGTCAGCAAGTTATGTTTCACAGATATCCACTGTGAAGGAAAATGCATTTCTGGTGAATACATTGGCTACTAGATGGACATTAACATTAGATGTAAATTAGAATTTGCCAGTAGGGCACCTGCAGTTGTGTTGACTTTTACAGTAAAAAAATATTGGAAAGACTGTCCCTCAGACCTTGAGACCTAGGCCACTTGCAGCTGGAATAGAATTATGTGTGTCAGGAAAGAGGAGGAAGGAGTGGCCAGAATCTCAAGGGAGGTCCTAATAGCTTCCTGCCCTTCCCATGCTGGAAAGCTAACCTGCTGGACTTGAGGGTCCCTTGAGAGCAGTCTCAGCTGCTTTGAATAGGATGGTAATGGCTGTCATGCTCATTGGACCGTGTTCAGCAACACCATTTCCTGGACAAATTCTAAGGACATTTAGGCTCACTTTTATTGCATAAAACTAAAGCTTAAGGTGGAGAAATTTCAATAAATGGAAAAAATATATAATGACTGTAAGATCTTTTAAAGTGAGTGAATTATAAAACGCACATATCTTTTTTCAAAACTTCCTTCAAGCACAACTTAAACCCCAGTGATTTTGTATGTATGGCACCTACATAACATGCTGAGGAAGACATATTAAAAATCTTAAAGATAAAATAATTTATTTCAGAAACTGGAGGGAGAAAATAATCACTGAGGTATAATAGGCCCAAAGGAAGTAAACCCTGAAGAGGAGAGATGTCAGTGTCATTTTGAAGAGATTAAAATAAAAATCATGTGTAATTATCTTGTCAGTTCTCATCCTCTGAAATATTAAAAGCTTGAGAGGTTTATGACAATATTTATATCACTTACAATGTATTTTTTAATTTTGGCTCCTATACTTTAGTAAAAGAAATGATTTTTCTCCTCTCAGTAGTTAAAGACCAACTTTATGTGCCGGCTCTAATGTGCCCTCAAATATTTCACATTTAAGAGAAGAGAATGTGAAACCATCTTATGTTTAATATAGCTAACCTTTTAAGATTAAGATATAAAACTTGCTGTTTTTCCTTTTTCTCATCTGTTCAGCTCTTCAGGTTCATGAGAGTAAATTCTAGAATATGCAAGAGTGCAGAAATGATCCAATTCAGCATCTTTATCCTCCAGATACAAAATTTAAGATCCTGAAAGATCAAATTTTTACAGTCTTCTCTTTTAAAAATATTAATTTAAATGTAACTACATCATTGTCCCCATTTTGTTTCCTTCCTCCAACCCTTCCATGCCCCCCAACTCCTATCATGTCCCACTCCCCAGCCCTTTCAAATCCTCTATCTCTTTTTCTTTGATTATTATCGTTACACATAAGCACACATGTAAATGCTTACACGTATAACTACAAGTTGCTTTGTCTGTTTATTGTTTGTGTGCTTTTTCAGGGTTGATTATTTGGTACTGGATTGTCTATGGAGGGGCCCTGTGAGATCTTCTCTTCCACGTTGGCACATCTATGGTATGTCTACTGGTGTTGTCCTTCTTCAGGCTTTGTTTAGGCAGCCATATTGTTGAGGTATGGGGAATGGGGGTATGGTTTTCCTGTCACTTGTGGGAGACAGATTCTCACAGCAGACCTTTATTTATTTATTTATTTATTTATTTATTTTACATACCAGTCACAGTTTCTCCTCCCTCCTCTCCTTTCATTTACTCCCCCTGCCCTCCTGCCCCCCTCACTCTTCCTCCATGTCCATTCAGAAGGGGTAAGACCTTTCATGGGAGTCAACAAAGCATGGCACATCAAGTTGAGGCAGTACCAAAGTATCCCGCCATAGGGAATAGGTCCCAAAGAGCCAGCTCATGCGTCATGGGCAGGTCCTGGTCCCACTTCTAGGAACCCCACAAAAGACCAAGCCGAACAGCTGTCACCTAGATTCAGAGGGTCAAAGTCGGTCCCATGCTGACTCTCCAGCTGTCAGTCCAGAGTATGTGAGCTCCCACCAGCTCAAGTCAGCTGTCTCTGTGGGATTCCCTGTGACACAGCAGACTTCTTGGTCCTCTGGTTCTTACAAGCTTTCTGCCCTCTTTTCTGGGATGTCCTGATTTGGTACAGGAATTGTGTTGTAAATGTTATCAGATGAGGCTAAGCTCTCCACTATTAGTTGATTTTTGTTTTGGACCAGTTGTGGTTTTTCTGTTATGGTCTTTGGGGCAAAGAGGGAAGCTTCTGTAATGAGGGGTGAGAGCTACATTTATATGTGAGTATAAGGATAAGTTTTAGTATTCTTTTGGAGAAAAAAACTTTATTTTGAAAAAACTTGCAAATAATAAAAATAACACATACCAAAATTAAATAGGTCCATATTCTATATAAATCAATGAACTTCTATATGGTTAGAGAAAGAATTTGGAATAGATGCTGTGGGGCTTCACATAAAATTTTAAGCTTTCAGTACCAAATATAATGTATGAGCTTATTCATTGCCCAAAGCAAAAATTTATAACAGAATTAAAACCTAATACTAGAAAAATACCTAGCTTTTCATATTCCTTTATATCTTGTATCCATTTATTGCATTAGAATGCAGTTAGGAATTATGCCGGCATAGCAAAGTATTAGCAATTGGTTCTCTTCTAAAATGCATTATTTTCATAAATCAGGTACTTGACAATGTCTCAAGTACTAGTCATGATGTCCCTCCTTTTGAGTGGGCTTCAAATCCAATCAGGCAGCTGATAATCACTGCCAAGATATGAGTGCCACTGTTGCACTTTTGGAGATACCTTGCCATGCTGGAATCACAACTCAGTGGTGTTTTTTGTCCTGTTCCCTTCTCCCCCGCTTAGCAGCTTCTAATATTATGAAAGCTAGGCCTCAGGGAGGAGACTTTCAGGGCAGATCCAAGTCCTATGCCTGAAGTGTGCAAAGTCTTCAGCAATAGGGACTTATTTAATCTCTGGGCTGCAACCAAGGGCAGACTTAAATTTAATTTTAATATGCAGTATTATGTAATAATGTGTAATAATATGAAATCATATTATTCTGCATTTACAGTCTTCTCTTAACTACAGTGGGATGAATGTCTTCAGAAAGAGTTGAGTCTTCATGTGAAGAATTCACATCACCTCTGTTACACAGTATATTTCCACAGTTTCTCTTTCTTGAGACAGTGTATTCTGATCTGGAAACAGATACTGGAAGTTAGGAAAAAGTATGTGGCATCCATATATTCTAATTTTTAATGAGACTCTTTTTGAACACTCTTCTTAGAATAAATATCAATGGCTCCTTCTTTCATGATCACAGCTCTGCTCATCCTGGTCTGAAACCTTAGAGCATTGAGTGATGTATTTGGCTAGATGTATCCTTTTGATATGGTAGGTGGAGAAAAAATAGAATAAAGTGGAATGCATGTTCCTTTTTATTACATTCTTCCAGCTAAGCCAGAAGATTGTATTAGAATTATATAAAATTAGATCTGCAATATTTTAGCTTTTTAATATTGTATCCCTTGGACAATGTGTATTTACTTGATAGATGGGTTAAGTCATTTTTAGGCATCATTTACATCATTATTGTTCAAGGACACTAACTGGACAGACATGTATTAATAACTCAATATGATTTAATGTTTTGTTACCTCATATCTTCCCTAATAAAAATACAAGACTTGGAAAGAAACTGAAGAATGAAGAAAGAAAAAGTACCACAAAATGGGGGAAGTTCTTACTGTGTTAGGTCACAGATATGCCAATTATTGGCAAATATATGTGGTTTTCTTTACTTCAATGCCTATAATTTGAATAAAATTACTCTTTTAAAGACAATCATGAAGTTATAACAGTAAAACCAACAACTGGCTTTTTATAAGGAAAAGCTTAGGTTTATAAACAAGTGTTCATCTTGGAATTTCAGTAGCATTTTGAACAAATTCCATCTTATTTAATTGGCATGCCAAATGTTCATATTTTCATGATGGGCTCAAATGCAATAGTTGGCATTAACTTGAGTTTACAAGGTTGATGTAGGATTTCCCTCTGTATGCTGTGATTACCCTTGGTTAATAAAGGAACTGCTTTGGGCCTACAGAAGAGCTATAGGGGAACAGAGCTAGGCAGGGAAAACTAAACTGAATGCTGAAAAAAAAAGGGTGGCGTGAGAGAGAAGCCTTGTAGCCCCACTGGAGACAGATGCTAGAACTTTAGCCAGTAAGCCACAGCCATGTGGCAATACATAGATTAATAGAAATAGGTTAAATTAAATAAGAGTTAGCCAATAAGAAGCTAGACTGAATGATCTGAAAAATATAATTTCTGTGTGTCTATTTTGGGACTGAGCAGCTGGGAACCAACAAGCAGTTTCCTCCAACAAATTGGCGTTAATGTGGCTAACTAAAATCCACTTAAAACCTGAGAAAGCTTAAAAAGTAATTTTACACACACACACACACACACACACACACACACACACACACACACACAAACCCCAGAGTTAAGCACGGCTTTTTGGTGGCCAGCATTTTGCTGGTGGCATGCCTCAGCTCCTTTAAGAGAGGCCTTCCTGATTCAGCAGTAGCAGAAAAAAATTGTGCCATTTTGAAACTGCCGGCTTTCTGGGCTGTGCTGCCAGCATAAACTCTGGCTCTTTCAGGAGACCAAGCATTTAAATGGGGTTTGTAAGCAGTGTATATGGACTTCCTAATGGCTCAACATAGACCCACTGCGTACTTGGAACTGGGGTGGTGTGCAAGGCTTGCAGAGGCAATGAATGGACTTTCACCATGTTGGACTGTGTGGAACAAGCAAGAAGTACTGTATATACCATAGTAATGGTACATCTTAAGTTTTTAAGAATCACTTAGTATTTTAAGAAGTACTCCTGGATAGTAAGGAATCACAGATATACAATAGGACAGATTCAGCCATAAAAAACCTCTAAATGGGTCACAGTGTTGGATAAATGTATGTAGGCTTGGGAGAGAAAAGAAAAAGAGTATAGAGAGTCATAAAGAGAAGTAAATCATTTTTTAAAAATAAAACAAAATCTTTAAAGAGACAGAGTACAGACAGTCATAGATTATAAGAAGTAAAAAAAATAAGCCATGTAAAATGGAATATACACAGAGAGTCTGGGTTATGTATACTATTGTGTTTTCTTTGAATTTTTTGAATGCAGAGAGACATTTGATTTGGGGGAGTGCTAAGCTAAGCCAACATATATATTTTAAAGGTATCTTGATTTCAAAATATGGACTTAAGGATAAGTTGCGTTGGAAAAGAGGTTCTTCTTTTGTTTCCACAGAGGATGAGAACCTGTAGATTGCTTCTAGACTAACTTGGTTTGACAGACCCAGACCCCCTGAAAGGTTGCCTTGAAAACCCCTCAAAAAATTACTTCACTCAATAAACAGCAGGAAGCAGTTTGGAGAAAAACTATGCCCATATTCCAAAATATTGTTTATAAATGTTTGTTTACATTTAAAGGGAGATATGCCATAGAGATTTTCAATGGCATGGATTTTGGCTTATTGATACAAATTTAAGGAAAATTTTGTCATATTGTATATATATATATATATATATATGCTCTTGATTAAGGTATTGTGATTATGCAGTTCATTTAAAAATGATATAGATAAATAGTCATCTATAATATTCAAGCTTGTAGCCATGTTAGTTAGATTTTCTAGATGTATGGAGATATATTTCAGGTAGATAGATATTCTTAAAACCTTTCAAAAACTAAAGAATATGATATTTAAAATATTTTAAAAATTTAGTATTTATAATGACATGAGACACATCTGCTCCTGGTAGCATCAACCTACTTCAAAAGAAAGATGAGCATCTAAGTGTCTCCTTATGGAGTTAGTTAGCCATTTGGGTACAAAACTGCTCTTGCCTGAAGTGCCTGATGAACTGAACATGCAAGACCCACAAAGAAATGACTGCTGAAATTTCCTAAAGGTAAGATGATCCTTTGGGGTTCCTACTTCATGAAAGAGTCAGCTTCTCTTAATGTAAGAGGAACTGTCTTGGAAATTTTCTGCTTCATGGAAAAGTCTGATGAATACTGTAGACCTATAGGCTGAAGATGGATGCCCCAACTGTACAGAAGAACTTTGGGTGACTGTCCTGGCAGCAAAATGTCTCTGTCAATTCTAGAGTTTTGGAGGTTGCTTACAATGCAGTTTCTGTTTACTTAGGTAACATTATATACTTCTGGAGTCTTTGATGGAGTTGAAGAATTGATAGTTACAGTTTCCCTTAGCTATGATAAAAGATAAAGTAGATATAAATATTATAACTGTAATTCTTGCTTAATACCTGTTTTGTTATATATAATTTTACTATGTTAAAGTTAAAATCTTCTTTTTTTATTTAAACAGAAAAGGGGATTTGATGTGGGATTTCCCTTTGTATGCTGTGATTACCATTAATGAATAAAGAAGCTGCTTTGGACCTATAGCAGGGCAGAACTTAGGTACATGGAGAAAACTAAACTGAATTCTTGGAGAAAGGAGGCAGAGTCAGAGAAAAGTCATGGAGCTACCACTGGAGACAGATGTGCTGAAACTTTGCTGGTAGGCTACCACCTCGTGGCACACATTAGTGGAGATGGGTTAAATTAAAATGTAAGAGTTAGCCAATAAGAAGCTAGAGCTAATGGGCCAAGAAGTGATTTAAATAATACAGTTTCTATGTGATTATTTCAGGGCTGAGCAGCTGGTAACCAAAAAGTGACTTTCTCTAACACAAAGTGGGCATGGGAATAAGTCATAGCTTTTGAGTTGATTAAACTTATATGCTTACATTTTGACAGACAAATGGAAATAAATTCATCCTGTGTTAGTAGAGTGTTATCATGTTATTGAAGCGAAAAGAATACACTTAAAGAAAATTTGTGGCTTGGCAGTGGTGGTACATGTTTTTAATCCCAGCACTCAGGAAGCAGAAACAGGTGAATCTCTGTGAGTTCAAGGCCAGCCTGATCTATAAAATGAGTTCCAGGTCAGCCAGAGAAACGTCTTCAAAAAATAAAACAAAAGCAAAAAATTTTAATTTCACACATCACATTTTACACATATTAAACATGTGCCCTAAGTCCACCAATCCTGGAAGAAGAAGAACAACAACAACAACTACAAAAAAGCATGTAACTGCCGGGCGGCGGTGGCGCACGCCTTTAATCCCAGCACTCGGGAGGCAGAGGCAGGAGGATCTCTGAGTTCGAGGCCAGCCTGGTCTACAAGAGCTAGTTCCAGGACAGGCTCTAGAAACTACAGGGAAACCCTGTCTCGAAAAACCAAAAAAAAAAAAAAAAAAAAAAAAAAAAGCATGTAACTTATACATTGTCAAAACATCTGGACTCATCTGTCAATTCCATTGTCTTCTTCTACCCAAACCCACTGTTATTAGAGGAATTATAATGAACTGGCTATTGTTTCTTAAATAAGATAATTATGGAAAAATAAAATTGGTTGTTACTTGTGTTGCCCCTGGGAATAATAACTTTACTTCCCAACTAAAGTGAATTAGTGCTTGGCATCATGTCTTGCTCTTATATATGGGGAAGGGAATGAGAGAAGAGGAAAGCATTGCCTTTTATAAAATCATAAAAGTAAAACATTACAATGTGTTCAAAGAAAAGAGTTGGCCGAAAGGGAAAGCAACAGCAGCTGCAGAAGATTTCTAGTTACCAAAGCTGACAATAGCTAAGAGATATTGGCATCACTATTTCTTCTACAGAATGATGAATCTATTCTCCCCACTAGCAAGACTTATATCAAGGTGTTTGAGTGTGAAGAGAGTGGGGAAGACAAAGGCACTTGTCCTGAATCTATTAGCTCTAATGAACAGGTACTAAGAAGCAGATACTGCCACACAACATAAATTACAATCTAAATGAGATATTCATATTTACATAAGCAGTTCCTCAGGCACTCTAAGCTAAGTTCATAGGAAGAAAGTCTTCCAAATGTCACTCATACCACCAGGGATAATTGCAGGACTGGAAGCTTCCATGCCATTGCTGGAGAACTGTGCAATAGGGTTTTAATTTCAGTTTGACTTACATGTTGCTGTCATATCATGGGGACTGTAGTTGCAATTTTGCAGCGTGTTTTTTCTTGGCTTATTTTAGAATCACAGAAAGAGTAAGCTTGCAAATCTTTTAATAAGGCAATTACATTCAGACAAAGATTAGATCTCAGAAGCACAATAGATTTTTGCTATAGTATTCAGTATCTTTTTGATATTCCTCTGTCACTAGACAAAGCTGTGAATAGTTATGTGACAAGTCTATTGAGAAGACAACAATGAGGGTCTCCTTAATTGTGTTCGCTTGTGTGCCACACAAACCCTCACTTAATTTTTTTTGCCTGTTTTGAAAAATGAAAAAGAAAATACCATTTAGAGTCACAAAAACCACTGTTGAATCTATCTTTGAAATCTTCATTTTGTATCTGTAAAGTGAAATGTTGAGATATTCAATCATTTAATTTTTATTTGGTAAAAATACCTTGTGATTCATAATGTCAGTCTTAATATATAAATAAATTACTTGGTATGAACAAGAACAAATTTCATGAGTCTCAAATTGTTTAAAAGAATGTGCCATGGGTGAGGGGTCTTGAGTTTGGAAAACTCACATGTTGAGTTCTAAAATTGCCAATCAAAAGGAACTGGGCAATTAGTTGTCTTCTGTTTTCCAATTTAAATTCTTAAAATAATTACAATAGAAACATAAATATATGGTCAATTTTAGAAAGTCCAATATTACACTAATATGTCAGCTTTTGGAGAAAGGAAATCATGTTCTTGTGATTTAGCATTTTGGTAGTTTAATAAATTAATATTCATGAGTTAATTATTAGAAATCGAGTACAGTGGCACTAAGACATAAGTCATTGCATTTGAAATGAGTGTGCTTAGAGATCATACTTCATGAGGAATCCAAGTAGGACAAATGAGGTCTGCGCTCTAATCTTTTTGTCTTGAAAATTTTGGGAATCAAATCCAGGGCACTGTTGGCTAGGCAAGTCACCCAGCCTGGGTTCTACTCTTGGTTTTCTAACTAATGTTTTTTTTTTTTTTGGTAGTTTTCATTTAATCTTTTGGCTTCTGTTACTTCATGATAAAAACAGAATAAACACCCGATGTGAGGATAGAAGAAAACTGGAGAGAATTTCTCAAAATATGAAAGTAGCCCACAAATGTTCTATTCAAATGCAGAAGCTCCAGGAAGTTTATAGAAAACAAATGTGGCAGAGTCGTGTACAAAATCATGGTAAGGGCAGGGGTGTCACTAAGACTGTATACCAACAACCAACCCCAGAAAGCTTTGCAGCTATAAACTGAGTATATGATTCTCAAAATAGACTTTACATTTTTTTTGTTTTGCCTGCATGCCTGCATGTGTGTGTACAGTACTAGTATGCATGGTACCTATGGAGGCCAGAAGAATGTATTAGATTCCCTGGAAATGGAGCCTTCCAGGTGGTTGTGAGTTGCTTTGTGGATGTTGGAAATCAAACCCAGGTCCTTTGGAAGAGCAGGGAGTGCTTTTAACTGCTGAACCATCTCTCCAGCCTCTGAGTTTATAGAGTTCTAATGAATGAGTCAGTGAGTTTGTAAAAATCACACAAGAGTTACTTTGTTTTAAGAACTTGAGCCTACAGTTTTCCCATTAGCCATCATATTTTGTGCACAGAGAAGCCGAATTGGTTGGTGTATTGTACTTCTAGATAGTGTTATTCCTAGAATCTGATAAAGATGAAGCTGACTAGGCAGGGCAGCAGGCTTCAGGAATGTGAAGTAGTTGATAAAGCTATGAAGAAAGTAGCCTCTGGATTGTACTGACATTCTTAGTGATTGTTTCTGGGTTTTTGTTTGTTTGTTTTATTTTCTTTTTCTATCCTCTGTATTGATATGCCATTTACATGTAACATATAATAGGAGTGTTATTATCAAAGGTAAGACAACCAATAACATAATATGTCTTCAAAAGATCATAGTATGCCTTCAAGAAGTAATAGTAGCAGCTGAGAAAAACACATTTTAACCACTATCATTACTAACAAAAGTCATCCTCTTTAGCCAGACTGACTATATTTCCTAAGTGTCTATAGTCATTTTATCCTATGAAATATTTTATTTGATATTTGGGACTTTTGAAGTAATTTATTATTGCTTTTCTTTTTCTTCTGGATAGTTTGATTTACTAGCCATAACCTCATGTAGAGTGGCTAGTTCTAATTTTAGGAAGGACTGGATTTTTCCCTCAATTTTTCTAATTGAAAATAGATTCTTCTCTCATACAATACATCCAGACTACAGTTTCCCCTCCATTCACTTCTCCTAGCAATCCTCTTTCACCCCACTCCCCATATCCACTCTCCCTCTGTTTCCGATTTAGAAAATAGCAGTCCTCCAAGAGATGATGTCAAACAGGACAAAACAAAGTACAATAAGAAGACAAAAGCCCACATACGGAGGCTGGACAAGGTAATCCAATATGGGGAAAAGAGTCCCAATAGCAAGCAAAAGAGTCAGAGATACCCCTGTTCCCCCAGGGAGGAGTCCCACAAAAACACCAAGGTAGCATCCCGAACATATAGGGAAAGGACCTGGTGCAGTACTCCTGTTTTCTCAGTTTCTATGAACTCATGTGAGCCCTGATTTGTTAATTTGGTGGGCCATGTTCTCCTGATACCCTTCATCTCCTCTGTCTCCTACAGTCTTTCCTAACCCTCTTCTGTAAGGTTCCTCAATTTTCAAGGGGAGGGACCCAAAGGTGATTCCCAATTTGCATAATGTCTGTGGGTCTTGACACCCACTCCCATGTCGTGAGGGAGAAAGCATCTCTGGTGATGACTGGATAAGGTACTGATCTACCAGTATAGCAGAATATCATCAGAAATGATTTTCTTTTTTTTTTCAAGTTGCGTTGGGTTCTACCCTAGGTCTCTGGGCTAATCAGTCTTCAGTTCCTGGCAATCAAAACATTATCTGGCATGGGCCCCCTCTTGAGTGGTGGGCCACAAGTTAAATCAACTATTGGTTGACCACTCCTACAAGTTATGTTCCATCATTGCCCCAGCACATCTTGCAGGCAGGACAGATTGTAGGTCATAGATTTTTGTGGATATTAATGGTTATGAAAATGATAAGTTGCAATACACAGACCCAGAAAGGTTAGGTAAAGAAGAGGACTGTAGGGGTGACAAATTGACCTCCCTGGAAAGAGGAAATAGAAAAAATTTTGTGGGTGGACTCAGGGTAGAGAGGGTGAGTTTGAGGGATCAGGTGGTGGGGAGGTGGAGGCAGAAAGTGCTGGAAGTGACTGCCAGAATTGGGAAGCATTGGAAGTGTGTGTTTGTGTGTGTGTATGTGTGTGTGTGTGAACCTAATGTAGTGTCATTCCCCATGGATGTGGATCCATTCCTTCTTGACCAAAGGTCAGAGAGTTCAGACCTATTCTTGCTGTTTTAAGGTTATGACAGGAGGTTTGACCCAGGGAGTGGTTGCCTAGAGGATGCTTGACCTAAGGTGTGGTCACTGCATGTCCTGTCTAAACAACAGAATACTTAACTCGGGATACAGTTACTTGATATTTCAGGTATTGATGGCATAATTGCTGTTTGTTCTTTGTATCATGGTAAAGCAGTCTTTTGCCTTCTTCCACACTTTTGGATTGAGGTCCATGAGCATATGGAAAATAAACATGGATGAATTCAGTACAAACTGGGTTGCCCTCCTGTCTCTATTCTGTGTCTCTGTCTATTTCTTTTGTATCTCTGTTCTGTCTGCCAATATTTCTAATCCACATGCCTCTACCCTGGAATATATGAACCCATCAAGGCTGGACCCCAAAAGTGCAGTGCAAACTTCCTGGAATCTATGAGGGTGCCTTCTAGTAAAGACCGTGGAGTATAGGGTGTATGAACTGGTCGTCTTTTGTAACCAGGCAAAGCTTGCTTCCAGTGGTGAGACTGGATTGCATTTGCATGAGTTGTTGACTGACAGCTCTCTTGAAGATCCCTAAAGAACCCAGGCTGATACTAGGTTAGAAGAAGGTTACCTTCTGAAAATTGAAAGCAGGGCCCCATTGCCCAGGACAACATCTACACAGTTCACTGAATGTAGAGGGTTCAAGTTGG
The DNA here is from genome assembly GCF_903992535.2 of Arvicola amphibius. Lineage (NCBI taxonomy): Eukaryota > Metazoa > Chordata > Mammalia > Rodentia > Cricetidae > Arvicola > Arvicola amphibius. The sequence continues at coordinate 55,047,427 of NC_052052.2, read as the reverse complement.
TGCCTTCATGAAGATTGCACTTTTTTTTTCTAGTCTCTTTGGCACAGGAAGATACTCGGCAGGTTATGGAAAGAAGTATTGCATTTTAATGTTCAAATCATTGTAACTGTTATTTGTGGGGAATAATTTGATTTGCCCTATTATCTTTGTATTACAACAACTTCCAGTTTGGAGAAATGAATGGAAAATCACATTTGGGAAGAAATCAAATTAACTATATAATGCCATTTTAAGTTCTTTTGTAACAGCAATTTTCCCTGTATGGCAAATGTTATTAGTTATGATGGCACAATCACGAGGTCATAATTGACTCCATAGTTGATTCTATAAATTTTGTAGACATGATAAAATCTCATCTATTAATAAATAAATAAAATTATTATTGTATGCATGTGTGTGTGGGGGAGTGAATTAGAGGGGCGGGCTTGAGTGCTACGGTGTGTGTGGAGGGTCAAAGAACAAATTTGTGACTGGGATCTCTCTTTCAACGTCTGTATAGCTTCCGAAGATTCTGAAAATGGTCCACAGTCTAGTGCCTTTACTCACTGAGGTTATCTTGCAAGTCCCAAAGCCTCATTTTTTTTATTTTAAATTTTAATATGATGAAGGAAAATGGGATTCCATAAAAATCCTTTGTAACATAGGCCATCTACTTTTCCCTGGTAAAATTGACTAAACATATCATAGGACATTTTTGAAGGCTTATTTAATCCAGAAAAATAGACAGAGGGCTTTCTAAGTTTACAACTCTCTTTTCTGAATGTCATTTTGTCTTTCTGTTCTGTTTGTGAACATCAATCTTTTTTATAAAGCAGGTTTTCCTCCTTCTATACCTTATCCCCTCCCTTCCTCCTCTTCTTTTATTCTTTTATAGTTCCTAGTTTAGTACCTATACCACAGAGAGTTCTTGTTTTGGCTATAGGCTTTGGCTCATTTTGCTAACAACAACAACAACAACAGTAACAACATGAATCCTATTGTTGTTGGAGACTGATGGTTTTATGCAAATTTGAATAGTAAGACACAACCCCAAATCATGGACATCCCTAACAAGAGCTAATAGAATCAGTTACTCCAAGGTAAACAGAAATCTGAGTATTCCATAGGGCTCCTGAGAACCTGTTATTTGTTGTATCATAACTTTAAAAAATTTAATGGCTACACAGAAATCCAACTGATTTTACCTAGCTGTGTCTTTCCCCCTTTTCTTCATAGATTTAGAACGGAAGATATCCATTTGGAGTTTCCTTTGGAAGATTTAAAATAGGCCTTTTTCATCTAAAAGCTGGATTAATTTTCTAAATACCGAGATAAAGTAATAAAAACTATCATTATTATTATTTTTTTTTTGGTTTTTCGAGACAGGGTTTCTCTGCAGCTTTTTTAGAGCCTGTCCTGGAACTAGCTCTTGTAGACCAGGCTGGCCTCGAACTCACAGAGATCCGCCTGCCTCTGCCTCCCGAGTGCTGGGATTAAAGGCGTGCGCCACCACCGCCCGGCTAAAAATTATCATTATTTTTAAACATAAAGACTAGGTTCAAGTAGGTGTGCAGGGTAGCAAATAAGATTCATGAGACAACTATCTTCATTTGTAGTTTATAATACAATCCTCATTAATATTCAAATCAGAATTATTACTGTCATTAGGGATATGTACAAGGGTAAGTTACAAACACCTCAGACAATAAAAAAAAAGTCTAAGCACACAAGGATATATGAAATGTGTCACAGAGGAATGGGAGCAGAAATGATGCCATGATGCCAGAGGTGTTGGAGTTCTCACTTTTCAGGTGTGACCAAAGATGATTGCTACCCATCTTTTCTGAAGTTCATGGGGTGGTGTCTTCAGAAGTTGACACAAATTTGAGATGGGTTAGAAGTTCCCGATAGGTTTCTTTTCATGGAAGATAAACAGAAGCGTCTGTGTGCTGTCTTTTCTAACTGATGGAATGGCCAGTTTTAGCATTTTCTCATTTAATTCTTTACCTCCTATTCTTCACTGAGGCAAGATCCCATAACCAATTCTGAATTTTCATTGTCAATTAAAAATATCCCTTATAGTAGTGTATAGTGTTTACTCTTAGTAGAGACGGTCCATACAGTTCTTTGCATATTTTCATTGGAGGCTTAGGAATTATTTTAAAGGGATATTTAATGTTTTCCAAGTGGGATAGATTTAGAAGAACAAATAAATTGTGATATCTTTGGCCAAGGGAGACAAAGGCTATTGTCAATTGTGAAAATTAATTTCTACTGATATTTGTTTATCTAATCAGCAATCTAGAGAATAGAAGATTCATTATAGGCATAACGAAATATCTGTACAGTAGTTCAGATGTTCCAAGCAGATTAAAATATTTATTCAGTAAAGTAAGTTTCACAATCGCCATGTAATTCAGCAGGAGTGTCCCAAATAGGAATAATTTTCAATGGAAATTTTTCTACTGCCAAAATGATGGGTTTTTAACAATAGGACACTTCAAAACAATGGGGAAACATACAAATGCAGCATTTTACAACATTTTCATATCTTCATGTTGGAGGTCTACCTATCAAACCTATACATCAGGTTTAAAGTGACCTAACCAGCAGAAGGATATAAATTCAGATCCTTGTTCTGCAAGTTTTGTTTTGTTGCTTTGTTTTTGTGAATTTAAAACATTCTGCTGAAACTACCCAGGCCCAGAACCAGGCTTAAGTGTTGGCCTACCCCAACATCCACATCATCTGTGATCTGCTGGAGAATAGGTGGAGGGGGGCAGTCCTGTGCACCCAAGGTGCTACACCATCTCTAAGACACAGGGCATGTCCAGGAAGAGTCCCAGTGAGGGCACAGTGTCCATAGTGTGTTGAGCCCAGGAGCCTTGAACCAAACCAATGATTCTTTGTGATGAACGTCTGCACGTAAAGATGTATGGATGAAGGGGTTTACTGTGTGACTCACTGTGTCACACTGCAGCTTCCAGGATGAGATTTTCCCTTTCTTCTTTTCTTTTTTTTCTTTTTCTTATTCTTAAATTTTAGTTTGTTTATTTACTTATTTTTTTTTTTGCAGGGGTGGGTGCAAAGGGTAAATGCAAGGGGATGGAAGATGAATGGGATCAGGATGCATGAAAAAACATTCTGCTGGAAGTAGAAAGATTTTCTGTCTGTGTCAGTGTATTTAATCTTAACCTAAGGACTTTATATTAGCTCTTAATTATAGTGGACTTGATCATAAACACATTTCTTACAAGTTTTATCTTTCACAAGCCTTCTTATTACACACTTTAGCTTATCTGTTTGTTTCTATTTTGGAGTAATTCTTTACTTTAAAAAGTTATTTTCTTGGGGGCTGGAGAATGGTTCAACAATTAAGAACACTGAACACTATTTCAAAGGAGCCGGGTTCAATTCCCAGCAACCACATGGCAGCTCATAACCATCAGTAGCTCCAGTTCTAGGATCCAACATGCTTACATAGACATATGTGCAGGCAAAACACCAATGCACTTAAAAATAAAATAAAAGTTTTTTTTTATGTGTGTGAGTGTTTTGCCTGTGTGTGTGTCTGTGTACCAAATGCATGTGGGGTGCCCACAGTTTACAGACCAGGGCATCAGATCCCCTGGAACTGGAATTGTAGCTTGTTCTGAGTGCTGGAAATTGAACATAGTTCTTTCATTGTCAATTAAAAATATCCCTTATAGTAGTGTATAGTGTTTCCTCTTAGTAGAGATGGTCCATACAGTTCTTTGCATATTTTCATTGGAGGCTTAGGAATTATTTTAACGGATATTTAATGGAGAGCATCAAGTGCTTTTGATGCTCTGAGCCATCTCTCCATTTTTTAAAAAAAATTCTTTTAACTTCTTTAACTTTATGATAAAATCAGTTTATGGTCTAAAATTTTTCCTTATTCAAAAAAATTTCCTTTTACTTTAACCATTTTTTCCAAAAAAATTACATACTTGTACCTTTTAAAAATCTTTCTCTTTTTTTTGAAAATTATTTTTTTTCTATCTTACTTATACTTTTTCTTTATAAAGTTTCTGGGCTTAGGCAAATCATTTTGTGCATGTGCATGTATGAATATGCACATATGATGTTTATGTGTGTATGTGTGTTTGTATGTGCGTAAGTGTTGAGCTCAGGTGCTTTTCTCAATCATCGTCCACTCTGAGAAAGCAGGGTCTCTCACTGAACCCCTACACCTGCAGGTGTCTGATTGAGTGAATCTAGCTGGCTTGCTTGCCCTGGGGATTCCCTGTCTCTGCCTTCCAAGTGTTAGGTTTATAGGTGGACTGCCACATAGTGATCCAGACTCTTGTACCATACTAGTATGAAAAGTGCTTTATCCTTTGAGCCATCTCTCCAGCCCAATAGAAACTATTTTTTTCTTTTTAGCAAAATAAAATAATTTGGTGAAAGCTTAGGAACCTGTATCTGAAGATCCAGCAAAATTTGTTAATAGTCACAGAGATATTTCTGTTTTCTCTTTAGTCACAAATTGAAGTAAACGACTTGGTAAGATTAAAGTTTGACTATAACACGAACATAGAAGCAGGTTTTCCTGAAATGCATGGACTTCTCATTTGGACTTGGAAGGCACCCAAAAGCAGGATAAAAGTCTGACATTTCTCCTTTAATTGTGTGTGCCTCCTGTAATTTGAATCAGATTTCTATCTGACTCTGTATACTCCAGCCAGAGAGTACCTCACCATCTAAACCACTCCACGCATTGTCAAGTTGGATCTCAAACCGAACCCACCCCAGTTTATGAGAACAATTAAACCCAGGACAGATCATCACTCATGCGAGGAAAGTTATCCATGAAGGCAAGCCCACAGTCTATGGCAGCAAGAATCAGCTCCTGAGAACCAGCTGGCATCCTTCAGTCATAGGGACTTTTAAAGACTAATGTACAGGGAAAGAACTGACCAAGTGAGTAAGGGCGCCATTCCTTAAGTAGGACTCTGTAAATCAGTGATCTCTCATTTATTTCCCCAATTATCTGTTTAGATTCAAAGCTTACGACAGTACCTGAAGACAGACATAAAGCTCAGAATAAAAAAAGGATCACTCTATGCATTACTCATAATGTGGCTACATTGACCGAGATTTTTTTCTTTGCTCTTATATATATTCATCTCTTTAAATGGGATATTGAGAGGTGGCCAAGTTTAGCCTGGGAAACTGTCAGAATTGGTTTTTTTTGTTCTAAAATTCCAGTTACATAAGAATAAGAGGAATATGGGTAATTTAACAAATTTCAATTTATCTAGGTACTAATTTGTAGGTAATTTAGTACCATATAAAATGTACAGTCACAAATACACACATACACAGCACATACATGGCTCTATATGAATAGGAAAAAACTCTCACAAAGATCTTGTAGCCTTCATTTATATTTTAAAGAATTTGTGAACTTTGTAATTATGTGTCCGTGTGTGTATGTACATGGGCATTTGTGTATGTGAGCACAGGGCCTTCTCAGGTCAGATTCCCTAGAGCTGGAGTTCTCGGTAGTTAGGAGCTGTCCAATGTGGGTGCTGTGAACCAAACTTGGGCCCCTTGAAAAAGCAGTTCCTGCTCTTCGCCAGTGAGTCATTCCTCCAGCTCCCAACTTTGCAGGTTTTTAAAGGTAAGTTATTGATATAGAGCTGCCCCTCCCCATCTGTGTCTCATTTTCAGCTTCACTCTTCCTACCGTACATCGAGATCATCCTGCATATGTGTAGGAACACAAGAAGGCTGAAGATACTTGGTTAGTCTGTCCATTTGTTTGTCTTCCTGGCTTTGCCAGTAAGGTTTCTTCTCAGCTAGGAATGGGGTCTGTTGTCTTGGCCTGCCCCATAGGACAGTTCCAGTGTTGTAATAACGTGGGTGAGAGTAGATGGTCCTCTAGTGCCCCATGTTAGGTCACCAAAATTGGTGATACAAAGCACAGTTTTCACTTGAAAGTGGATAGGAGAGTTCACCTTAATCCAAATATGTATGATTGTGACCCAGAAATAGGTTGCTCCAAATAACATATTTTAATGTGGAAGTGGTTACAAATGAAAAAGTCCTATTAAGATATATCCTAAATATACTGGTGGGGATATCCAGTAGGCAGGTTACAGCAAAACAGATAAAACTCTGCCATAGTTTGCAGATGCTATCTGAAGACATTCTTTACATTTGAGTTGGTGGAAGGTTTTAGTGGACAGATGACATGATCTCAGATCAGATATAAGAGGCAGGACAGTGAACGAGTTTTAAGCAGACTAAAAGTCATCCAGGGTTTTTTGGTTTGTTCATTTATTCATTTGCTTATTATTGTTGTTTTGTTGAGTCAGGATTTCTCTGTAGAGCCTTGGCCATTCTGGAATGCACTCTGTAGACTAGTCTGACCTCCACCTTAGAGATCTGCTTGCCTCTGCCTCCCAAGTGCTGGATTAAAGGTGTGTCCTGACTGAAGATAATTTGTCTCTGGATCTACAACATTCCAATTCTCCAGAGTCTCAATGCTCTAGTCGGTTAAGCTAGCAGCATCTTTACCATATGTGCAGATTATTTTTGTTGATTATGGAGTAAATGTGATGAGAAAGAAATAAAGTTTTTCTCTTTAGCTAGGTTACGTTCATACGTGTTATTTGCAAAACTTAGTTGACCTGGGAGTATTGAACTTTCAGATGGCTACAGTAGTCTGTGCCTCTTTGTACTTTCCTGGCAGCTCATCCAGTGATGAGCTCTGGCCAGTAGCAGTCAAAGTACAATAATGTGCTGTGCTTCCAATAATTATAAAGAAAACACTGCAACTTTTTAATTATTAATGAGCAAATTAATATTCATAATCTTGCTTCAAGGACCCAAAACATGGTTAGATTCTTTTAAAGTTATTTTCTCCTGCAGTAAAGCAATTAGATTACTGAGAAGTAGTTTTGTACAAGGCCTAAGTTTATCTTGATAGTGTCCTTAATACAGATTTGTGATGCACATTAAAACTCCACAAAATGCTTGATATTTCCCATACAAAATCTTAAAGCTTGTTTTCAGCATTAGGTTCCACTTCTACAGAGTCTAATGAATAAATAAATTCTTTATTGACTTTGGCTCAAATGGCAAGGCTATGTGACCTGGGGAATAACCAAACGTTGGCAGAACAAAAGTGAAAAATCAATAGCGATTGATTATTTAAACTTGGAATTTCAGGGCACTCAGAGAGGATTTATTCTAAGCCAAACCCCAGTAGGAACACTCTTTGAATCTATCTGATTTGTAAACTGTCTCCAATACTTCATCCTACACAGTTAATTTGCAGTGAGAATTGCTGTTTCAAATGTGGGTACCTAATTTGTTGATGAATTTTATATAGTTCTTGTGATTTATTTTCATTGGTATGTACATCAGTGTCTACCCTGCTTCCACTAGTTGTATCTTTTGAGCTCTGTTTCTTCTCCTTAAAACGTTCTCCATTGTTCCCTTGTGCTTTTTTACTTTTATTTATTTTATTTTAATTAGGAGCATCTAGAAAGCCCTTCAGGACTCCAGAGCAACTCTGTGGTGTTGTCTTATTGAATCTGTAGGAAGGGGATAGCCCAGATGATTTCAACCATTAAATTGAAAGACAAGAGGGATTCAACTGGAAAGCGGTGAACCATGCCTTTTGTGTATTGGACCTGCTCTTAGAGAGGCCATACCAAACGTCACAATACTCCCAGAAACAGAATGGTTGGCAGATCCTGGAGGTGATTAAAGGGGTGATTGAAAACTGGCACAGTCTCCAAGAAAGTATGTCTATGTTTATGACACCACACTTACAACTCGGCAGGCCTTGGAAATCTGTCTAGACAGCCAGAGCTTGTAGGACTTGTGTTACTTAGAAGTGTTTTTTACTGAGACATTGAGATCAGTTAATGTGCTATTAAAATTTCTGAGATATTACCCACTTAAACTCTCTATAAACCCAGTAGGTCCCAAGAATATCATCATCGTCGCCGTCATCATCATCATCATCATGTGTGGAGGGATTTATGGCATATGAAATGAGTGATGTATAGTGAGTGAAGGGATACATGTGACATGGTGTATGAGTGGAGGGCATTGGACAGCTTACTGGAGAGGCTTCTTTTACTTCTACCTTTATGTGGGTTCTGGGAATTGAACTCAGGCTTGAGGATTGAGGCTCCAGCTACAAAAGCCCTTATCAACTGAGTCATCTCACCATTCCCTTAAACCAACTCTGAAAACTAGAGATGTTTGGTTTATGAAACCGTTAATCCACCCTCGTAAATATTTTACTTTTAGCATATTTTACTTTTAGCATGGTCACAAATGTTATGTATAAAAAAATTTGAAATTGAAAATGCCCCAATAAATTAGCTAGCATCTTATATTCATGTTTATGATTTTTCTCCCAAAGAGAATCTACTTATTAATATTGTATTGAGTGACTTACACAATTGTAAAAAGTATAATTTTTATTTAGTATATCCATTAAAAAATGTTTCAGCTAATTTATCCTTAAGATATTTGGTTGCCTCAGCAGAACATGGGAACCTGAATTAAATCAACTTTGCTTGAATTCCCAGTGCTCACATGATGGAAAGAGAAAAGAGATTCCAGCCAGATGTCCTCTGACATTCACGCATGTTGTGTGCACTGGCACAAAAGCACTAAATAAATGGTTTCTAAGAAAAAAAAATTTATCAAGACAAATGATAGCTAAGTTATGTGCTGACTCTCTAAGAATAGCTTATAAAAGAAAATAGCATACAAACTATAAGAATGATTCGTTCATAGATGGTACTAGACTTAAAATTACCATAAGGAGTATAGGGGTCTGTAGAGTTTTAGCACATTTTTATGTGACCTTGTTAATTAATTATGAAAGTCAATTAGAAGCTGATTAATCACTTTGCAGATAGTTTACCAAGGCAGGAAGAGTTTATAATGCTATATATTTAATTAACCTTTAATAAAGCTAGACTAATATTATAGGGGAAGTAGATCTTAGAATTCAAGCTTTTCTGTTTCATTTTTTTTGAGTATTTTTAGCCAGAATTCTTAGTGAAATAATTTAATTGAATTTTCTCCAGGTATATTCACTACCATCCCTTTCATAAAATTGTGGGTTTTTTTGCCCTCCCATGTCTGTGCCCTTGACTATACTCCCCTGTGAACTCTTGCCTCACTTTAAAATTCCAAAATGTGTCTTTTGCTTTACAGAAGCTTCTCAGTTTCAGGAGCTCCCATTTATTAATTGTTTCTCTCAGTGTCTCTGCTACTGAGACAATATTTAGGAAGTGGATTCCTGTGCCAATGTGTTGAAGTATACTTTCCACTTTCTCTTCTATGAGGTTCAGTGTGGCTGGCTTTATGTTGAGGTCTTTGATCCATTTGGACTTGAGTTTTGTGCTTGGCGATAGATATGGATCTATTTTCATTCTTCTACATGTTGATATCCAGTTATGCCAATACTATTTGCTAAATTTGCTTTCTTTTTTCCATCTTATATTTTTTCTTTTTTTGTCAAAAAATCAGATGTTCAAAGGTGCATGGATTGATATCTGGGTCTTCGATTCGACTCACAGTCAACAAGATAAAACAGCAGCCCTACAAAATGTGATGTTGGATTCCCCTCTGAATGCTCTGAATACCATTGGTTAATAAAGAAATTGTCTTAGTCCTGTGATAGGGTAGAGTAGAGCTAGGCAGGGAAGTAAACTGAATTCTGGAAGAAATAGGCAGAGTCAGGGAGAGCCATGGAGCTGCTGCTAGAGACAGATATGTTGGAACCTTTCCTGTAGGCCATGAGATTCATGGTAAAATGTAAAATGATAGAAATGGGTTAAATTAAGATGTAAATGCCAGCCAATAAGAAGTTAGAGCTAATAGGCCAAACAGTGATTTAATTAATACAGTTTCTGTGTGGTTATTTCAGGAGTCCGGGTGGCTGGGAAACAAACAAGCGGCCTCATAAAACATGAATGGGAAAAGATTTTCACCAACCCCACTTTGGATAAAGGGCTGATCTATAAAATTTACAAAGAACTCAAGAAACTAGTCATCAAAAGAACAAATAATCCAATAAAAAATGGGATACAAACTGGACTTGGAGGCACTTGCGTTTAATCCCAGCACTTGGGAGGCAGAGGAAGGCAGATCTTGGTGAGTTCAAGGCCAGCCTGGTCTACAAGAAGTAGTTTCCAGGACAGGCTTCAAAGCTACAGAAAAACCGTGTCTTGAAAAGCAAGCAAACAAACAAAAAAATGGGGTACAGACCTAAATAGAGAACTCTCAACCGGTGAATCTAAAATGCCTGAAAGACACTTAAGGCAATGCTCAGTATCCTTAGCCATCAGAGAAATGCAAGTCAAAATAACTCTGAGATTCTGTCTTAAACCTGTAAGAATGGCCAAGATCAAAAGCACTTATGACAGCTCTGCGGGAGAGATTGTGGGGTAAAGGGAACATTCCTGCATTGCTGGTAGGAGTGCAAACTGGTAGAGACATATGACAAATTCTCAGAAAATTAGGAAACAACCTACTTCAAGACCTGCACTACCACTTTTGGGTATATACCCAAAGGATGCTCAATCATACCAGACAGACATGCTCAACTATGTTCATAACAACACTATTTTTCATAGCCAGAACCTGGAAACAACCTAAATGCCCCTTGACCAAAGAATGGATAAGGAAAATGTGGTACATTTACTAATGTAGTACTACACAGTGGAAAAAAAAATGACATCTTGAAATTTTCAGGCAAATGGATGGATCTAGAAAACATCATATTGAGTGAGGTAACTAAGACCCAGAAATACAAATATAATATATACTCACTCATAAGTAGCTTTTAGAAATAAAACAAAGAAAAACCAGCCTACAATTCATAACCCCAGAGAACCTAGACAACAAAGAAGACTTTAAGAGAGACATATATGGATCTAATTTACATGGGAAGTAGAAAAAATTGATATAAAACATTAAAAAGCATCTTAACTCCTCTTAAAAAAAATCCAAAATGTTTAAAATGCTACTGCCTCTAGGAAAAATTTTAAATTCTGCCAAATCAGGAAAAAAACACCCTTTGTTTTCTATCACAATTACAATGTTTATGCAACTCTGCTGCCCTCACTCACTTCTCCTATAGGTATTTCTTGTGACTAGAAACAGTGGAATTAATTCTTACAATTTTAGATCCTAGCATGTAGTAATCTTTCAAGGACTATTTTTTCATTTGATATGTGATGAATGAATAACATTTTATTGTGCTAGAAGGAACACCCAGAGTACGATATAAGCAAAAACTGAACAAGAGGTTTTATCTATTTCATTTATTTATTCTTTTGAGACAAGAGTCTTATGCATCCTATAGGGGCTGACCTCAAACTTCATAATTTATGCTGGGGAACTAACACAGGGCTTTGTGCATGCTTGGTAAATGCTCTATCAACTGAGGCACAATTTTTAACCCTGAAGTGGAGAGTAGGCATAAAAGTTTTTCACATAAAAAGCAAGTACTGACACAAATGAGCCATTGAAAAAAAAAAACTACAATTCTCTGATATTTTAGAATTAAACAAACAAAAAAAACCCATTGGGTAATGGTAAGCCTACCTTACCAAATGAGGTCACCTTGGAGAGAAGTGTGAAGAGTGAATTTTCTCTTTACTTAGAGACTTTTGAGAGGAGAATGGAAAATAAACCTTGATCTGCCCAAGTTGTTTAGATCCATTGTGTTGTTGAAGTCCATGTAATTTTTCATGCCCAGAGCCTTTTAAGAAAGAATAAATATGTTTAAAATAGTAGAACTCGCCTTACTTGGGAAATACTTTTTACCACTATCCATCCATCTTGATAATTGCAATAAAGGCAAGAGACTTTTCCAGATGTCCATAAATTATTAATCTTTTTAATAAAACACCGAGTAGGCTAAGGCTAAAACATTTGATTTTTCTTTCATTGGGAAATTGTTGGGAGTTCGTTCATTCTATACTCATTTGAAAGTAAAACCATAGGGGTTGGAGAGATGACTCAGTGGGGAAGGGTACTTGCTGCCTTTGCAGAGGACCCAGACTTCATTCCCAGAACCAGCTCTCAACTACCCAGAATTCCTGTTTCAGGGGATTCAACACCCTGTTGTGACCTCTGTGGGAACCAGATGCAAACGTGCTTCACAGATATACATGCAAGCAAAACACTCACTCACATTAAAGAAATAAGTCTAAGAAGGAAAATAAAAACGAGGAAGGAAACCTATACGTGCACCCGCACACAGTGTGATTTGAGATGATGCATATATTCACGGGATGGATACTAAGACTAAAAACGACTGAGCTGGGCTGATTTTCCCTTCTGTTGCTGTTTGCTTCCTTGAGTGGAAGGGATTTCATTTCAGATTGGTAGAGTCATTCTGACTTTTCACACGTTTCAATGTTGAGCATTAAGCTTTTAGTCAGTATTCTAACAGGGTTAGTATTCCCACAAAACACAGTTCTCGGTAAGTTTCACAGAGTGAAGCTTTTCAATGGATGTTTGTAAATATGGCCTTACTGAAAAGTTTCAACAGGACAGTGATAAATTTGCTGCTTTTCATGTTGTCTATTAGGCTGCACCGGCATCTAGATCAGGTTATCTTCTGAAACATTTAAGCACATATTCATGTATTTATCTGTATGTTTATGTGCAATCAAATAATAAATTTCTTCAGGTATCCTGAAGTAATGAAGATGCTTATGTGGCAACTGTGAGTTCTAATGGAGAGATTAATGTAACTAAGAGATATTGCCTCAAGAATTTTGAAAAATGATCTGCTTTTGAAGAACTGTATACAATTTCCAAAAATATTCTTGATTATAATAATTAAAACTGGGAATTTATAATTCTAAGGAATGAAAAGAATAGTAAGCAACAAGGACAAAATCCAATAAAATATATTTCATTCAATAGGAAGTAACTGACACACCAGGTGAAAAGGAGTTTTAGGGACTGAGGTCTGGGGCATAGGCTTGTAATCTCTGATGACATTGTCCTCAGACTGAATGCAGTGAGTTCCTGTCTTTTGCCACTTTATATTCCTCTCTCTGCCCAACTATATTCCTTTTTGTCTCCACCTCCTTAGCTCTGGGATTAAAGGTCTGCAACTTTCAAGTGCTGAGATGAAAGGTGTGAGCCACCACTGTCTGGCTCTGTTTCTCTTTTAGACTAGATCAATCTCAGGTAGCCCAGTGTGGCCTTGAATTCCCAGAGATCCCTCTGCCTCTGCTTCCCAAGTGCTGGGATTAAAGGTGTGTGTCACCACTGCCTGGCCTTTATGGCTAACTAGTAGCTAGCTCTGAACTCTGATTTTTAGGCATGCTTTATTTTATAGATCACAAACAAAATATCACCACATTTTTCTCTCCTAAACCACCCTGTCTGAGATGCTGGATCTGCAAATAGATACGGCTGGAACACACACAAACACAGAATGCTGACCATGATCTGAAGCAACCTGCTCAAGAAACCCATCATCTTGTCTGTGAATAGATAGTCTAGGCAGACACCTTCTATGCTAGATTGGAAGGAGATCAGATGATTGTCTCTAGCAACAACCTAGGAAGCTGAACCACAGCTTCTATAATAATTGGCCTTGGGCAATCAGAACTTGATTCATCATCTTCTGTGATTTTTGTCCTTCCATATATGACAATCTAGAGAAAACTAATGTACAACCATAACCCACCCCATAGGCTATCTTGTTCCTGGTTTGAACACCCTAGGTTTCATCATACCCAAAGCTCACAATCAATGACCTACATAAAGCTTTCCCCTTTTTCTACTTGTAAAGCTTTTCCACTTCTCTGCCAAAACACAAAGGACAGTAGGTGACTCAATCACTATAGAAAACTATGAGTAAATAGCCTTTGCTCTTTTCAGATGGCTACTCTGTATAATTCCAGGCATGCTAGAGCAGACCACCCTCAGTTCCTGCCTTTACAGTACAGAACCTGGACGGTGCGCCCTTCTGTCCTTTAGTCCTTCCTGCCTTTTGCCTCCTTGCACTTTGCGCCCAGCAGACAAGTGATCACTTTGAAGTGATAAATTTGATCATATCAAGCCTGGGCAAGGGATTCAAACCATAACGTTTTAGTTGGAAGAAAACCCACATCCCTATCTAAGCTTAAACATCCTTTGGGGGACTTTCCAAACCACCTCTTGAACTTCAGTTCTTCAGTTTCTCTCGTTCATTGAGGATGTCTTAACACCAACTTCTACTGTGCCATTGAGTTATGGCTCAGACCCTGAAGTCAGCTCTGGAAAGAGATATTTCCATGAGATCATTCCCAGACACCCACCCCAAATCAGTTCATTCTGTCCAGTCACAACCCTCCCTTTCTTGCTATTTTCCTACACTCACCAATATCTTTTTTCATTTTTGATTTCTTTTTTTGTTTGTTTCTTTTCTACCTGAAGTAAAGTTTTACTACTTTGGTCTGACATCTTGTTAATTACAACAGGAAGGCGATGTCATTTTCTCTGTTTCTCTTTTTTTTAGATTTCAGTTTCTCACAGACTTTGAAGAGGGAAAGAATGTTGCTGACAGCTCTCTTCAAACTCCCCAGAAACATGTACTGGCCTTCTCTTTCCTTTCAAGAATAGGCTACGTATCTTATTTTAACTTTCCTGCTACTCATCTTACCTTATTTGTACAATCACTCAAATAAATACAATTAGATAATTATGTGAGAGGATATTTCTTACGGCTTATTACTACAAACGATGACAAAATCAACAATTCATTTGTGCAGGTTAGTTTTATGTCAACTTGACACAAGTTAGAGTCATTTGAGAAGAGGAAACTTCAACTGAGAAAATGTCCCCATCAGAATGGCCTGTGGGCAAGCCAGAAATCAGCACTCTTGCAAGGCCTCTGTATTAGTTCCTGTCTTAAGGTTCCTGCTTTGACTTCCCTGACAGATGCTACAAGCTGTAGAAGAAATAAAGTCTTTCCTCTCCAAGTCGCTTTTGGTCATGGTATTTTCTCACAGCAACAGAAATTCCTACTATGACAAAAACTGGTACCAGGTTGTGGAAGATTGCTTTTCTTGGGAGCACCAAAGTCCTTGTACCCCTAGACATCCAGGGAAGCCAGGAATTTTAAACATATGGGATTGTCTTTCCAATGGGGAAGATGAAAAACCTGTTTTTCCATCCAGAAAACTGGGAATGGAGATGCTTAACAGCCTTGTGATCTGTCTTCTCTCTTGGGCCAGGCCTTATCAAGCTTCTACAACCAGGACTGGAAGTGACTAGTAATCTAAATAACCTTGACAGCCGGAGACTCCCCTGTGGTCCCCTGAGTAGGCCCAAATGACCTCTACACTCTCTATAGGATCAAGACCAGGCTGGATCATTCCATAAGCCCTTTAACCAATACAGGTAGCCTATCTCTGGAACTCACCTTTTTGGCAGAAATGACATGAACCCTTAGTTGAGTTTTGATGTAATTACACATTCTTGTGCACCAGGGAGTGTATTACACCAGGAAACCTTTTTATAAATTGTACTGTGTTTTTAAAATGCTGGCAATGAACCACTTAGCGATAGACTCTCCAAGTCTGAGCCAGGTTGAGGAAACCATCTAAACTGAGTTTTCATTCTTCTCCCTTAGCAATTTGCTTCTTTGTCTGGACACCTGCAAGGTCCCTCTCATGCTGTGACAGACCTCATCATGTGTTTTTGGGAGGATTGTAGTGGCGTTTGGAACCTTGGGATAGAAAATCCATTAAGTGCTTAGAGCTCAGTGAGCTGTTCCATGGGAGCTTTGATGATAAAATGCCAAAAACAGTACAGACATGGAGGCCTAGCTTGTAAAATTTCAGAAGCAAAGACTGTACCAGGGATGTTCAAGTGATATTTTGGATTAAGAGCCACTAAAATGAAACCTTTTCTTTCCTGGTCCAATGGATGCTGGACAATTGGAGTTGAAGAATTTGCTGTGATTAAGAAGAGACCAGCATTCTGGGAAATGTTTCCTCGGGATCAACACACAGAAGCTGCAGTCTAGACAAGGACCTTTGTGCTTGAGCTAAACATGGTAATATGTAAGAGTTTCCCAGGTGGTACTGGTTTTGAGGGCATGAAGGAGTCTTAGAGAGCAGCTAAGGCTTGGTACCATAAGAGGCCAATAAAGGCTATTGTTGAGGGTGTAGACTCAGTAGCAGGGAAATCTCCAAAATTGAATGGGTAATGGAGAGAAGCCGAGATTTCAACCAATTGGCAGGGGCAGCGTTCCCGAAGAGAACACAGGAGAGGCTTTTGGTGAAGGTGCAGCTCAATTGCAATGGAGACCCCTGTGTTTCGGAGATGCCAGTACCCTGAGATGACCACCAAGGGCAGCAACAGGTGCCTAGTAGAGCTGGCCTGAGTCCAGGAGACAAGTTGCACATATATCAGATGGTAGAGCTGGGAAGTGCCATTGCCAAATGGTTTGCGGCCCAGAGGTTCAGTAACTCTCAAATGTTTAAGCACTGAACTTTTAACACTGTCGAATTTTAGATTTACTTTGATTGTGTTAGTGTCTAGGTTCTTCCTTCTTAAAATAAAGTCTTTGATTTATTTTTGATTTTCCAGGATCCTACAATAAAGAGATTTTGGGAATTTAGACTTTTGATATTTTAAAGAAATGGAATTTTAAAACATGTCAGATTTTAAAGTCTGTGAGCCTGTGATGTGTTTGTGTGACAAGGGGTCAGTTGTGCCGACTAGTTTCATGTCAACTTGACACAAGCTAAAATCCTCTGGGAGAGAAGACACCTCAATTGAGAAAATGCCCCCACCAAATTGGCCTGTGGGCAAGCCTGTGGTGCATTTTCTCATTTGATGATTGATATGAGAGAGCCCTGTCAATAGTGAGTTGTACCACCCTAGCAGGTTATCCTGGATATTATAAAAAAGCAGGTTGACATTAGGTGGAGAGAGGTGACATTAACTGGAGATCCTCATCAGGTCCCTCCCCTTAGAGCTCAGGGAACCCTATAAAAGAGGGGGAAGGAAAAATCGAAGGATCAGATAGTTCAAGGCCAACAGGAAAACATAGCTCACAGAATTAACTACACAGGACTCAGAGGCTCACAGAAGCTGAAACTGCAGTCAGAGCCCACATGGGTCTGATCTAGGTCATCAGCATATATGTTATGGCTGTGAACTTGATGTTTATGTGGGCTTCCTAACAGTAGGAGCATGGGGTGCCTTTGACTCTTTTGCCTACTCTTGGGACCATTTTCCTCCTACTGGGTTGCCGCATCCAGCATTGATATAAGGGTTTGTTCCTAGTCTTACTGTATCTTGTTATGTTGTGTTGGGTTTGATATATCTGGGAGTCCTGCTCTTTTCTGAAGAGAAATGGGGGAACACTGTCTGTAGGGGAGAGGAAAGGTAGGGTAGGCAGCCTGTTTCCCCATATCTTTTCTTTGTATTTTGACATATCTTTTATATTTTAATTAGTATGGAGAATTGTGGTGTAGGAGGAGACAGCCACTAGTTGATTCCCAGCTGCTAAGCCACAAAATAATCTCACAGAAACTATTAGTTAAATCACTGTTTGGCCCATTAGTTTTAGCTTCTTATTGGCTAACTCTTACACATTAATTTAACCCATTTCTATTAATCTGTTGTATCACCATGTGGTTGTGGCCTACTGGCAAGGTTCTGGAGAGCTTCTGTGGGCATCTTTCTCTTTTGGTGACTCCATAGCATCTCCCTGACTCTGCCTCCTGTCTCCTCTATCTGCTTGGAATTACTACTTTGCCCTTTTCTGTGTTGCAATGGACCCAATGCAGTTTTTTTTAAATTAACCAATGGTATTCACAGCATACAGAGGGGAATCCCATATCAGAGACAGAATCTTGAAGATTTTTAATTTGTACTCCCCTGAGGGCAATCTGTTTCCAAATATTTATTGGGCATTGGCATGTCTTCTTTTGAAATGTGCCTATACAGTTCATTAGCCTATTTATTTGAATGATTTGCTTTATTAAAAATTGGAATGGTTACTATTACTTTTCTGTTTGATAAAAACTAATATAAAATATTGAGTAACATATAGTAGATGAAAATAAGCTAATGGAACAATGTAATATTATATTTTACATATCATTTTGTCTTAAAGTTATATTTTATAAATATTCAATATAGGCTAAGATAGGGGAAAATAATGTCTCAGAAGACTGTTCTTTTCTATTATTGCTCTAGCAAAAACTTTGGGACCACATTGACTAAAAGTGGAGGAAATGGACATTTTTACCTTATTCTATACAGTAGTGAATGTTTTAAGTTTTCTTATATGTAGCATAATATTGTATTCAGTCTATTATTTTAAATGTATTTTCCTTCAATTCAAAATTTCTTCACGACTTTTTCTGTAAAGGGAAACTAAATGTTTCTATATCAATTGAGATATGAATTATGTCCTTAAACTACTATGATAATGTTGTATGTTCTTAATAAGTTATTGTTTTTATTTAATAATAATTTTATGAGCTTTTTCATCTATGTGAATCAGGGAATTTGGTCAGTAGTATTCTTTTTTGCTATGTAGTTACATAGTTTTGGTATCAAGGTGATGCTATTTTTATTAAATGAGTTTAGTAATGTTCTTGTTTCTGTTTATGGAAAAAGTTGAGGGTCATTAGTGGTACCTTTTCTTTAAATGTTGGTAAAATTAAACTTTTGAATCCATCTGGCCTTGAGATTTTCTTGTTGGGAGAGTATTTGATGCTGCTTTAATCCCATTGTTTTGAAATGTCTCCATTTCAAAGATACCTTTATTAGAAATATCAATCTTGGTTGACAATCATCTTCTTTCAGGGCTTGAAATACACTGCTACATGAATTCTTGGCCCTTAGAGTTGCTGATGAGAGATTTGATGTTATTCTGCTGGAGTATGTGTTTTTTTTTCTTTTGAGTCTGTACCTTTATCTGTCACCTTGACATAGCATAGGGTAGTCTATGATAGGAGCCTCACCTTAGGAATTGTCCATAACAGACTGGTCTGTGGCTATATCTGTGGAGAATTTTCTGGATTATTAATAGATATAGGACTGCTCAGGACACCGTGGGTGGCACCATTTCCTGGGCAGATGGTTCAGTCTTTATAAGAAAGATATCTAAGCATGTGTCTGCAATCCAAGCAACAAGTAGGCTTCCTTCATGTGTTCTGCTTCAAGACGTGTTTGAGTTCTTGATCTATGGTCTTCAATAATGGACTGAAGCCTGTAATCTTAAATAAGACTTCTCCTCAACTAAGATGCTTTGGGCAAGAATGTTTTATGATATGACATAGAACAAACTAGAATACTAAGTGAGTTGTCTTTGTCCCCTTACAGCTTTCATTCTATTTAATTTATTTTCTTGGATGAGTGTGTGTGTGTGTGTGTGTGTGTGTGTGTGTGTGTGTGTGTGCATATGCCAGAGGACAATTTGCAGGGGTCTCTTTTCTCCTTTCATCTGTGGGTCCTGGGAATAGAACTCAGGTAGTCAGACTTTGTGGCAAGAACCTTTACTTGCTAACCCATATCACTGTCCCTTTTCCAGTTTTTGATATTATTTCCTTGCTTTGTGTTTTGTAGTTTTGATATATTGACTATAACATTTTGTGGAGAGGTTCATATTTAGTTGTATCTATCTGGGATTTTAAAAAGTCTCTTGTGTTTGGATATCTAGTTTCTTTCTTTAGTTTTGGCAAATTTTCCTTAGCTAAACTAGCCAAAATATAGACAAAGAAGATAGAAATAAATAGAGTTAATATGGGTTGCTCTCACCTCTCATTAAGAGGCTTTTTTTTCTGTAGGAGACAGATACCATTATAAGAAGCTACAACTCATCAAAATGCAAAGAACAACTGATTGTGGGGTGCTAGCCCAAGTGATACAACACATCTTCTAAACCTAAGGTTCAGAGAACATTGTGGAAGAAGGGGACAAAAAAAAGGACCAGGGCATATATTGTAACATCGTGTCTTCTATTTATGACAGAGAGGCTGTACCCATGAAATTTCAATAATATGGTCCTTTAAAGAAGACCTGAATGGTGACAACCCCAGTTGGCTTACCAAAATGGATGCAGTATATCTTTCAAAATCCCATGCCTAGATGAAGAGTTACAGGGCAGTGATGCCTGCTATGAGAGAGAAAATTATTCTTGTCCAGAAACAAGTTCTCTGATAGATTACCCAATCGTAATGTCATTTCTAAACACATATGCGTATGAGCAACACTAAATGGACTTAGCAGGTTGTACTTATAAATATGTGTGTGCATGTAAAACAATAATAAAGAATAAAAATGAGAATAGAAAAGAACACAACATAACAGGCACCAATGAAATTTAGTATATTCTTTGAAAGTCTATATTCCAAGAAAGTGGAAAATCTAGGAGAAATGAATAGATTTCTAGACAATTAGACCTACCAAACTTAAACCAAGAAGATATAAACAACTTATATTGAACTGTATCAATGAGATTGGAGCAGTAACAAATATTCTTCCAACTAAAAAGAGTTCAGCCCTTTAAGATCTGACACCAATGTTCCTCAAATTATTACATAAATAGAAAGGGGAGAATTACTAGCAGGCTAATTTTATAGAGAAATTCTTACTCTAATATCCTAGCTGGATGAGGATATAATAAATAAATGAGAAAATTTTAGGTCAATTTTCCCAGTGAACATAAACAATAATTTTCAATAAAATTATTACAAGCTACATTAAAACACACATAAAAACATTCACCATAACTTAGTGGGCTTCATTCTAGGGATTCAAAAATAGTTTATCATATGCAGATAAACAACTATATTACATCACGTTAATATGATAAAAAAGCAAAAATCACATGATTATTCCAACAGTTACATGAAATGTTTAGATAATAATCAACTTCCCATCAGATAAAATGATTGAAGAAAATAGGGATAAAAGGAATAACTCTCAGCATAATAAAGGCTATAAATGGCAAACTTAAAGGTAACATTATACTAAATAAAGAAAACCTCAGTGAATTTCCACTAAAGTTAAGGATAAGACAAGGGAGCCTATCCTATGTTCTCCACTCTTATTTTATATGGTGCTTTAATCTTTGTTAGAGCAGTAAAACAAGCAAAAGAAATAAAAATATCCCAAATATATAGTTTACAAATGAAGATTATGACCCTTTTAAATGAGTTTTAAGATGAATATATTTTTTAATTGATTTTATTGAGCTATACACTTTTCTCTGCTCTCCTACTTTCTTCTCCCTTCCCCTTCAACTCTCTCCCATGGTCCCCTTGCTCCCAATTTTCTCAGGAGATCTTCTCTTTTTCTACTTCTCACGTAGACTAGATCCATGTAAGTCTCTCTTAGGGTTCTCATTGTTGTCTAGGTTTTCTAGGATTGTGATTTGTAGGCTGGTTTTCTTTGTTTTATGTTTAAAAACCACTTTTGAGTGAGTACATATGATATTTGTCTTTCTGGGTTTGGGTTACCCAATTCAATATGATGTATTCTAGATCCATTCATTTGCCTGCAAATTTCAAGATGTCATTATTTTTTTCTGCTGTGTAGTACTCCACTGTGTTAATGTACCACATTTTCCTTACCCATTCTTCAGCTGAGGGGCATTTAGGTTGTTTCTAGGTCCTGGATGTGACAATCAAAGCTGCTACGAACATGGTTGAACACGTGTCCTTGTGGCACGGTTGAGCATCCTTTGGGTATATACCCAAAAGTGTTATTGCCGGGTCTTGAGGAAGGTTGTTTCCTAATTTTCTGAGAAATCACCATACTGATATCCAAAAATGGTATAGGAGGGTCTTCTTTCTATGTGTTGCTTTCATTAGTTGAATAATGAAAACTGCCTTGGCCTTTTTATAGGGCAGCCCTTAGATGGGCAGAGTAGACAGAACAGAATTCTGGGAGGAAGAAGGCAGTAAGGCAGACGCCATAGCTCTCGTCTCCGAGAAGGATACTGGTTAGACTCATGCCCGTAAGCCACAGTCAATTCTTGTATACAGTAACCATTTCTCTCAATCATCATATAAATCAGAAATGGTGAAAGAGAGAAATGGTTACTGTATGCAAGAATTGCTTTCCATCTTCTCATTTGAGATAGTCTTATTCAGAATGGTATAAGAATCTTGACTTTCTTCTTTTACATTTGAAAATATCAAATAAAAATGGAAACATAAAAAAATAAAGAGAACAAAAATAGGACAAGAAGAAGTCAAATTATCTTTATGTGGATGAGATGGCCCTTCATGCAAGAGATTCTAAACACTCCAGAAAAAAATTCTTAAACCAGGTAAAGAATTGAAAACAAAGAACAGGAATATAGTAATAACTTACCTAAACCAGCAGATCTTCTATTCACTAATATGATTTTGCTGAGAAAAGCAAGGGAAATGAACCTATTCACAATATACTAATTAAATATTCACATTTCTTAGTCATGGGGAAATTAAAATTGGCAAATTAATGTCAAACTGAGATTCCATATCACCCCAGTCAGAAACCAAAGTATAAAGAAAATAATTAACAACAAAATCTGGTAAAGATGTTGAGGAAAAGGAACCCTTTATTGTTGACAATGAGAAATTAATATATAAGTGAATTAAAATTAAAATTAAGAAAGTTAGTATGGTTCCCCAAAAAGCTAAAAATAGAACTTCCACATGACACACACATACTAGAGCTGAGTACATATCTGCAGGAATATGATGGAGCATACCACAAGGATACTTGCACATCAGTGTTTACTGTAGTGCTATTCACAATAGCCAAGTTGTCACATTACCCTAGATGTCAACAGGTCCCTGTTTAAAGAAAATGTGCTATGTGTAGACAATGTTGTTTGTCTTTTCAATCATGAAGAATGAAATTATGTCATTTTTTTGGAAAATGGATACAACTTGAGGTTGCAAAAAATATATACAGATTCAATGCAATTATCATACAACTTTTAATATTCTTCAGCTAACTAAAAAAATTTCCAAAATTACATGGAAGCACAAAACACCCTTAACAGTGAAAACAATTATGGACAAAAAGAAAACAAAAAAGCAATATTGAAGGTGTTACTAAATATAATCTCAAACTATGCTATAGTGTGTTGGTAACAAAATATGTCACTATAATGAGGAATCAGAAATGAATTTATACAACTAGAGTCACTGATTTCACAGCAAAGGTGCAAAGACTTAGGTTGGAGAAAAGGCAGTCTCTGACTCCTCAGATAAGATAAGATAGTCACCAACTGTGCTTAGAAATAGAGATCTATGTATATCGAAGATTGAAATTAGACCCTCATCTCTTGTAAATACAAATGGACACTGAATATCTGAAACATTTTAAAGCACATTTAGCTATCATGGAAATGTAAAGTGAAAATATATCGAGACCTCAACATATTTGAGCCAGAATGGCTATCAATAAGAAAACAAAACCAACAAATTCTGTTTAGGATGGAGTGATCAAGACTGGGTAGGAATAGTTTGTTGTGTGAATGTAATTTAGTCTAGTGTAATTTAGTCTGAAAATCATCATACAGGTTCCTTAAAACAGAACAAATTGTAGCATTTAGTAGTTAGCTTAAAAATGGAAACAGCAACTGTACTGCATAATGATAAATCTGAAAATCAAAACAAGGTAAAGGAACTTCATCCTTCTTAATTTTTTGTCTCCAAATTTTAAAATTTTGATATACTGTTTTAGCTAAGTATAAAACTAGAAGACCTAAACATATGTTCTATTTTTCTATATTGAGTCACCATGATTCCAAATGTGAGCAGCTCACTGTCAATGAAACATTTGCAATTATCATTTTGTAGTTATTTCCTCTATAGAACAAAGCTTCTCTTGATATAACCCTTTTGTGATTAGTGTGCATTTGTAGTCTCTTTACTCTTGATGATTTTGTGATTCATGGTGAGCTACTATCCATCCTCTCTCCCTCTGGTTCAAAGTCCTTGGATAGATATATCCCCCATGTGAAGTACATCTTATGATCTCTGGTTTCCTTTCTGGTTTTTCCTATGGCATTCACCATCAGGAAAATGGAATGTGTGGGGAGATTTAGAATAGTATCTCTCGGGTGTCTGTCTGTCCATAGTATAACTTGAAATTCCTCACAGCCAACTGCACTTGTAATTACTTCCTTTGTTGAGATTCAAGCATCTATTCTCTTCCATTTTAATTTGTAGTTGTATAGTTACAACTCTAACTTGTTGTTTTTCCTTTACCTACTCTTTGATGAATTGTTACTTTGACATGCACTTTGAGTGTAATCCTGAATGGCAGATAAATACTGTGCTATGTATTATTTTCCACATTTGAGACAGAAAACTAAGTGATTTTTGATTTAGGATAGATACTATTAAGAGTAAAACCCAGATTTCAGATATATGTAATAAAAACCAATTAAGAGAGTCAATGGTCCAATAAATGAATGTGAACTTGGAAAAGAGAAACTGCATTTAAACTGTATTTAACTCATATTTAAAACCATGATTTTATTA
Source organism: Arvicola amphibius (assembly GCF_903992535.2). Classification (NCBI taxonomy): domain Eukaryota; kingdom Metazoa; phylum Chordata; class Mammalia; order Rodentia; family Cricetidae; genus Arvicola; species Arvicola amphibius. The sequence continues at coordinate 55,022,919 of NC_052052.2, read as the reverse complement.
GACTAAATTTGAATGCTTGAAAAAGTTGCTCTCAGTATTCATTCTAAGCAATGATGTCCTTATCAGTGTATAATATTTAACCTTATGGAAATGACAGAATTGGTTTACTTTTAACTTAAACACACAGTAAGTCTTTTATTCTAGAATGTGGTACATTTGAAGTCTTCTTAACACATCTATGGCATACTATAAATGGAACTTACTTGTATGGAATAAATTCTGTCAAAATTAACTTCTGAGTGGCACACTGGATTGGAAATAAGGTAACTCATGGTAGAGTCCTTATGGAAGCTGCTTTTTGGGTGATGCAGTTTTTACAGAATTTATTCTTGAATTATATTCTTTTTTAATTTGTCTGATTTGACCCATATAGCTATTATGTACGTATTAGTGGGACATGCTCTGTAGTAGTCAATAAAATCACAACCCAAAGCAGCCTAAAAACTGGATCAAAGAATTTATAATGGGTAATACATAATAATAAGAGTAACAATAATACATCTCAACTTAAAACATGCAAAACGTTTAAGTTGGCATTTCACTGAAGATGCTCCTCTAATATAAACAGGCACAGAAAGACTCTGAACATAGTTATTAGGAACACAAACCATACCGAGATAACATCCTAGATCTGGTGGGCTGAAACATGAAAGACTAACCATGACTCTGATATCAGAGTTGGGTTTTGGAAAAACTGTTAATTTTCTGAGTTATTGACAAGAATTCAAGGTGATATTATTACTTTAAAAACACTTTGGTGGGAGGAGAGTGGAGAAAAGTTATATAGCTCAATAAAAAGAATAAAAGAGAAAATTCTCTCATAACATAATTAATGTCAATCATTTTATTGATGTTATTTAATAAATTATGAAACATCTATAAAAACTTGGCAATTTTAAGGAAAAAGAAACATCCTTATTATATGATACAGCTATATTTCTAGGTTTTCATTAAAAATATAAATAGGTTCATATGAAATCCTGCTCTTAAATTTCTATGGAATATTTATTCATAACAGTACAAAATGGACATAAGCTTAATAGCCACAGAGCAATGAATACAAAGATTTGTTATGTTATATTCACATAATAGGAAAATATTCAGAAATAAAAAGCAATGCAGCACAGTTACTTCAGACAATATGGATGAATCTCAAAGACATCATGGGTAGGTAAAGTCATATTCAGAATACCACATATTATGCAATTCCATTTTGTCGCATTCCAGAAAAGGTAAACTTACACAGGCAAAAATGAGAACAATAGGTAGCAGGTCTGAGAGCAGGCCAGTGGGAGTGGATGACAAAGGAAAAGAAAAGGACCTTCCCAGGTGATAGAAATATTCTGATTCTTAATTTTGGAAGTGTTTATAAATGTGTGTGCACATTTGTCAAAACATTGTACCTTTGAAAGAGTGAATTGTGTAGTATATAATTATAACTCCATAAACCTAGACTAAAAAAGAGAAATATAGAATTTGGCAGCCTACCCATTGATTACAGGTGAGTATTCTGTTTCTGAAGATGTTGACAGCATGTTTTGATATTGAGCATGTTTTAGACTACTTCAGCTTATTTAGAATTTGAATCCCTAAAAATCCAAGACTATTTATACTTTTGAATAGCTTGTTACAGGAAAAGTAGAGTAAGCTAATAGAATTTCTTTTTCTAAAAGTCTTAGTGATGCCTGCAACAGAAATACTGCTGCTTGCTATGAATGATGGATCAGGATGAAGTAGCTCAGAAATCCTGAGAGGAGGAAAGACTATGGAGTCAAGGGTCCTTGAAAATAATACTTTCCAATGAAAGAACCGGCTATTAAAATATCCATACCCAACTGTAACAATAAAGACCAATTTTGCTTTTATCTAAGCTAATCAGACCAAGCAGTTTCTTTCAACTACCAGTGGTTCTCAATCTTCCTAATGCTGTGACCCTTTAGTACAGTTTTTCATGTTGTGTGGTGACCCCAACCATAACATAATTTTGTTGCTGATGACATGTATGATATTTCAGGTATAAATGATCATAAATGTAATTTGCTACCATTGTGAATTATACTGTTAGTACCTGGTATTGAAGAGTCCTAGGTGACTCTGTGAAAGGGTCATTCAAACTGCAAAGGGATAGTGACCCACAGGTTGAGAACTGCAGAGTTATACAGAAGCGCTCTGGAAGTAGCCTCATATTTTTAAGATTGACTTCTACTCAATTCAGCCAGATTCAGCAGGAACTACAATCACATTTTGGAGGTAGAGACAAGGAGACTTATTTTAAATTACCAAAAAAATCCCCCCAGAACACCTGGAGTAGAACTTTGGAATCACAGCTGTGGTTACTCTCCTCTTACCCCTCTGTTAGCTTCTTGTTTCTCCTCTCACACCCGCTAAACCCTTCTACTGGACCACTAGCTCCCCGTTTTCATGGCTTATGCAGGTGGTCACAGTGACTGCCTGCTCCTGATCATAATAGCTTCTGCACATCTAGAAGATGCCATTTTCAGCACTCTTCCTCATCCTTCAGCTTCTGGAGCCTTTCCACCCTCGATCAGTTGTCCTGGGTACCTTGGATTAAACTTCCATCCTCCTGCCTTAGCCTCTTAAGTGCTGGGATTAGTGGTGTGTAAGCACTAAGCCATCTCCATCCTTGCATTTTTAATTTCAAGTTTCCTTGAAATGAAATCATTTATTTTTTTCATTTCTTGATCTTTTTCATTTTCATATTCAGTTTTGATATTTCATGAGTTTGTGGCTTGTCTTTTATTGTTTTCTGGGATGTGTGTTTTGTGACTAACAACTTACACATTTGTATCAAACACAACAAGGATATTTTGGTACCTGACCACATTTTCATAAATATTAAATTACTTATCTTTATAGTCCATACACTCTCTGTGGGTTCTCTTTTTGATGGCATATGACAAATGTTCTTATATTTTATGTAAACTCTGTGCTTCAAAAAATAGAATATTTCTGATCTCTCAAACAGTGTTTAAGAACCCTATATTCTTGGTCAAGAGCACTTGGTTATCATTGAGGCCCACTCACACCTCACTGAGTATGGCAGTACTCTTGAGTTCTCCCAACTATAGAATTACTTTACAAGTTCTAAGAACTAGCACTTCATATGCAAATGATTATCACATTTTATGAAGAGTACTCCCATGATTATCACATTTTATGAAGAGTACTCCCATGATGCCCAATTTTGGTCAAACATCAGCAGGCTATTTGTATATGTTTCCTGAATATTTTTAACTTTCTGAGTGAGGAAGAACCAGAGCTGACACAGAGTGACTGGCCCAAGTTCACATGAAATGATGAAAGGCGCAGGTAGGTAGAGAATTTAGTCCAGGTCTATCAGACTTCATATATGAAGCCTTCCCACTATCACCTATATGAAAGAACAAGAGAATGAAATTCCTGAAGAAGATACACGACTTAAGTTTCTTGAACTTTTATTTTCCATGATTTCATGAAAATTCTTATAAGCCATTAAAATCACACACATTCATGTCCATTTGTTTTTTTCATGTTTTTTTTTATTTAAAAATTTCCATCTCCTCCCCTCTTCCTCCCCCTTCCCTCCCCTCCCCTCCATCCTTACCCCCCTCCCTCCCCCTCCAGGCAAAGGAGCCATCAGGGTTCCCTACTCTATGTTAAGTTCAAGGTCCTCCCAACTCCCCCCAGGTCCAGGAAGCTGATCAACCAAGCTGACTTAAAATTATGTTATACCCACATGAAGAGATACAACAATTTCATAAAACATGTGGAGATTTCTCTGCATTTGAGTGGCTTTGATAGCTTCCACAGAATTAAGTTTCCTGTTGGCAATCTCTATGTTCAAAAGGTGTGGTGCTGTGCTTTCTACTTTGACTTTTATGTTGTTTACTTAGATACTTCTGACATTGTTGAAACAAGAACAAATGTAATTTTATGTCTGTGCCTAGGCAGGAGAATTTCAAATATATATGTTGCTATAGTTGTGATCACACACACCAGTTCAGAGTGCCTTCTGTAGTCTTTGATGGGCTCCGATGGTTCTGAGGTGGCTTCAGCTGTTACCTGTGAGTCCAGTTCTGAATTTTCATCAGACATCGCTGTAAAAAGTAATTTATCCAACTTTTGTTTGGTTATTTCTCTGAAACTTGAAATAGCTATTAACCAGAATATTTTTGACATTATCTGGCACCATCAACTAAATTACATAAAGAAAAACTGAATTTCATATCCTTGTGAAGTGGGTGTATTAAATGCCATAGATTTTTCAGATGATTCATTTAAATTAAAATGGTTGAAAGCCTGCTGACAGAATCCAAAAAGAACTTGGCAGTGCGTGCCCAGCAGTACAGGCTTTGAGCAGATAGAATCTTTGCAGATTTTATTAAAGAGCACTGACCTCCCTTCTTGCTTTCTCCAGTCAATGAAACAGTTGTTATGGGAGATAATGGAAATTGATGCATGGGCTGCCTTGGTGTATTTCTGATTACACATGGGTTAAACACGTTTGAGGGGTAGAATTATAATAAGTTAAATTAATGGTAGTTCTGGCTTTTTAAAATGCTTAAATATCTTCATCCACCCATCCATTCATTCATTTAGTATATACATATACATATATATATATGTATATATATATATATATTTTGCCTTTCCTTCAAATAATTTATAGTAGGGGATAGTAGGGGAAGTAGGATACACACACACACACACACACACACACGTAAACATAATCTAAAACATATAGTAATTTAAATGAGAGATATAATCTGTATTTATTAGATTAGAAAAAGCCCATACATTTTCAGGCTTTAGATCAGTGTGGCCTTTCTGGAAGAAGTTTCCTATTGCTTATCCCTCATGTGATGATAGTGGGGCAGGAAAGGATGTTCAGCTTAAAGAGAATAGATGGACTGGAAGGTGGCTAGAGCTCTAGATGTGTGTACAATTTTGTGAGGACTCAAAGATGTGAGCCTGTTCCACCGTGCCTGGAGGTCAGAGAGTTTGAGCTGATTTTTGCTCTCTCAGAGTTATTGACAACAGGTGTGACTAAAAACAAGAGATTCTGACATAGGGTGTGGTTAATTAGTATTTTGGGTATAGATGTGGACCCGCTCCACTTGGATGAAAGGTCAGAGAATTCAAGTCTATTCCTCATATCATGTTAAAGAAGTCTCTTGCATAGTGTACAAAAGCGACCCGAAAAACTCCACCAAAGAACTCCTACAGCTGATAAACTCCTTTAGTATCGTGGCAGGTTACAAGATCAACTCCAAAAAATCAGTCTCCCTCCTATATACAAAGGATAAGGAAGCAGAGAAAGAAATCAGAGAAGCTTCACCTTTCACGATAGCCACAAATAGCATAAAATATCTTGGGGTAACTCTAACCAAGGAAGTGAAAGACCTATTTGACAAGAACTTTAAGTCCTTGAAGAAAGAAATTGAAGAGGATACCAGAAAATGGAAGGATCTCCCTTGCTCTTGGATTGGGAGGATCAACATAGTAAAAATGGCAATACTACCAAAGGCAATCTATAGATTTAATGCAATCCCCTTAAAGATCCCATCAAAGTTCTTCACAGATATTGAGAGGACAATAATCAACTTTATATGGAAGAACAAGAAACCCAGGATAGCAAAAACAATCTTATACAATAAAGGAACTTCTGGAGGCATTACCATCCCTGACTTCAAACTCTATTACAGAGCTACAGTATTGAAAACAGCTTGGTATTGGCATAAAAATAGAGAAGTCGACCAATGGAATCGAATAGAAGACCCAGATCTTAACCCACAAACCTATGAACACCTGATTTTTGATAAAGGAGCTAAAAGCACACAATGGAAGAAAGAAAGCATCTTCAACAAATGGTGCTGGCATAACTGGATGTCAACCTGTAGAAGAATGAAAGTAGATCCGTGTCTATCACCATGCACAAAACTCAAGTCCAAATGGATTAAAGACCTCAATATCAATCTGAGCACACTGAACCTGTTAGAGGAGAAAGTGGGAAGTACTCTACAACATTTGGGCACAGGAGACCGCTTCCTACGTATAGCCCCAGCAGCACAGACATTAAGGGCAACATTGAATAAATGGGACCTCCTGAAGCTGAGCAGCTTCTGTAAAGCAAAGGACACTGTCACTAAGACAAAAAGGCAGCCTACTGACTGGGAAAAGATCTTCACCAACCCCACAACAGACAAAGGTCTGATCTCCAAAATATATAAGGAACTCAAGAGACTAGACTTTAAAATGCTAATGAACCCAATTAAAAAATGGGGCACTGAACTGAACAGAGAATTCTCAACAGAAGAAGTTCGAATGGCCAAAAGACACTTAAGGGCATGCTCAACCTCCTTAGCAATCAGGGAAATGCAAATCAAAACAACGTTAAGATACCATCTTACACCTGTCAGAATGGCTAAAATCAAAAACACCAATGATAGCCTTTGCTGGAGAGGATGTGGAGTAAGGGGTACACTCATCCATTGCTGGTGGGAATGCAAACTTGTGCAACCGCTTTGGAAAGCAGTGTGGAGGTTTCTCAGGAAATTTGGGATCCACCTACCCCAGGACCCAGCAATCCCACTATTGGGAATTTACCCAAGAGATGCCCAATCATATTACAAAAGCATCTGTTCAACTATGTTTATAGCAGCATTATTTGTAATAGCCAGAACCTGGAAACAACCTAGATGCCCTTCAGTGGAAGAATGGATGAAGAAAGTGTGGAATATATACATATTAGAATACTACTCGGCGGTAAAAAACAATGACATCTTGAATTTTGCATGCAAATGGAGGGAAATAGAAAACACCATCCTGAGTGAGGTAACCCAGGCCCAAAAAGATGAACATGGGATGTACTCACTCATAATTGGGTTCTAGCCATAAATAAAGGACATCGAGCCTATAATTCGTAAAAATCCTAGAGAAGCTATATAAGAAGGTGAACCCAAAGAAAAACATATAGTTATCCTCCTAGATACTGGAAGTAGACAAGATTGCCGGACAAAAAATGGGAACATAGGGGTGGGGTGGGTTGGGGGGAGGGGGGATGGGGAGAGAAAAGTGTGAAGTGGAGGATGGGAAGAGCTTGGGGGAATAGGATGGTTGGGATATAGGAAGGGTGGATATGGGAACAAGGAATTATATATCTTACTTAAGGGAGCCATTCTAGGGTTGGCAGAGACTTGACTCTAGAGGGGTTCCCAGGTGTCCAGAGGACGCCCCCAGCTAGGTCCTTGGGCAGCTGAGGAGAGGGTGCCAGAAATGTCCAGATCCTATTGCCATACTCATGAATATCTTGCATATCACCATAGAACCTTCACCTGGCATTGGATCGAGAAAATGACAGAGCCCTACATAGGAGCACCGGACTGAGCTCCCAAGGTCCCGATGAGGAGCAAATGGAGGGAGATCATGAGCAAGGAAGTCAGGACTGTGAGGAGTGCGTTTACCCATTGAGACTGTGGGACAGATCTAACGGGAGACCACCAAGTCCAGTTGGAACGGAACTGATGGAACAGGGGACCAAACCGGGCTCTCTGAATGTGGCTGACGGTGGAGGAGGACTGAGAAACCAAGGACAATGGCAATGAATGTGAACTCTACAGCATGGACGGGCTCACTGTGAGCCTTAACCTTCACCTGGCGATGGATGGAGATAGAGACAGAGCCCCACTTGGAGCACTGGACTGAGCTCCCAAAGTTCTGATGAGGAGCAGAAGGAGAGAGATCATGAGAAAGAAAGTCAGAACCATGAGGGATGCGTTCACCCACTGAGACGGCAGGACAGAACTAATGGGAGACCACCAAGTCCACTTGGAATGGGACTGATGGAACATGCGACCAAATCGGACTCTCTGAAAGTGGCTGATGGTGGAGGCTGACCGAGGAGCCAAGGACAATGGCGATGGGCTTGGACTCTACAGCATGGACGGGCTCACTGTGAGCCTTGTCAGTTTGGTTGCTCACCTTCCTGGACCTGGAGGGAGTTGGGAGGACCTTGGACTCAACATAGTGTAGAGAACCCTGATGGCTCTTTGGCCTGGAGAGGGAGGGAGTGGGGGTGTGGGTGGAGGGGAGGGGAGGGAAGGGGGAGGAGGAGGGGAGGAGATGGCAATTTTTAATAAAAAATAAATAAACTGGGAAAAAAAAGAAGTCTCTTGCATTGTCCCTCCCCTTTTGGAGTGAAATATATAAGCCTGTGGAAAATAAATGAGGTGAATTCAGTATTTATTGAATGTCCCTTTTGATGCTGTTCTGTGTTTCTGTATCTTATTTCTCTTATCTCTCTGTTCCTTTTGCTTAATAATTTTAATCTTCGTTCCTCCTACCCTGGGAGGTACGAGTTTCGTCAATGCTGGACCTTGACACAATTTGGCATAAAACAGGGCAATAAGGTGGGATGATGAGGATGTATTGGGATTTTACATAGGTCACATGACAGGCAAAGACATTTGGTTTTTATTCTTCAAGCAATAGAGAAATCATTTGTCACTAATGCGTCTACCAGAGAACTCAGTGTACCACAGAGAATTCCAATAGTGAGTGCTGATAAGAAATCATTTAAACTGGGCATGGTTGTGCACGCCTTCAATCCTAGCACTTGGGAGGCAGAGGTTGGAGGATCTTGGTGAGTTCTAGGCCAGCCTGGTCTACATACTGAGTTCCAGGACAGTAAGGGATTTATAGTAAGACCCCCTCCCCCCCCCCCGAGTCATTTAGCAGAATTGTTTTGTCCGTTTTTTTTATTCTTCCTTCTTTGTCCCATAATGTGTTATCTAATCTGTCAAAATGAGACTTTTTAAAAAAGATTTACAGCTGTATCTAATGATATATCTAGGGAAATCAACACAGTTCATACTAATTATTTGTCACATGGATGACACATTCCCCAAAAAGAGAGACACCGATTACTAAAGCTTTGAACGACAATCACAACAAAACTTCCAGGTGTAGAACATAAGCTTCTTGGTATCAGGGTTCTGGGGAAGTAGTTCCAAAGAACCAATCACTACAATACTTCTTGGAAATTTTGTTTTATTTTTACTTTGTTTTATTTGAATTGTAAATTTTATTGGATTTTATTTTGTTTTTTAATTGATTTATTTGTTCACTTATTTTTAAATTTTGTGTGCATTGGTGTTTTGCTTGTGTGAGGGTGGAAGAACCCTGGAACTGGAGTTAGAGGCAATTGTGAGCTGCTGAGCAGGTGCTGGGAATTGATTCCTGGTCCTCTAAAAGAGAAGCCAATGCTCTCAACTGCTGAACAGTCTCTCCAGTCCCCTGGATTCTATTCTATTCTATTTTATTTTTTTAATAAAAATGAACTTTAAACACTGAAAACAGTATTCTTGCTAGTACTAAAGATGATTCATGCTTAATTGTTTTCACACACAAAGCATCTTTGAGTAAAATTGACATTTAAGGAAGATGAGTGAAATTCACGCCATGCCTTGGTCATGAACATGGGCCACTTGTCCTTGAGTTTATTTTTTCCCATTTTTGAGTGCACAGAACAACACTTGTCCAAATCTACAAAAATCCTTTAAACATATTATGTAAGTATAATAAAAATTTGTGTTTAGTGTATTTTTATTAAAATTTCAATGCAACTGTTGAAGATGTATCACCAGGCTACACTTAAGTGAAAGTTGCCCAGGTAGGAAATTGGCACAGGGAAGTCCAGGAGAGGCTCAGAGGAAGGTTTCAGCATCTGAACTTGATCTCATAATGCTGAAGTTGTACTGCACTTACCCTCTTAACGGAAAGTTGATTTTCTGAATGCTCTTGAACAAATTCTTTGAAAATTAAACTATGATCTTGAAAAAGCTAAAGGTCTTAAGAGTTTAAAGTGAGATTAGTGGTAAAAAATGAAGAGCTTTGTTGTAAATACAATCAAAAAGACATTTCACCATATTCTTTTTTTCTGACTGGTCTTCGATTTCTGTCCTCCCTGTCATTAGTTTCTATCTTTAGATTTTATGAACAGCCTACTGCTAGTTTTCTTTTTTCCTTTTAAATTTTTTATTCATTTTACATATCAACCACAGTTCCATCTTCTTCCCTTCCCTCATTCCCCCCAGTGCACTCCCCATCCATTCTCAGAAATGGTAAGGTCTCCAACGGGGAGTCATCAGTTGGTACCTTTTATTTTGGCAATTTTTTTTAATCAAATATACCCCAAACTTTTGTTTAAGAAGGGTAGCCATTTTCTTCCATCATTGCTAGTTATGACATAGAGCTGTAACAATTACCATGAAAATACTGGGCACTCAGTGGGTTAACACAAGAGGATCAAGAGTCTGAGCCAAACCTGACCTAAATAAGACTGTTGAGAAGTGAAAGGAAGAACAGAAAAGCACAGAGGGAGATCCTGAAAGAAGACGAGGAATGGTGGTGAATATGATGGAAATGCATTGTTCTCATTAATGAAATTACTGAGAATCCATTTCTTTCTAATCTAAAAGACAGACCTAATCATATTAAACCATGCGAAAACCAACATGGAAGTGCAATCACAAAATGGTATCGTATAAGGAAGCAGTTGATGGATATTTTTCCAGTAATGTTCCATTTAAAAATATATATGCATTCCAGTTATTCTGCAGTTGTATGTAATGAAATATTAGTAAATATCTTTAAGTTTTTATAAATAAGCCAATTTTAGTCTAAGAAGTAATAAAAGCAATTAAAATGATACTTAGACTATTTTGTTAGTTTTTTTTTTCAGGGGTAGTCACTCATGGGCACTTTGTGTTTTCTTTGGTTTCTGAAGAGGCAGGATTTAATCGAACTGCCTTTATTTCCATCTCCTATTTTTAAATTCCTTGTAAACCTGTGCATTGTGTGGTACTTTCAGATCTAAAGGGGAGAACTATCAGTTCTGAACTGAAGACAATGGAATGCCATTCCAGTGACTCTTGGGTTAGTGCCATCCCTTGATTTCATTCATATTCTTAGAAATGTGGATCTCTAGGACACATGTACACAAGATGTAGACTGTCATACTGGCAGATGTGTAATTCCACCAGATCCCAGCAGAGATTATTCTTGTGTCCATAGCAAGTCTCTTTCTCCAAACCCATGTTCATTGGCAAGACTGGCTAGCATAGAGATATACGCTTACTTCCCTGGATATTCTCCAGTGTGTTCTTCTCTTATGTTTTCTGGTCCAATCTTATGCCTCTGGACCCATATTATGCTCCTATGTCAATCACTTTATTTATTTATTTATTTTTAGAATTAAGATATCTATTTGTGTCGGTTAATCTTAGGTTGTATAGAGGTAATCAATCACAAATACAAGCTTTTATTTCCTTCATCCTTTCCTGATGGGATTGTGGAATGTAGCTTCCTTTTTTAATTGCTAAAGACTTGGATGCATGCATATAATGTGTTTTAATCAAATGCCTTCCACCTCTTTCCATATTTCTGCTCCTTTTAAAAAAAAACTTCTAATATTCCTGTTTTAAAAACTGATCAAGTTTATTTAGTACTGCCAGCATATATTATGTGTGGGGCCATTGACTGTAACATGGACAAACTACTAGTCTTTCCTTAAAGAAAACCAACTCTCCGTCTCCTAGTAACCGTCCATTGTCAATAGTTTTTCAGCTATGGTGGGACTTTGTGGCTCCCTGTCCCATTGAGTTGTCCCTGTTCTTTCAGCTTCCTAAACTGTGATTATGATCCCACATGGTACTGTTTTGCTGAATGTGAATGTGTATGCTGGGGGTTGCAAACTTTTAAAAATAGTAAAAGGTTTTTGAATGAAAACTGAGGAAAAATTAATTAAAAGTCACAATGTGTAATGTGTCCAAGTATTTCTGGAAGCATCACACAGCTTTATTGCAGCTTCCAAATACATAGCATGCATACTGTTTTGCTCAAGATGTCCTGCACATACCATCAGATGATTTGGCTGAAACATCTCATTTCAGATTTGAGAGTATATTTTTGTTATAAGTTGCACTTTTTACTGTACACTCAAAATGTTATACTCTTATAGAACATACTGGTTTAATTACACAAAACAAAGACTTAACTTTTATTCCTGTCATTTATTAAGATGAGGGACTCAAACCAGTATATGCTTGGATTGCATTGTTTTAGAATCATTGATTTTGAAACTTGCTGCCTAAGTTGATGAGTTTGGGCTAAGTTGATTACTTGTGCTGCATAATAAATCATTACATGATTTTTGGCTTGGGATTAAGATAAAACTTCCAGTGATTTCAAAAATGGCTCTATACATTCTCTTGTTACTTTTAAACAACACATCTATGTGTGAGTGTCCTTTGGTTTCCCAGCATTTTCAGCATTGCTGAATTAAAATATCAATCAATCCTGAAAAATGTTGAAGATGCTGTAAGTCTTGAGTATTAAATATTTATTTATATTTGATTGTGAGCCTAGCCTTCACCAACTGAGCCACCTCTCCAGTTCTAATTATTTATGTAAATATATAAAAGAACATACATTTCATGAATCTTAAATAAATGTTAAAATATGAAAGAAATGTTTTTAAATGAATTTCTTTTTATTTTTAAATTAAAATATTTATTATTATTATGATGATGATGGTGATTATTTGTGAGACAGGGTGTTTTGAAGCTAAGGCTTGTCTGGAATTTACTGTGTAGCTGAGTATGACCTTGAACTTCTCACACTCTTACTTCAGCTTCCTTAGATGCTGATATTGCAAGCATGTGCCACTAAACTTAGTTTAATGCAGTTCTGGGAATAATACTCAGAGAACTGAGCATGCTAGGTAACTGTTTCTATTGGGACTAGTCCCCAGTCCCTCTTTATGATTTATTGGTAGTATCTGTTTGAATTATATACCTATATTAGATACCTGCAGCCATGCAAATATTTCTGGTGAAGGAGAGAGTCACTAGTGAGAAAAAGTTTAAGGATAGATTCCATAGAGGAATCAATGCTGCCTCCACAGCATTCCCATCACAAGACAATGCGATGCTTATAATTGGTACTGTTTTTTATTTATAAAAATAAAATACAACATTTTCATTTCTTTAATGTAAATATTTCACATTATTAATAGTATTAGCCACATACTTGCAATATAAGCTATATTTATATTTTATGTACTGTTTCAAAGTACCACTGTACTTTGCTGTGCACCTTTCAACCCAGTCTGGGTTTTCATATTGTATTTACCTCTAAATATGAATTTGAAGGTACAGTAAAATAATGAGGACTGACATAATATTTCATGAAAGCATATTGCTTGGCATGTCAGATCTGGCTTTGGGATCCCTCTCCACTTTTGTGTTGTGTGACTGTACTCAACTGTGACCCATTTGAGCTTAGTTTACTCTTCTGCAAAGGGCAGATAGTGATTCAAGTTAGTAAGATAGTATCTTCAGATTATCTGACACTGCATATGATAGCTGATATATATATATATATATATATATATATATATATATATATATATATTCCTAGGCCAGAGAAATTGTTCAGTGATTAAGAGAAAGGAGGGTTATTCCTGAAGACTGAATTCAACTTCTAGCACCCACATGGCAGTTTATCGCTGTCTGTAATCAGCTCCAGGAGATACAACTCCCTATTTTGCCTCTGCAAGCAACAGGAATATATGTGGTTCATAGACATACCTGCAGACAAAAACACCCATACATGTACAATGACAATTAAAGACCTTCCTAATATACAAATGTCTAAAGCTTTCAACATCCCTTGCACTCGCCAAGATCTATAATGTCATCCCCTTTATCCACTTTACTTTGGATCTGTTCTACTATCTTCTCCTCTGTCTTGCCCACCTCTTACTTCTTAGTGTATACATCCATCCACTCAAGCACATCCTTTCAATATATATGCTTACTCTCCAATCGGCACCTATTACAGTGTCTGAGTCTTGTTGTCTTGCTCATGGGACTTGAATAGAAAGAATGTGGCACTAAGTTTTAGTTCAGTGGGACTGGCTTTGGTGAAGGGATTTGTGATAACTTTAGGATTCTGCCTGGTTTGAATTTTAGTTCTGTTACTGACTCTTGAAACTTGACAAAAATTACACACATATGATGCATATATATTATTTGCATTACTAGAAGACCCAAATTAGACTTTAGATAACAGACTTATTAAAGATCCGGAGCCAGTAAGATGTCTCAGTAGGTGAAGAAGCTCGCTGCTAAGGCTGACCACTTGAGCTCAGTTCTTGGGAGCCTCATGTTAGAGTGAGAGACCTGACTCTTGCTAGATGTTCTCTAACTTTCACATGAGTGCATTGCCCATACACATAAATAAATAAATATATATAATTAAATATAATACAAAATTAAAAATCACCTTTGGAATAAAATCTTAAAATTTATATGGAATCACATGATATCCTGAACAACCAAATCTATCCTGAAAAGAAAGATCAATTCTGAAGGGTTAACCAGACACATCTGATTTCAAGTTACTCTGCAGAGCAATCATAATAAAAACACAGCATGAAACTTGAACAAAACAGATACATCAATCAAAAGAATTGAAAAGAGGGTCTAGATATAAACCCACACAACTATAGGTACTTGACTTTTCACAAAGATGTTTAAAATTACATTGGAAAAATATCTACCTACTTCATCCAATGATGTTACTGAAGTTGGATTCTACAGGTAGAAGAGTGAAGCTAGATTTGTGTTCTCTTACCTTGTAAAAAAATCCCAAGTGCACCAATGACATTAAAATAAAACGTAAAACTCTGAAACCATTAGTGAAAACGTAGGGAAAACACTTCAAGGTAAAAAGCATAGACAGGGACTTTTTGCATAGGACTTCATTCACTCAGTAATTGAAGCCTACCATTGACAATTGCCATCCTATGAGATGAAAACCTTATATAGCAAAGGAAACAGTTAATCAAGAGAACAGGCTACAGAATGGGAAATAATATTTGCCAGCTATGTCTTATAGGGGATAAGTATCTATCTATAATACACAAAAATATCAAAAGGCACAACAGCAAGAAACCAAACTATTTAATAGGAAAATACATTAGCAGAATCTAATTTCAGTCTCAAAAGATGAAATATAATTAGCCAACAACATGAGAAAAGTTCAGTCTCACTATCTATTAGAGCAACATACGTTAAAACTATATTAAAAATTTCATCTTAGTCAGAATGTTAGTCATCAAGGATACAAACAAAAACAAACACTGGTATGTAAGGTTATGGGTAAAATAGGACTTTTATGTAGTAACGTGGTCCAGCCAGGATGAAAACCAATGTGGATATTCTCAAAATTAAAGACAGATCTACTCTACTGTGTGATCCAGCTACATTACTCTTGGGAATTTAAACCAACATATTGCAGAAATATGTGAACATCAGTGTTTATTACAGTGCTATTCACAATATATGAATTATGGTGACAACCTAGGCATCCAGCAACATAGTAAGGGATAAAGAAAATGTATGTAGAGAGTGGAAGTTTTCAGCCATAAAAGGAATGAAGTCATGTCCTTTGCAGGAAAATAGATGCAATTGGAGATGATCGCATTAAGCAAGTATGACAGTATCAGAAAGATAAATATCTTATGCTTCTTCTCATTTGTGATTTCTCAACTTTATATAGACATATAAAAAGCATATATATGATATTAAAATATAAGTGAGATTATGTAGAGGAACAAAGGAGCCTATAGGACAAGGAGGGGTGAGAAACAGTAGGGAAGAGACAAAGGGAAGAAACATGTTCACTATACAATGTATGTTTTTTTTGAAAATGCCCTTAGGTAGTGGAGTACTATGTACAATGAATATACACAGAGAAAATAGAACAAAACAAAATAAAAACTACCTGTCTTGGGACAGGATTTTTGTTAGATATGCTAATTTAGATTTCTTTCTTTGTACTCCTCCCAGATAGAAGCTTTTTCTTTTAATATTATATTTTAATTATCTTCGCTGGTAGCACAACCCTTGTCACTTGCCTGACTTTTTTTCTACCCACTCAAATGTCAGATCCACATGAAACTTAAAAATAGCAACATATCCGTCGTGTATTTTCATGCTTGTGTGTTTTTTGGGTGTGGGGATATTGCCTCCTAAATTGTCACATTTCAAAGGCTGTCTTAGTAAATGTGCAACAATTGTAAAATAAATCAAGACATTTTACCTTACCACAGTGGACATTATTATTTCTTTGCTCGTCTATCGCCAGATATCCTTTGTGTTTTCATAAAGGTGTTGTTTTCTAGGCAGTCGTCTCTTCTGTGTCCAGGATAATATGTCAGTCTCAGAAGATGTGCACAGTGTGAGCCTCATGTGGTGGGTCCTTGATAATCTCAAGCTTGCCAGTCTGCTCTCTTTGCACAGAACTTGGTCAGGGACTATAGGTGTGACCCTTTCTGTCCCTCCTTCAAGGAACGACATGGTACTTGACTTGAGTCAATGAAATGCCAGGACAGGATGGCATTGCATTGGCAGGAGTGTGATTTCCTAACCCAGAAGTCAGAAGGGTTTCCTTTTCACCCTGAAGGTATCAGGTTGTGTGAATATGAAATTGGGAATGAGGACAGACACTTACTATGTATTAATATGCTTATTTCTTTGTCTCAGATGCAGGACCTCATTCTGTATCCCAGGCTGACCTGACACTTACTAGGCTGCCCTTAAACCCACTGCCATCCTCCTGCCTCAGCCTGCTAATTACTGAAACTATAGTAGTGTGTGGCACCATATACAGTCTGCTTGCTTGTTTACCCAAGGATAGCTATATTGAGCATGACGTCAAGTTAGAGTTGGGAGCTGGGAGCAACAAAGAGTCCTTGAGAAAAGCAACTGACACACTGGATCTGACTGTCCTAGACTGTACAGTACATCTCGTAACTTACATTTAAGTGGGAGCAAATGTTATTATTTAAGTTAGTTTCAGTAAGGTTCATGACATGCAACAGAAAGTATCTTAAAGTGAGATGCCATTTTAAAATGGACATTTTCTTTTCTCTGTGGGTGGGAATGTGATCTTTTTTTTTTTTTTTCATTCTCATGGTTTATTTTTTTTTATATTTAGAAATTTCCATCTCCTTCCCTCCTCCTCCCCCTCCCTCCGCTCCTCCTCCCCCTTCCCGCCCCTCCTTCTCCCCCTTCCCTCCCCTTCCCTCCACCCATACCTCCCCTCCCTCCCTCTCAAGGCCAAGGAGCCATCAGGGTTCCCCACTCTATGCTAAGTCCAAGGTCCTCCCAACTCCCCCCAGGTCCAGGAAGGTGATCGACCAAGCTGAGAAGGCTCCCACAGAGCCCGTCCATGAAGAAGAATCAGAGCCCAGAGCCAATGTCCTTTGCTTCTCAGTCAGCCCCCGCTGTTGGCCACATTCAGAGAGACGGGTTTGGTCGCATGATCCATCAGTCCCATTCCAACTGGAGTTGGTGATCTCCCTTTAGCCTGGATTCTATATGGGAACTGGGGGTTTGAAGCCAGATTGTCTTCCTTGCACAGCAACCCCTCTTACCAAAGAGGGATCTCCAAGTCCTGAAATATCAACTCTCAATTGCCCAACCAACAAATGAGGACTATGTCCATCACATGGTAAAGACAACATCTATTATCTCAAAAGGTTCTATTTGAATGCTGGTTAAGATCACATTCCCAGTGCAAGGAAGACAATCTGGCTTCAAACCCCCAGTTCCCATATAGAATCCAGGCTTGGTGGCACATGCTTATAACATTAGTGATGGGTTTATCCCACAGACTCTCTGGCTATATATTGTAGAAGGAACGGCAAGCAGCTTCCTGCCACCCGGCTAGCTTTACCCAAAATAATTACATGGAAACTGTATTCATTTAAACACTGCCTGGCCCATTAGTTTCGGCCTCTTATTGGCTAATTCTCACATCTTGCTTTAACCCATATTTAGTAATCTGTGTAGCACCACGAGGTGGTGGCTGACCAGGAGAGATCTTAACCTGCGTCTGCCTCGACTAAACGACAAGCCTCAGGTTCAGGGCGAGAACTTGTCTTAAAAACTAAGATGGGGAGTGATTAGACAAGGACACCCAGTATTGTCTTCTTCCCCTCGTATGAGCACACGTAAGCACACGGGTTACACACAACACTCAAACCCATTCAGACCCACACAGAAAAATCAGCATGTCAGCGTGACAGAGTCTCAGGTTCTAATTTAATTTAGTTTTCATTAATTTAAGTTCAAATAGAGATATACTCATATTTTTCTAGGGGATTCCTCTCTAGATCTAGATGACTCAGCTTTCAGAGAGTTGAGGTGACTTCCTAAACCTTTGTCTTCACATGATGGTTTTTAACTCTTCTTTCATTTTGTATGCTGGTCAATAATTCAAAGAAAACAAAACTCGTGCTTTTTTAACCAGAAGCCTCAGTGGCACAGGTATGCACTCTCTCTCTCTCTCTCTCTCT
This sequence comes from Arvicola amphibius, assembly GCF_903992535.2. Taxonomy (NCBI): domain Eukaryota; kingdom Metazoa; phylum Chordata; class Mammalia; order Rodentia; family Cricetidae; genus Arvicola; species Arvicola amphibius. The sequence goes on along the minus strand of NC_052052.2, from coordinate 55,004,492 downwards.
CTCTCTCTCTCTCTCTCTCTCTCTCTCTCTCTGTCTCTGTGTGTGTGTGTGTGTGTGTATGAGTGTGTACATGCTGCCTACACATGCACGTCTATGTGTATATTGAAATTTTTTGATTTGCTCAGATTTGTGTATCACATAATGACTTTAAGGGGAATAAATATGAATTTATTCCTTACCAAGAAGTCCATGTCAAACACATCCAAAGCGACCCTCAACAATGAAGAGCAATATGTGTAAGTGCTCAACACTTAGGAGGGAAAAGCATAGGAAGACTTCTTTCACTAATTCTAGCCAAAACAACTTCTAGGGAAGGATGTGAGGACACTTCAATTACACCATGTGCAAAATGAGTCATCTGCTGCTACCTGAAGATGGCCTGGTTTTATTTTCAAAATAATTTCATGGGTGTTTTATGTTTAAAGCAGTGTCACCAAGAAAAATGCCACAAATTGCCAGGTGCTTGACTAGTAGGTAATCATTACCTTCTGAATTTAGTCTCTATAGGTTTTATTGGTTAAAGGATTTTAAGAATAGCCTTTAATTTAACTTTAAGAGTTGTTACAGTTAAAAATATCTAAAAGTATTTTGGAAAGAATGTATATAATGCTAGCACAGTGTACGATTTTAGCAATTATGACCCAGGATAAAATGATTAAATAAACCACAAAGTAAAAATATTTGATTACTGACTAGATTTTTGATATTCTAGAGGAAAAGAATTAAAACTCCAAAAGAAAATTAATCGTCTGCCTAAGGAAGTCCACACCATCTAGGCTGAGCCAACAGACAAACCCATCTTCCTCTGCACAGGGAAAAAAATCAACCAAGGCTTGAATAAACTTCTGGCAGCTTGTCTGTACCAAAGACTCAAGGAGGCAGACAGCCTTCAGGAAAATGATATGAGCTGTCAGGTTCATCCTGCTATAATTGGAGTGTATATTGACTTCGGTCAGTTAGTAAAGAGATCATCAACTCCCCAAGTGCTCACGCTGATGGAGATGTGATAATGGAGGATTGCTCTTAAGATGACTGCTTGCGGAAGGGTTTCTTTCCAGAACTTAAGAGGAATTTTATATTCCTGTCACAGGTACAGTCCAATATGAGTTACTTCTTGCCAATTAAACATATTATTAATATGTTTGATCATATTCTGCCTCTTAATTCAGTTAAAACTGAGTGATTAAAAACATATAGAACCTAAAAATAATTAAGTATTGTTAAAAATGATCTGAGAGGATAAGAGATTATCTGTATCTAACCACATTTTGTTATTGACATTATTTTTCTTGTAAAACATTTTCAATGAGTAAATACTTAGAACAGGATAGTGTATGGGAATCATTGATCCTTCTAGATAAATTAATTACTGGTTGCATAGTACATATTCACTGTTTTGGTTAAAAGTATCATTGTAGTTAATAAATAATTCATCTGCCTTTTTTTTCCTGTTGGTGTTTTTGGTTTTTGTTTTTGAGGCAAGGTTTCTCTGGAGAGCTCTGACTGTCCTGGAACTTCCTCTGTAGATCATGTTGGTCTCGAATTCACAGAGATCCATTTGCTTTTGCCTCTCAAGTGTTGGGATTAAAAGAGCAGGCCCTAAAATGAAATTGAGTACGCAGTGATTCTAAAACATTGTTCTCAACGTTCCCAGTGATGTGACCCTTTAATACAGATTCTCATGTTGGGATGACCCCCACATTAAATTATTTTCATTGCTGCTACGTAACTGTAATTTTGCTACTGTTATGAACTGTAATGTAAGTACTTTCGGAGATGGAGGTTTGTCAGGCTGTCATGGCCCGTGGGTTGAGAGCGACCCCACACCGAAATAATGCCATCCTGACTTGCATAGTTTGATTTCTAGCTTGTGTATTAAGAAAAGGAAGAAAGCCGCCTAAGAAACAAAAACTCATGCCACAGAACACTGAATTACAATGTGAGTCAGAAGTCGATGGCTTGAAAACTTGACCCAAGGAGCTCGCCTGAATGAGCATGCTCGGAAGACTTGTACTAGCTAACTTAATGCCAAAAAGGCAGGTTGAAAGATTGTATTCCACATTCTCATTGAAATCCAATATAAAATTAAAGTTTGTAGTAGCTAACTGGAAAATGGAAAAGAAAATAGTTCCTTTGGTTATATTTGGAAAAGTTTTTGTGATTAGCATTTAAAAATATCTCCTTGCCTCAATGCTGTACTTAATTAAGCAAACAGTAATATATTAAAAAGGAAAAAAAATCTCTTCCTGATTTACTGAATTGGGTTTTATCCACACTAAAAGTTGACAAAAGAGTTTTAACAAAAATGCAATTACATTGAAGTCTTAAAAATCCTATCAACACGATCACTTTAATCACATAGAGAAGCGCCAAGAATGTTCAGTTTCTTAAAATCCAAGCCCCTTAGGTTAGCACTTTATCGTGTTTGCCAATAAAGTATTACCAAGGCCGAGAGGCGCACAATCCTTTATGCCAGGCACTGAGTGACGAGAAACTCAGCACTGGTGGCTCTGGGGGAATGGCTAATGAGCTTCAAAGCCTCTCTGCCTCCAGGTCAGGGGTTTGCATCGGACAGAGGTTGGAAGTGACAGGAAGTCATTATCTTTCCATGGTAGTTCGATGGCTTATGTGAAGGGAATTCATTGTTTCAGGCTACTTTCTAATGACCAAAATGTTATGTCTCAATGACAAATTCAACCAAGAATCGTGTGTTCCTGACCTGCTATGTCTACCATATCAAAGCAAGTAATTTTTAGAGGAAAGAAACAGTAAAGGGATATCTATGGAAAATAAGGAGAGAGGAGAAGCAAAAAGGAGATAAAACCGAAGGGAGCACAGCTGTCTAGACTAGCACAGACTTAACTGCAACCAATTCATCATCTGAAAGTTTTTCCTGGCATTTAGGGACTGAGGCATTTCATTAATAAGAAGGTCTTACTTGTTTCTTTTCAGTCAGGTTCTAACACTTTTACTCGAAGCCTCTGGATTAGAGCCCCCAAAGACATTCAATGCCTTGAGACACTCTTCCTTTAGAACGATGGTTACTACACATCATTATGATCCTCTTTAGGAAGCTCTACTAGCTAGAGCCAGTGAGAGAGAGTCTCCCAGTGTTTTTTCTTTTTAGGTAATTAGCAATTTTGTACGTAGACCCAACATTACACATTATTCTACATTGTATGTTTGTACTTGGTTGTTCAGCAAGAGCAAGGAATAAACATATGCAGATTCTTCCTAGAGCCCTCAATATGTGAAATACATACCTGGTCAAGCAGAGACTGCTACCACACACGCACACACACACACACACACACACACACACACACACGCACACACGCACACACGCACACACGCACACACACGCACTTGCACATGCTGTGTCCACCTCTGATACCTTAATTAAATTGGATATTTTTGATGACCGTTTACTAATTTCCAAATAAGATTCTGAATTTTGAGGGCAGAAGCTTGGGAGGCACATGGAGGAGTGGTGATCACATAGTGAAGGTTGACTGAGTTTGGATTCATTCTGTCCATTGGACACATAGCAAGTTTCCAATTTGAACTAATGAAAGAATGAGAATTTCATATCTTGTGCGCACTTGGTGAGACCTAGCAAAGACGCACTCACACCATTTTTTAAGAAACCACTTCCGTTATTTGTCTAAATCACATCACATCCTTATTTTGTTACTTTTTAGTGTTAAAATGTATTATGTTCTAAAATAATTTAGAAGTAATTTAGGACCCTTAAGGAAAAATGATGAAGAGAAATCGCAAGTGAATTAGAGTTGGAAGCTTATGAAACACATGAGCCATATAATGTCCCATAGGCTACTGTATTTAGAAATTTTTTTTTTTTTTTGTTTTTTTTTTTTTTTTTTTTTTTTTTTTTTTTTTTTTGGTTTTTCGAGACAGGGTTTCTCTGAAGCTATTTTAGAGCCTGTCCTGGAACTAGCTCTTGTAGACCAGGCTGGCCTCGAACTCACAGAGATCTGCCTGCCTCTGCCTCCCGAGTACTGGGATTAAAGGCGTGCGCCACCACCGCCCGGCTTAGAAATTTTTTTTAATACTTCAACGAGTTAGGGCATTTGAAGATTTTACATTTTCAAAGGTTAAAAAAGCTATTTTTTTCTTTCCAAGGATGATTAATAACCTAGGGTGTTTCTTGTACCATGAATTCAGTCTGTAGACAGAAACCTGTCAATGGCAGGGTTTTAGGCCCTCTCAACTTCTCTGTGTGTAATGTATGTCTAATGTATGTACTAACACAGTTGGAGAGTTTTTTTTTTTTTTTTTCATGGTTTATTTTTTTTTATATTTAAAAATTTCCATCTCCTTCCCTCCTCCTCCCCCCTCCCTCCCCTCCTTCTCCCCTTTCTCTCCCCTCCTTCTCCCCCTTCCCTCCCCTCCCCTCCACCCATACCTCCCCTCCCTCCCTCTCAAGGCCAAGGAGCCATCAGGGTTCCCCACTCTATGCTAAGACCAAGGTCCTCCCAACTCCCCCCAGGTCCAGGAAGGTGATCGACCAAGCTGAGAAGGCTCCCACAGAGCCCGTCCATGAAGAACAATCAGAGCCCAGAGCCATTGTCCTTTGCTTCTCAGTCAGCCCCCGCTGTTGGCCACACTCAGAGAGACGGGTTTGGTCGCATGATCCATCAGTCCCATTCCAACTGGAGTTGGTGATCTCCCATTAGTTCTGTCCCACCGTCTCCATGAGTGAACGCACCCCTCTCGTTCCTGACTTTCTCCCTCATGTTCTCGCTCCTTCTGCTCCTCATCGGGACCTTGGGAGCTCAGTCCAGTGCTCCAATGTGGGGCTCAGTCACCTTCCCCATCTGTCGCCAGCTGGAGGTTCCCTCACGGTCCTGACTTTCTTTCTCATGTTCTCTCTCCTTCTGCTCCTCATCAGGACCTTGGGAGCTCAGTCCGGTGCTCCAAGGTGGGGCTCTGTCATTTTCTTCATCTATCGTCAGGTGGAGGTTCTTCTTATTATCTTCTCAAGGATCCCAAACTTATAGGCTCGATGTCCTTTAATCATGGCTAGAAACCGATTATGAGTGAGTACATCCCATGTTCATCTTTATGGGTCTGGGTTACCTCACTCAGAATAGTGTTTTCTATTTCCATCCATTTGCCTGCAAAATTCAAGATGTCATTGTTTTTTACCGCTGAGTAGTATTCTAGCATGTATATATTCCACAGTTTCTTCATCCATTCTTCCACTGAAGGGCATCTAGGCTGTCTCCAGGATCTGGCTATTACAAATAATGCTGCTATGAACATAGATGAGCATATGCTTTTGTTGTATGATTGGGCATCTCTTGGGTAGATTCCCAATAGTGGAATTGCTGGGTCCTGGGGTAGGTTGATCCCGAATTTCCTGAGAAACCGCCACACTGCTTTCCAAAGTGGTTGCACAAGTTTGCATTCCCACCAGCAATGGATGAGTGTGCCCCTTACCCCACAACCTCTCCAGCAAAGGTTATTATTGGTGTTTTGGATTTTAGCCAATCTGACAGGTGTAAGATGATATCTCAAAGTTGTTTTGATTTGCATTTCCCTGATAGCTAGGGAGGTTGAGCATGACCTTAAGTGTCTTTTGGCCATTCGAACTTCTTCTGTTGAGAATTCTCTGTTCAGTTCATCGCCCCATTTTTTAATTGGGTTAATTGGCATTTTACCGTCTAGTCTCTTGAGTTCCTTATATATTTTAGAGATCAGACCTTTGTCAGTTGCAGGGTTGGTGAAGATCTTTTCCCAGTCAGTAGGCTGCCTTTGTGTCTTAGTGACAATGTCCTTTGCTTTACAGAAGCTGCTCAACTTCAGGAGGTCCCATTTATTCAATGTTGCCCTTAAAGTCTGTGCAGCTGGGGTTATGCATAGGAAACGGTTCCCTGTGCCCATTTGTTGTAGAGTACTTCCCACTTTCTCCTCTATCAATCTCAATGTGTTCAAATTAATATTGAGGTCTTTAATCCATTTGGACTTGAGTTTTGTGCATGGTGATAGATATGGATCTACTTTCATTCTTCTACAGGTTGACATCCAGTTATGCCAGCACCATTTGTTGAAGATGCCCTCTTTTTTCCATTGTGTACTTTTGGCTCCTTTATCAAAATCAGGTGTTCATAGGTTTGTGGTTTAAGATCCGGGTCTTCTATACGATTCCATTGGTCAACTTCTCTGTTCTTATGCCAATACCAAGCCGTTTTCAATACTGTAGCTCTGTAATAGAGTTTGAAGTCAGGGATGGTAATGCCTCCAGAAGTACCTTTATTGTATAAGATTTTTTTGGCTATCCTGGGTTTCTTGTTTTTCCATATAAAGTTGATTATTGTCCTCTCAATCTCTGTGAAGAATTTTAATGGGACCTTGATTGGGATTGCATTGAATCTATAGATTGCTTTTGGTAGAATTGCCATTTTTACTATGTTGATCCTCCCAATCCACGAGCAGGGGAGATCCTTCCATTTTCTGGTATCCTCTTCAATTTCTTTCTTCAAAGACTTAAAGTTCTTGTCAAATAAATCCTTCACTTCCTTGGTTAGCGATACTCCCAGATATCTTATGCTATTTGTGGCTATTGTGAAAGGTGATACTTCTCTGATTTCCCTCTCTGCTTCCTTATCCTTTGTGTATAGGAGGGCGACTGATTTTTTGGAGTTGATCTTGTATCCTGCCACGTTACTGAAGGAGTTTATCAGCTGTAGGAGTTCTTTGGTGGAGTTTTTGGGGTCGCTTATGTATACTATCATATCATCTGCAAATAATGAAAGTTTAACTTCTTCCTTTCCAAATTGAATCCCCTTGATTCCCTTATGTTGTCTTATTGCTATTGCTAGAACTTCAAGCACTATATTGAAGAGATAAGGAGAGAGTGGACAGCCTTGTCGTGTTCCTGAATTTAGTGGGATAGCCTTGAGTTTCTCTCCGTTTAATTTGATGTTAGCTGTCGGCTTGCTGTAAATAGCTTTTATTATATTTAGGAATGACCCTTGTATCCCTAATCTCTCCAAGACCTTTATCATAAAAGGGTGCTGAATTTTGTCAAATGCTTTTTCAGCATCTAATGAGATGACCATATGGTTTTTTTCCTTCAGTTTGTTTATATGATGGATTACATTAATAGATTTTCGTATGTTGAACCAGCCCTGCATCTCTGGGATGAAGCCTACTTGATCGTAATGGATAATTTTTCTAATGTGTTCTTGGATTCGGTTTGCCAGTATTTTATTGAGAATTTTTGCGTCCATGTTCATGAGTGAGATTGGCCTGTAATTCTCTTTCTTGGTTGAGTCTTTGTGTGGTTTAGGTATTAGGGTAACTGTAGCTTCATAGAAGGAATTTGGCAGTGACTCTTGTGTTTCTATATTATGAAATACCTTAAGGAGTATAGGTATTAGGTCTTCTTGGAAGTTCTGGTAGAATTCCGCATTGAAACCATCTGGTCCTGGGCTCTTTTTGGTAGGGAGGTTTCTGATAACAGTTTCTAATTCTTCGCGACTAACAGGACGATTTAGAGCATTTACCTGGTCCTGGTTTAACTTTGGTATATGGTATTTATCTAAAAAACTGTCCATTTCTTTTACATTTTCCAATTTTATGGCATATAGGCTTTTGTAGTAAGATCTAATGATTTTCTGAATTTCCTCTGTGTCTGTGGTTATGTCCCCCTTTTCATTTCTGATCTTGTTAATTTGCGTGTTCTCCCTCTGCCGTTTGATTAGTTTGGCTAAGGGTTTGTCAATCTTGTTGATTTTCTCCAAGAACCAGCTTCTTGTTTCATTGATTCTTTGGATTGTTTTCTGTGTTTCTATTTTGTTGATTTCTGCCCTCAGTTTGATTATTTCCAGTCTTCTACTTCTCCTAGGTGAGTCTGCTTCTTTTTTTTCCAGAGCTTTCAGGTGTGCTGTTAAGTCACCAATGAGTGCTTTCTCCGTTTTCTTTAAGTGGGCACTTAGTGCTATGAACTTTCCTCTTAGCACTGCTTTCATTGTGTCCCATAGGTTTGAGTATGTTGTGTCTTTGTTTTCATTAAATTCAAGAAAGACTTTAATTTCTTTCTTTATTTCTTCCTTGACCCAGGTGTGGGTCAGTAGTTGACTGTTCAGTTTCCATGAGTTTGTGGGCCTTCTGGGGGTAGCATTGTTGTTGAATTCTAATTTTAATCCATGGTGATCCGATAAGACACAGGTGGTTACTAATATTTTTTTGTAACTGTGGAAGTTTGCTTTGTTACCAAGTATATGGTCAATTTTCGAAAAGGTTCCATGAGCCGCAGAGAAGAAGGTATATTCTTTCCTATTTGGGTGGAATGTTCTATAGATGTCTGTTAAGTCCATTTGGTTCATTACCTCCATTAAGTCTTTCAATTCTCTGTTAGGTTTCTGTCTGATTGACCTGTCCATTGGTGAGAGAGGAGTGTTGAAGTCTCCAACTATTAGTGTGTGTGGTTTGATGGCTGCCTTGAGTTCTAGAAGTGTTTCTTTTACATAAGTGGGAGCTTTTATATTAGGGGCATAGATATTCAGGATTGAGACTTCATTCTGAAGGATTTTTCCTGTTATGAGTATAAAGTGTCCCTTTCCATCTCTTCTGATTGATTTTAGTTTGAAGTCAACTTTGTTGGAAATTAGTATGGCCACACCCGCTTGTTTCTTAGGGCCATTTGCTTGATAAACCTTTTCCCAACCCTTTACTCTGAGTAGGTGCCTGTCTTTGTGGTTGAGGTGTGTTTCTTGTAAACAGCAAAATGTTGGATTCTGTTTTCGTATCCAGTCTCTTAGCCTGTGCCTTTTTATAGGTGAATTGAGTCCATTGATATTAAGTGATATTAATGACCAGTGGTTGTTAACTTCAGTCATTTTTAGTAGTAGAGTTTGTGTGTTTCCCTTCTTCTAGTTGTGCTGGTGAAGGGTCGCTAGATGCCTGAGTTATTGTCGGCGTTGTTGGACTCCTTGGTTTGTGATTTTCCTTCTATTACTTTCTGCAAGGCTGGATTTGTGGCTGCGTATTGTTTAAATCTGTTTTTGTCCTGGAATATCTTGTTTTCTCCATCAATGGTGAATGCAAGCTTTGCTGGGTATAATAGTCTAGGCTTGCATCCATGTTCCCTAAGTGTCTGTAGCACATCTATCCAAGCTCTTCTGGCTTTCATGGTTTCCATTGAGAAATCAGGTGTAATTCTGATAGGTTTCCCTTTATATGTTACTTGACCTTTTTCCTTTGCAGCTCTTAATATCTGTTCTTTATTCTGTATGTTTTGTGTTTTGATTATTATATGGCGTGGGGATGCTTTCTTTTGATCCAGTCTATTTGGTGTTCTGTAGGCTTCTTGTACCTTCATAGGAACATCCTTCTTTAGGTTGGGGAAGTTTTCTTCTATAATTTTGGTGAATATGTTTTCTGGGCCTTTGAGTTGTAATTCTTCTCCTTCTTCTACCCCAATTATTCTTAGGTTTGGTCTTTTCATGGTGTCCCAGATTTCCTGAATGTTTTGTGTTAAGAATTTGTTAGATTTGTTTAGTTCTTTAATCTGTGAGTTTATTTCCTCTATAGTATCTTCAGAGTCCGAGATTCTTTCTTCCATCTCTTGTATTCGGTTGGAAATACTTGTCTCTGAAGTTTCTGTTCGTTTACTCAGAGTTTCCATTTCCAGTCGTCCCTCAGATTGTGTTTTCTTCAATACCTCCATTTCATTTATCAGGTCTTGTACTGTTTCCCTTACCTGTTTGATTGCTTTTTCTTGTTTTCTTGTTTTTCTTGGGTATCTTTGAGAGATTTATTTATTTCGTCTACCTTTTTGTTTGTCATCTCCATTTCTTTATGGCAGTTTTTTACCTCCTGTTTAAGGTCCTCTATTATTTTTATAAAGTACTGTTTAATGTCGGTTTCTTCTATATCTTCTGGGGTAGGGTGTTCAATTCTTGTTGTTTCGGGATGTCTGGCTTGTGGTGATGTCATGTTGCCTTTCATGTTGTTGGAGGAGCTCCTGCATTGGCGCCTGCCCATCTCTTCCCCAAAGAATGATGGATCCTTCTGCAGACTGTGAGGTCCCCTTGCAGGCCAAGCAGCTCTCAGACAAAGGCCTACCTTGCTCCGGGCAGTCAAATGAAGGAGGGGACCTCCCACCGGCGTGGGTGCACTCAATTCTAGGTCCCCAGAGCCCAAACAGGCTGAGCTGTGGGATTTTGTGGCCCCAAAGACGGGAGGATGAGGAAGGGGGAGGGGGGGAGGATTCTGGGTGCAAGCTGGGAAGGGACAGGGAGAGAGAGGCGGTATCCGGGGAGAATAACCCCTGCAGGAAGAGCAGGAAGTGTGCTGGTGGCAGGGGGAGTTGTGGAGAGTCGGTGGTCCCTCTCCGGGCAGCTGCCGCGGTTCGGGCACTCACTCCTCACTCACCCCAAAGAATGATGGATCCTCCTGCAGACTTTCAGGTCCCCTTGCAGGCCAAGCAGCTCTCAGACAAAGGCCTACCTTGCTCCGGGCAGTCAAATGAAGGAGGGGACCTCCCACCGGCCTGGGTGCACTCAATTCCAGGTCCCCAGAGCCCAAACAGGCTGAGCTGTGGGATTTTGTGGCCCCAAAGACGGGAGGATGAGGCAGGGGGAGGGGGGGAGGATTCTGGGTGCAAGCTGGGAAGGGACAGGAAGAGAGAGGCAGTATCCGGGGAGAATAACCCCTGCAGGAAGAGCAGGAAGTGTGCTGGTGGCAGGGGGAGTTGTGGAGAGTCGGTGGTCCCTCTCCGGGCAGCTGCCGCGGTTCGGGCACTCACTCCTCACTCACCCCAAAGAATGATGGATCCTTCTGCAGACTGTGAGGTCCCCTTGCAGGCCAAGCAGCTCTCAGACAAAGGCCTACCTTGCTCCGGGCAGTCAAATGAAGGAGGGGACCTCCCACCGGCGTGGGTGCACTCAATTCTGGGTCCCCAGAGCCCAAACAGGCTGAGCTGTGGGATTTTGTGGCCCCAAAGACGGGAGGATGAGGAAGGGGGAGGGGGGGAGGATTCTGGGTGCAAGCTGGGAAGGGACAGGGAGAGAGAGGCGGTATCCGGGGAGAATAACCCCTGCAGGAAGAGTGGAGAGTTTTTTTTAATGTGTGCTCTGAAGATTGACCCCAGGCCTTTATGCTTGTCAGACAATACTTTACAAACTCAGCTATCTATTTGGCCACTTGCTGCTATGTCCTCTTCCTCCTTCTCCTTCTTCCTCCTTCTCCTCATCTTTTCCTCCTTTCTATCCTTCACCTCTTCTTTTTCTTCTTCATCTTCTTCTTTCTCTTCCTCCTCCTCTTCAGATTTATTTCATTCTTAATCATGTTATGTGTATCTGAGTGTAGGAATGCACATAGAAGTGCAATGCCCACAGAAGCCTGAGGAAGTCATCAAATCTCCTGGAACGTGAGTTACAAGCCATTATGAGCCACCCAACAAGGGTGGTAGAAACTAATTTAGGTCCTTTGGAAGAGCAGTGCTCACTTGTAACCCCTGAGCCATCTTACTAGTCCTACTTCTGCTTTTAACGAATGATTAATATTGCCTGTAAGAACATAAAATCCATAACCCTATTTAGAAGATGAGGTCACACAAACAGTTCTCTCTTGCCCAGATGGGAAATCCCTTAGTGCCTCAGAGTACTAGAAGGGAGAGGTCAGTCTTAACGACTGTCCTCCACATTGTTCTGCTGAAGTTTGAGAATCTTCGTGAACAGGGAGAAAATGCGTAAGCTGATAGATTTAATTGCATCTTCAGCCACAATCGGAGGAATTTGTAGATGCTCTTTTAATAATCTGCTATTTTCTCAGTTTATTTATAATGGTCGCAGGAAGAGGATATATCTTTATTTATAATGAAAGCTTTGGTGGGTAGAAACAAATCTTCCGTTAAATTCTTTTTCAGCAGTTTGTCAGGTCTAGACATGATTAGAATTGTTATCACAAATCCTAAGATCATCGATGAGGACAGTAGCTGGGTCATCACCGAATAGGTGCTGCTAGTATGCTTTATTTGCATTTGGTAGTTCAGTCCCATCATACAGATGGGAGCACAACACCTAATTCTCATATGGGCTGCAGGGAACCTGTGTCAACGGTCCCACTTAAGATAAGTAAGGCACTGAAGCTCAGAGACAGCTTACAAATGAGGTCAGGCAGAGAGTAGGAAGCCTCTGCTGGGGGGAGGGAGTTGTCTGGACATGGTGGAAGGCAGCCTCAAAGAGCAGGGCCTTCCAACAGTCCCTTTTTCTAGGTGTATGGTCTTATGACACTGACTCGATGAGAAAATGAGAATTTTTTTTCTCTTTTACACAGAGAGTGGTAATATCCAAACCATCCTGATAATAGAATCCCTACATCCTTGGTGCTGATGCACCAAGGTGTGAACTTGTAGTAAAGGACATCTAAAAAAAGCAAGTAAGAGCAGAAGGACTGGAGAGAAGCCATAGTGGATATCCGATCGAAAGAGTGGCAAACGATGCCTGTTCTCCTCATATCTCTGTCTCCTCTACAAAGGTAAATTGCCTCCTCCACTCAGCTTCATTTTTCTAATTATAATCAAGACCAAAACAAATCAGACCATTGAGAACCATTTGTTTTCTCTCAGAGCTCAGGCAAACAGATGCAATTTCGTCCTGAGCCAAGGCAGATGGGCTTGAGAGACAGCGTGAGGATGGAAACTGGGAGGGACATCAGCTATAATTTGTCTTGACTTAGTAAGGTTTTCCTTCTGCATGAAACGCTGTTCAACAAATGGAGAGACACCCTAGCTAAGTAATTGCCCAGATTATTGGAGTGTTGTGCTTAAAAGGACTTCTAAGCTGAATTAGCACAAGATGACATCAGCGGTGCTCATCTCTATGAGGTCAGTCCAATAACGAATCTACTTAATATCTTCATCAGTGACCAAGCTAATGGAAGAGGAAGGCAGACTCATTAATTAACTTCAGGAAAGACATTAGACCGCAGGAGTGGATTGCACGAGGTGGAATGGGGCATGAATTTCAATGGCCTTTGACATGATAAAGCACTTGTCCTTGGAATTCAGAGTCTGCCAGGCTGTCTGTGTATTGTATATCCCTGCAGGCATGGCTAAGAAAACAAACGTGTGAACTCTTGCTATTGGGGACCTCTGCGTTTTCCTTTACTAAAGCACAGAACATCAGTACTGGGCCTGGTCTGCTTTAAGCATTCAAAAGTACCTTTCCTTCCCCAACACGTGGCCCGATCTTAGAATTTCAAGGCCATGCTGGACTGGTGTAAGGCAAAATCAACTACAGAATTCATGGTGTCCATTGTAAAAGCTGCCAAAGCCCCCTAGTTCATAGTACAGAAAACCAACTAAACAAGCAACCAAAAGCAGAGAAAAGCCACTACAAGGTAATAAATATAAAGTGCTTTAGGTTTTCCCTAGCTCTCTGCCAACGTGTCAGTATTTATTTATTATTTAATGTCATCTAAGAAAGGAAAAATAAGAAATGTGGATTATTAGCATACTGTTATTCTCCAATTTTATGTTTCTAGTTTAAAATGCAAATACGAACACTTTTAACTCAAATATGGAATCAAGGAAAATAAGCAGTTTGTATTTTGTAGCTAAGGCATGCGTCAACATTGTGTCTCCAGGCAACATTCCTTAGTTGTTGCCTACTTGTGTGGTTATTTTGTCTTTTATTGTGGTGAAATAAGGTCTCTTAGTGGCCTGGAAATTGGCAAGTGCATTGGACTGGCTGGGATCCACCTGCCTCTACTTCCTTAGCATGGGGATCAGGAGCATGCACCACCACACTGGGCTTTTCCTTTCTTTGTTCTGTGGGTTCTAGAGACTGAATTTCAGTCTTCAAACACTCTACCAATGGAGCTATCTCCCCATCCCTACTAACTTAACTTAAAATACTTTTTTTTATTTTTTATATTATTTTTATTGATACACCCAGAATTATGTTTAATAATACCCTGGGTGCTCCTTAGGCTGACCAAGTAGACAAGCAAGATTATTTACCAAAAAATTACCTTTTGTCAACTTGTCTTGATATATCCCTTAAAGCTTCCCTTGACCCCTAAAGACCTACATCTTCCTTGAGATGCCAAACACAGTCAGTCAATCTCCAAGAGCCCCTGTAGTCTTAACAGTTCCAACGTTATCCCAGAGTCCAAATACAAGGTCTTCTCTGAAACTCTAGAGAATTCTTTGCTGTGAGCCTCTATGAGCAAATGAAACCACACTTTCCATATACAATGGTGCAGAGCAAACCCTCTAGTTCTGAGAAGGCAAAATGGGGCCATTGGAAGGGAGGACAAGGGTGAGACCATAGCAAAACCCCAAGTCAGCAGGGTCAACAGAGGCCCTGAACCTGGGGATGTGGTGCCACGATGAGACATCCCAAGGACTTGGGGTAAGTCACTCCTATGGCATCATTGGTTGCGACCCAGATGTCTATCTGTTGGGCTGGCTCTTCTGCCCCATTTTAGCTGTCCATCACCGAGACTTCATGTACCTGGCATCTTCAACTTCTTTGGGTTATCATTGTGGTTTAGGCCTCACTTTCCCAGCTTCATGCATGGCCCTTGCAGATCGCTTGTAGGGAATCCTCAAAGCTTCCCACAGGGTCTGACCTTCTTTAGAAATCTGGTTGAAGCCTCCATAAGTCTACGATGTGACTCTTGCTTTCTGTATGTTTGCAAATCTTAAGTATGTTGTCAATAGTTAGGGCTGCTGCCAGCTTGAGGAGTAGCTGCTCCCCCCTCCTCACCACACCCCAGACTACGTCTTTCAAGGGCCTTCATGTGCTTGATGATTGGATAAGAAAAAACATCTTTTTAGGTGGCCTGTGTGAGCCGAAACCCTGAAGATTTCTTCTCAAACTGAAGTCTTCCACTTGCCTTCACAGCTGATGTCTTTGATCCTAAGATGGGTGGGGTATGTCCAATCCTGAAATACACTCAAAGGATTTTTCTTGTTGTCTTGATATGAGATTATTTTAATGACCTTAATTTCTCCAGCCGTCACCTATTCCTTGATTTTTTTCTTTACATATTCTTTATTCCAGAGCAAACTAAAAGCTTAGAAGATATCTCATTTGCATGTATGGAATTCTCAAGGAATTAACAAAAACATTATATTAAAATAAAAATATTATATTAACAAATATTTCTGTCCTGCAATTTCTTTCTGAAAACTTGTCTAACAGCAGGCCATTAAAAAGAACCTGAATGCTGGCCTACCTCAGAAAAATCTTCAGATTTTGATGGCATATAAAATGAAAAGATTTCTCTAATGTGTGGATTCATTGTAACTTTGGGCCTATTTTTCAATCTATCTTATTCACTCATTTTTGTCTGTTAAAAGAGGATAATGTGGGTGAGTGAGATGGTTCAGTAGGTAAAATCACTAACTATAAAAACCTGCTGTTCTAGATTCAATCCCTGGAATCCATAGTGGAGGGAGAAAACTGATTTCTGAAAGTTGTCCATACTTACACAGACATAGTGGAGCATATGTATACTACATATGGGCCCTCATACACATGCACATCATACACACACCACACAAATAATAAAAATAAAATAATAATTACAATAATAATAATAAATTTTAAAAGAAAAAGGAGGGGGAGCTGGAGAGATGTCCCAGTGGTTAAGAACACCTGATTCTTTTGTAGAGGATCCATTCTGATGTCCCCTCCCACAGCACCCAAATAAAGATTTACGATCATTTGTAACTATAGTTTTAGGGAATGTGTTGGCTGAGGCTGCTCATTTGTTCCCAGCTGGCCACCCAGATTGAAATGACCACACAGAAACTATATAAATTACATCACTGTGTGGCCTATTAGCTCATGATTCTTGTTGATTAGCTCTTATATCTTAAATTAACCCATTTCTATTAATCTGTGTATTGATATGTGGTTGTGGCCTACTGGTAAGTTTCCATCCAGAGTCTGGTGTCTGTCTTCTATGGCAGCTACAAGGCTTCTCATTGACTCTGCCTACTCTCTCTCTCTATTTTTTCCAACCTGGCTATATTCAGCCCTGCCATAGGCCAAAGCAGGTTTATTCATTGGCCAATAAAAGCAACACATATACATAAGGACATTCCACATCAGGATTCTACCTTCTTCTGATCTTCTCAGGCACCAGGCATGCACATGGTGCACACATATAAATGCAAGTAAAACACTCATACTCATAAAATAAAGTAAAATAATAAAATAAATTTTTAAAGTTTTATTCTGCTCTTTGTGTTTAATCCAATCCATAAGACCTGAATGCGTTCCACATTCAGTATTCATGTGATGTTGGCGGCTTATGGTTCCCATTACCACTTACTCAATCTTACTTCTTTATTTCTTTAATTCATTGAGTTTTAGCCCATCTGAAGCATTTTCATTTTAGTGGTACCAAGATGGATTTCATGCTTAGAGGTGGATGCTTGCTGTCAAATGTTTGGTATCAGTTATATGAATATATATTGTTTTAAGTCAGGTTGAAAAGTAGCATTGGTGTGGCTCATTTGACAGCTACCATTACTCCTGATCTTTCTTAAGCTTTTTATTCTCCTTTCTTTCTTAGCTCTTTGTTTTTACAATTTATATTTATTAAAGTTAAAAATAAAAATATAAGCAAATAAAGGAAAATTATATGCATTAAAGATAATCTAAACAGTGTGTCTTGCTTCTTTTTGAGCTTTTGTTAAGTATGTAACTTCAAAAGTATTGTTGGTCTCCTTCTTTATATAAAGTTTAGTGTCCTGTTTACATCTGGTGCTATATTATACTTATTTTTTATGTTACTATCTGCATAAATATTTCATGACTACAGAATGTATTAAAACATGCATTTATTTGTTTATGATAAGTACTGTGATGAATGACTTTTTAAATAAAAATTTTCCCATTTTTCTATCAAATTGTTAGGATAGAGTCCCAGAACATTGCTGGGTTGAAATGTTACACATTTTAAGACTCTTGGTATTTTTTGGCAAGGTGATGCATTAGTATTTCCTTCTGTCAGTGAGTTACCATGAAGTCACTGGCTTGCCTGTAAAAACCTTTGCCGTTTCACAAATGAAAAATGCCAGTACCTCTTTGTTAAACATGGGTATTGTTACTTGTCCTAGGTTTCAATTGCTGTGAAGAAACACCATGACTACATGACTACATTGACTATTTTTTTTTGATTTTCCAAGACTGGGTTTCTCTGTATAATAGCTATAACAGCCCTAGCTGTCCTGGAACTCACTCTTTGTAGACCAGGCTGGCCTCGAACTCACAGAGATATACCTGCCTCTGCCTCCATAGTGCTGGGATTAAATGTATGCATCACCACCACCAGGCCACAGCAACTCTTATAAACGAAATATTTAATTGAGGTGTCAACTACAGTTCAGAGGTTTAGTCTGCTATCATCATGGTGGGACATGGTGGT
The DNA here is from genome assembly GCF_903992535.2 of Arvicola amphibius. Classification (NCBI taxonomy): domain Eukaryota; kingdom Metazoa; phylum Chordata; class Mammalia; order Rodentia; family Cricetidae; genus Arvicola; species Arvicola amphibius. Next base: position 54,987,071 of record NC_052052.2, on the reverse strand, counting down.
ATGCAGGTAGGCATGTTACTGGAGAAGAAACGGAGAGTTTTGCATCTTTATTGGCAGGAATCAGGACGTGATCTGTGATACTGTGTATACTTGAGCATAGGAGACCTTTGAGGTCTCCTATGAGCCCACCCCCATGGTGAGACACTTCCTCCAACAAGGCCACAAATACTCCAATGAAGCCACACCTCCTAACAGTGCTACTCCCTATGGGGGCTATTTTCTTTCAAGCCACCACATTACCAGAAATAGACAATTTGATATGAAAACTTTTGTTTTCTGACTCCAATTTTCCTGTTATTAAGCAGTTTCTCTCTCATGCTCTTTGCAGATTACTCATCTTTCTCATTCTTTTTATAAAGTTTTTTTTTTTAAATTTATGTGTATAAATATTTCCTGTATGGATGCACATTCACCACACCTGTGTAGTACTCTTGAATTCCCAAAGAGGGAGTCAGATGCCCTGGAACTGGAGTCAGAGATAGTTGTGAGCTGCCACAGAGGTGCTGGGAACCGAATCCACACCCTCCAGAAGAACAGCAAGTCTGCTTGTGATGGCTCTGAGCTGTCTCTTCAGCCCCATAGACTACTCATTCTTACAGCCCCCGATTTCTAGAGAGGACAAGAGAAACAGCAACAATGACAGCAGTTACTATTGAAAACATTTGCAATGTTTTTATTTATTTTTTTTTTATGGCATATTTGAAACACCAATGTTTATTGCATTTACACACTGACTTTTCTAAAATTAGTTATAATCATGTTACTTTCATTAATTTAGCATGTGAAACTGAACTTGAAATATTGGGTATACACAATGAACCTATCTTAAAGGGTAAGTTTTTGTATTTCTAAATGAAATTTGACATTCAAAGTAAAAGCCCAAGCAGATAATTGTTCTGTGACTATATAAACAATGAGTTGGCTGCAGGAAATGTCTCTTTCTGTGTTTCTGAATCAGAAGCAAATGACTAACAAGAAATACGTGTCCAAACAAGACAAGTTTAAAGAGTTAAAACGTAGTCCACGTTGTCTTGCAATGTTTTTAAACACTGCTGATATTTAAAACTTTTCCAGTCACCTTGCCTTAACAAAAAAGTCAACAAAATGCCGATTTTTTTTTTTTTAAAAAATCATTGTGTTATGAACAGAATGAGACTTTCTTGCCCCACCCTAAGTCTGTCCACTGACTCTTCTCAATTACGAGAATAGGAGATTTAAAAACCTGTTAGACAGTTTAAGGACAAGCACCTCTATTCTTGTTCTTGCCCAGAAGCTAGAAGTCTCTTTGCTTCTGTCCTGGTACAAGGCCAAGAATATACATGTCTGTGGCACTGATTTGTGTGTGAGTGTGTGTGTGTGTGTGTGTGTGTTAAATCTAACACAGCTTCCTGGAAGCAGTAAATAAGGGTGAGACCAAGACTCACATACTGTATGGACAGGTACACAGATATCTCGTGGTTGCTAACTAGCCTAGGCTCCCCTCCCCATGCCTCAACCCTGTTCCTGCCATATATCCTATAAAAAGCCACTACACTAGCAAGTCAATATCCCCCCTGCTCTTGCTAGATAGAAGTTCTGTTTGCTTTTAATTTCATAAGCTGCTACCCTATAATAAACTTTCTAAAAATACACCCTCCTGCTGTCCATGAAATTCATTCTTCAATCATGAAACAAATAACCTGGAGGTTATGGCTCGAGGTGGCTTTGGTGGCCATTGATTTTTCAGGAGACTCTAGTGTAAGTGTTGTTCACTTGAACTGGGGAAGCCTCCGGCATCTCAGGGTCCCCTGCTTTCCCCTCTGTGTCTTTCATTCTCTTACTCTTTCCTGCTCTGGTCCTGATTTTTATTTGTAGGTGGCCAATGTAGCTTTGCATCTCTGTGTGATAGAGACATTTTCTCAGGGTTTTTGTTCTCCAAGGCTGATTTGCTGTGTTCAGGAATACTGGAAGAAATGTTAAAGAAACATCATGTTAGGATGCCAAACTCTCTCTTCCTGAAGCTAAGTATTGTTTTGCCCTGAGGAACTAATTCTGTAGAAAACTAAGCTTCAAGGGAAATGCAGTGAAAAGCAGTCTACCTTAAATTCCACTTAGCCTTATTGTATATGTGCTTTGATTCTAGATTCTTTTCACTAGTCCTGCAGCAACCTGTTTCTGAATGTTTGGCAATTTGAATTTCATCCTGTATTTGGGTTTATGGATTTTTCTGGAAGTTTCTATTATCAACACGCTCTCAATTTTTGGAAGAGTTGATAGACTGAGTGGGATAATCTTGACAGGTCTTTTAGTTCAGATTTTTTTCCCCATTAAATTTAATTTGGCTTTTTGAATTGATTTTGAATAAGATGATTCTTGAGTCTCATGTTTAACTGTGAAGGATTTGTTCATTGTTATTCATCTGTACTTGCAATTAAAAAATAATCTAAGAGGTCATGTGTGCACCAGTTCTGCATTGTTGAGAAGACTTGGTTTCCTTTGTGTTATCCATCACTTCTGGCTCTTGCAATCTTTCTTCCTCCTCTTCTGCAGAGTGCGCTGAGTCCTGAGGAGAGGGAGTTGATTGAGACAACCTATTTAGGACTGAGTGTTTCGAAGTCTCTTTCTCTGCACATCTCTGTCTTTGTTTCCATCTACTGCACGAGGAAGCTTCTCTGATGATGGCTGAGCAAGGCAGTGATCTATGAGCATAACAGAATGCCATTAGGAGTCATTTTATTGCTATGTACTTTAGCAGAACAGTAGTATGCAGTAGGATGTGCTTTTCCCTGAGGTCCTTGTCATGTAGTCTCAGTTTCTTGGCTACCTGAACATGTTGGGCATGGGTTCCACCCCAAGGAGTGGGTCTTAAATCCAATCAGATAGTTCTTGGCTGCTGCCACAATGTTTGTACTGTGACTGTAACTGTGTATCCTGCAGGCAGGTTGCTATTGTAGATCTTGTAGCTGGATTGCTGTTTGCCTTTCTCCTCTCTTAGTGTGCAGAGTGTTTTCCAGCTTCATGAACACTAGTCAGTAGGGTGAAGGCTCTAGGTAGGCATAAGATATACTCCATGTTCAATGAGTTATGTAGGTGTTTAGCAATGGGGTCTTGCCATCAGTTTGTGCAGAGTACCCCAATAGCAAAAGCAATACACTGAATTAAAAAATATATTTTTAGATGTCTGCTTCTTTTCTGATGAGAGCAAGCAAGAAGGAGTATGAATTTGGAAAGGTAGGGAGCTGGGAGCATCTGGGAGGGAGTAAGGAGAGGGGAAACATTAATTAGAATATATTTTAAGAAAAAATGATTTTCAATAATAAAACTTGCTATTCTATTTATTGTTTTTGCAGTACAGTAATGTGAACCCAGGGCCATGTGGGTGCCACTCAAGTCCCTGACTATGAACCTTTACCTCTGCCACTTCCAGCTCTTACATTGAATGCTTTGCTACACGTTCTGGGTGTTTGTTTGTTTACTCATCTTCAGCGGAGCCCGGAATGAGGCACAGAGATTTCCCAGGAAAGCACAATTCAAGCACACCCATTCACGGACCTTTGTCTATTAGGATGGCTCCATATTGTGCGCCACGTGGCTAAGAGTGATTTGATTGCCTCATTTCTGACCCAGCTGTCCAAGACGGTGCTGGAGGCAAGCATTCATTTCATACTCTTGAAAAGAATTTTTTTTGAGGATTAACGGAAGACCCGAAGTTTTAGAATTTTCCATATGGTCGCTTCCGTGCTACTTGACTAACAGTGACAAAACCCCAAACCAAACAAAACCAAACCAAACAAAACCTAAGAAAACCCAACCACCTTTTCCCTTTAGGAAAAGTCTGGACTTAGCATTCCTTACACTCTGTAAGGCTGACTATTAAGGCTTCCACTTCCTGCTATGATTGTAGCCTTCTTGAAAGAAATGAAGCAGCAACATGAATTTAGTTCCTTTATCTCCAGAGTGACTCTAAGTCCCGATTTCTGCCGTCTTCCCTCTCTGCCTATTTAATGCACTTATCGTTGCTCTGCCTGGCATTCCCCTATAGGAAAGATTGAATTTAACAAATGTACACCAAGAATGATAGCTGACACTAATTCAATGAGCAGAAGGTTAAATCCAATAATAATTCCTGAGGTAATGGAGATGGGTATGGTATGCAGAGCTCTGAAGAGGCAAAGAGATTAACTTGAGCCTACGCTACTCCTTTGGCCATGTAGCCACTAGGAAATGACAAAGCACTTTAAAGCAGGGTACTGCTGGAGCCTAAAGATTTATTTTTAAAAAGCGAACAAAGCATCACAGTCAAGCTGATGCAATAATTTTGCAATCCAGTGAGCTGTTAGGCTCAAGTAAAGGAAGGCATTAGCTAAATGCAATGTGGAATGAACACATTAATTGGCAAAGCTGCTATCTATCCCTAAACGTGAATAAAGTACTGAATGATTTTTAACTCAGACGGATGTTAAAATCTGTAAAGACTGTAGGCACAGTTTTGAAAAATTATATAAATAAGCAACATTAGGGATAACAGGGTAGATAAAGGAAGGAGAAAAGATTTAAGGTGATTTAAATAACCAAAACTGCTTGATTTAATGTATGTAGATGAAAGCTGTGGCCCAGTGCTTCCCATGAGACTTCATGGTGGATTGCCACTGAGGGCAAGTCTCAGCAAACTAAGGAAAAACTTGCAGCTGGGCCCCTTGCTGGATCCGCCTCTAACAGCCCTTCTCAGTGGAATGGCAGGATTAGGGGTAAGGCTGATGGCAGGATGGAATCTGTGCTTGCCTGGGCTGATTGCTCTCCTGATCTGAACCCTAGTATTGGGGTGACAGCTGCTTTTCAACCTCCCAAGCAGCAAGTGGGAGAGTCGCCTGTCCATTGCTTGCACATATTCGGCCGTCACATATTGACAATTAAGGAGAAAGCAGTTCACACTTGTACTGCCCTTTCTAAAGAGTATATGAAATATTCAGCCAAAGACTTGGAGGCTTGGGAGACCCACTGTGAATTTTCCTTGACTGGAGCTGAGCTCTTTTAAAATATATACACGATCAGTGAATTGTGATAATTTTTTGGGCTGGGATGGTTGTATAAAGATATCGAACATTACGTATGCAATTCACATATGTACCTCAGAGGAAGACTGTCAAGCTTTAGGAGTAATGTAGTAGTACATGATATTGAAGTTGCCTTAGATCTGTTAAAATTCAGAGTGGATGCCATGAAAGAAAGAAAATGGAGGATAAAGAAGGTTTTGCTAGGATTAAAACTTTGTAAATTCATAGAGTAAAATAAAGTATCGAGACATTAAAAATAGAATGTGTCCTTATATTACATTTTCCTGAAAAGATGCTGGTTCGATATGGGTGTACTGTTGCCTTTTTCTAAACCCTTAAAATGTACATACTACTGAATTTATGCTATGTTCATACCAAGGAATTATTTTTGCTTAAATAATGAATCTTCTTTGCTGTTTGGCTTTGCAATTAGAGTGTACCATCTTTTATATTGTGTAAAATGTTTGACAAAATTCAAAGAACTTGTATAGTAAACACAGATGCAATGAGAACAACCCCAATCCATCTACTTTTTATTAGGACCAGAAACATTATATGCTCATGTTACTTTCAATTTTGTCATATTTCTGTTCCCTATGGAACCTCAGTCAACTGAATTTTATCATTTCCTTTTCTGAAATGGCTTTATCATGTCAAATGGGGTTTGCTAATCTTGCTCATGTCTGACAATCAATGCATTTACCATATCAATGGAATAAAGAAGAAAATGAATCATCAATATGTGTAGAAAATTCAACAATGATTTATAACTTTAAAAAATCTTCAAGCAAACGAAGAATAGAATGGACTTTCATAGTCTTATAAAGAGCATGCTTATAAAAGCTACTGGTGCTATCCCAGTTACGGATGGCAGCCTGAATGTTCCCATGAGATCAGGTCAGGGATATATGCTTTCCTGTTCCTCACACCAGGCAGCCAAGACAGAATAATATGACAATGAAAAGAAATAAAAGAAATACAGATTGAAATGGAAGAATGGGTTTGTACACATGGGAAAGACTGTTGAGATCTCTTTCAAATTCCAAAATAGTATCTAAAAACCTAAGGGATATCTTAGATGCTGCTTTGCTCAATTTTCTGGTATTTTGCTTAGTTTTGTAGACATGACCAGTCAATTGGTGAGATTGGGATATTTGAGTCACTTTCTGTCACTATGTTGAGGGTAATCTGTGCTTTTATATCTAATAGCATTTCTGAAATGAAATTTGGTGTATCTGTGTTTGGTGCATAGTATTTAGACTTCTAATATCTTTTGGTGTGTTATACTTTTGATGATTAAGAAATGACCTTCCTTCTCCGTTTTAACTACTGTTGGTTTGAAGTCTGTTTTGTCAGATCGTAGAATAACTATACCTGCTTGTTTCCTACTAACTCCTTTGTTTAGAATACCTTGTTCAACACCCCACTCCCCTGTTTAAGGGAGATTCCATTGTTGATGGTAGGGTATGTTTTTTGGGAGCAGGACAAAGATGGATCCTATGTTTTGATCTAATCTTCTAGGTAGTGTCTTTTTATGGGGATTGAGACAATTAAAATTCAGGGTCATTGTTATAAGATGTGTTATTTCCTGCCATTTTGTTGATTTTATAATGTTTCCTTAGATTTCTATTGATCAGCTATTCTGGTATTGTTCATTTATTACCTGCAATCCTTTGATGGTTTGTCCTTCTTTTTAAGTGGAAATATTTCTTCTAGTAGCCTGACTTCTATAGAACTGACTTGGCATTAATTCATCTAATCTGTGTATACTGTAGAAAGTTATTTTCTCCTCATTTAATATATAATTTTGCTAGGTATAATAGTCTTGATTGACAATTGTGATCTTTCAGAACTTGTAATAGATCTTTTCAAACGCTCCTAACTTTAAACTTTTGGCCAAATAACAATATTGTTGTTATGGGTCTGCCTTTATAAATGATTTTCGCTTTGTTTCTTTAAGGTCTCAACATCTTTTCTTTCTTCTGTGCTTTTAATATTTTAAGAACAATATGTTGTGTGGAGTTTCTTTTCTAGTTATGTCTATTTGGTGTTCTGTAGGACTCTTATACCTGGATGGGCATCCATTTTTTTGAGATGTGGAGAATTTTCTTCTATGATTATACTGAAAATATATTTTATTGGTATAGTATTTTTTCTTTTATGCCCATTATCCAATAGCTAACTCTTTCTTGATATCTTAAAATTCCCCTATGTTCCTCTCATAGATTTAGAAACTTTTTAGGCTCTTTTCCTTTTGTTAATTTGCATTATCCCACCTTGATATAATGCTTTTGTTTAATATTTTTATTTTTTATTTTGTTATGTTTGGTTGTTATCTCTTAGAAACCTGTTCTTTTCTATTGAGAGAAAGAAAGGGAGTGGATTAGGATGTCGGGAGGTAAGAGATTGAATTAGAAGAAGTAGAGAGGGAGAAGAAATTGTAATCAGGGTATATTGTATGAGAATAGAATCTGTTTTCAATAAAAGAACAAAATAAAAACAAGTCATTGATATTACTGAGGGATTTAATTCCTCTATCTCATCTTCCAACCCTGATGCTTAGTTTCCCATGTTATCCATTCTATTGCTCAGGCTTTTCACAGAGCCATTTTTGGCTTATTGAGTTTTTCATGTCCCATGTCTTTCTGTTTGTTTGTTTTCAGTAATTGTGTCTTCTTATTGAGCTCTGGTTTTGTGTCTTGTATTGACTTCCCTTTTATATTCATCTCCATTTTTATCTACCTTGAGTTGTTTGAACACAATTATAATAATTCTTTTGAATTCTTTGTCTGGAAGTATTTCACAACCATTCTCGTTGGAATCTATTATTGTAGCATTAGTAAGTTTGGGAAAAGAAAGTTGTGTTGGGATTTCAGGTTGTTTCTGCTTTTGGATTGGGCTTTTCACATTTGGAGTTAGTTGGGTCAGTAGGGGTGGGAAATGACTTAGGGACTCCTAGTGGTTAGGCCAGAAACTAGGGTATCTTTAGAAGTTGGACATGGTTTTCAGGGCCTAGAACCTTTTACCTTTTGGCATTAGACTGGGTAAATTTAGACTGCATGGTTGGGACTTGTAGTGATACTTTGTGCTTTAACAAATAAAGCTTGCCTGAAGATCAGAGTGTGGAGCTAACCACATTAGCTAGCCATAAAGGCCAGGCAGTTGATGTGGGATGTCCTTCTCTATATATGTTGCTTTTCTTGGTTGATGAATAAAACTGTTTTGGCCAGTGGCTTAGCAGAGTAAAGCCAGGAAGAAAATCTGAACAGAGATATATTAAGTAAGTGGAGTCAAAGAGACACCGTGTAACTGCCAAAGGAGACAAATGCCAGATAGAGCCTTACCAGTAGCTTACAGTCTCGTGTCAATACATAGATGAATAGAAATGGGTTAATTCCAGATGTAAGTGCTAGCAAGGATTACATCTAAGCTACTGTCCAAATAGTATTATAATTAATATAGCTTCTGTGTGGTTATTTGGGTATGGGCAGCTGACAAACAAATGAGTGGTCTCCAGTTACAAATGATGCACCAATGTAGGGCAACTACATCCTCGTAAAGGCTAAGAAAGATTAAAAGGAGTGCTTCTAGACCCACAAAATCAGGGGCCAAGTGCAACTCTTTGGTAGCTGCATTATTTTCAGAAAGGTGCTGTTTACTGGCTGCAAGCAGAGGCATGGCTCCTTAAAAAATGGCTTCCTTGTTTGCACTGGCAAGAACAGCTCTGGCTCTTTTGAGAGGTCGGACTGTGGAACACTTAAATGAGATATACGAGCAGAGTGCTACAAGTTGCTTAATGGTGACACAGACCTGCTGTGTCACTGGAGTTGCAGTGGTGAGCATGGGTTGCAGAGCTGGCAGTGAATGTACCTTTGCCATGATGGACTCGGGTCAAAAGACAAAGCAGCATTGGTCCTAGCCATGCTGCTTAGCATTTTAAGAAGCACTATTTGTCAGAAAATGATTATAGATTTGTAATTAAGACAGATTCAGATGAAAAGGACCTCTGAATGTGTCACAGTGTTGGATAAATGTACATAGGATTGGGAAAGAGAGGAAAAAAAGAGTATAGACAGTTATGAAAAGAAACAATTTAAAGTCTTTAAAGAGACAGTAAGGGGCTGGAGAGATGGCTCAGTGGTTAAGAGCATTGCCTGCTCTTCCAAAGGTCCTGAGTTCAATTCCTGGCAACCATATGGTGGCTCACAACCATCTGTAATGAGGTCTGGTGCCCTCTTCTGGCCTGCAGACATACACACAGACAAAACATTGTATACATAATAAAAAAATAAATATTTTAAAAAAAGAGACAGTAAAACTAACATAAAAGAGTACAGACAGCAGGTGGGTGCACCCCTCGCCGTCCTGGGGCTGTTCTACTGGGAACTCACCAAGGCTAGCTAAACTGGGACTGATATAGCATGTGATCAAACCAGACTCTCTGAACGGGGTGACAAGGAGGGCTGACTGAGAAGCCAAGGACAATGGCACTGAGTTTTGATTCTACTGCATGTACTGGCTTTGTGGGCGCCTAGTCTGTTTGGATGCTCACCTTCCTAGACCTGGATGGAGTGGGGGAGGACTTGACTGCTCTTTGGACTGGAGAGAGAGGAGGAGGGGGGGTGGGGGAGGGGGAGGGGGAGGGAAATGGGAGGAGGGGAGGAGGTGGAAATTTTTAATTAAAAATAAAAAAGAACAACAAAAAAGAGTACAGACAATCACAGATTAAAAGTGTAAAGTAAAATACGTCCGTAAAGATGAAACATACACAGAGAGTCTCGATTATGTATATTATTTTGTTTTCTTTGAATTTTTTGATTGCAGAGAGATATTTGATTCTGGGGTTGCTAAGCTAAACCGACTTCAAAGTTTGAGCCTAAGGTTATGTTACATTGAAAAAAGGGGTACTGCTTTTGTTTCCACAGAGGATGGAAACCTGTGGATTCCTTCCAGACTGATGTGGTTGATGGAATAAGATCCCCTGAAAGGTATTCATGAACCCCCAAAATACCTTGCCTAAAAATCAGCAGGTAGGAATTTGGAGAAAACTGCCTGCCAATTCCCAAAATGATTGTTTATTAATGTATGTTTTCATTTAAAGGGGTATATGATAAAGAGATGAATACTTTACCTTGGTATGGATTTTGGGTTATTGATAAAAATTTAAGGTCAATTTTGTTATATGTATATTTCTATTATTATTTAAGTATTATGTTTGTTCAGCTTATTTAAATATGTAATATATAATTAAGAAATACAGGTTAATAGAGAGTAATTTACTATAATCAAACTTTCCTTCATGTTGGATTTTTTAGATATATAGAGATACATTTCAGTTAGATAGATAATCTTTAATGTTTCTGCCAATAGCTTAGCAGAGTAAAAGCCAGGCGGGAAATCTGAACAAAGATAGATAGTATGGGGATTCAAAGAGACTCCAAGTAGCTGCTGAAGGAGATAGATACCATATGGTAGGCCATAGCCTCGTGGCAATACATAGATGAATAGAAATGGATTAATTCAAGATGTAAGAGTTAGCAAGGAAAATATGACTAAGCTATTGGCCAAATAGGCAGCATACACCTTTAATCCCAGCACTTAGGAGACAGAGGCAGTTGGATCCCTGTGAGTTAAGGTTCACCCTGGGCTACTTGAGATTGAATCAGTCTAAAAGAGAAACAGAACCAAGTGGTGGTGCCTCACATCTTTAATTCCAACACGAGGGAGGTGGAGATAGGAAGTCTTATGGCTGGGCGGGGAGAAGACTATAAGGCAGGAGGAAACAGGAGGAGCTCAGGGTTCAGTCTGAGGTTTCATAGAGACTACATTCAGCCTGAGGACTTGTAGAGACATGATACCCTTTTTGGTCCGAGGATTTCCTAGAGGTAAGAACTTTAGTGGCTGGCTGCTCTGCTTCTCTGATCTTTCAGCTTTCATGCCCTAATATCTGGCTCTGGGTATTTTATTATTAAGACCAGTTAGAATTCATGCTACATGGCCTAGGGGACTCTGTACCTGTCCATGCTGGAGTTGAGAGGACCAGAAAAATTTGAACCAAGCAACAGGGGCCTGAAGCTCCCTTTAGGTTATGGGTATGAGCTGAGATGATTCTAACTGGAGAATTATGGGCTAAGTGTTTCGGGTTTAAGGGCTGGCTTCCTTTTCTCTCTTCTCTTCTCTTCTCTTCTCTTCTCTTCTCTTCTCTTCTCTTCTCTTCTCTTCTCTTCTCTTCTCTTCTCTTCTCCTCTCCTCTCCTCTCCTCTCCTCTCCTCTCCTCTCCTCTCCTCTCCTCTCCTCTCCTCTCCTCTCCTTTCCTCTCCTCTCCTCTCCTCTCCTTTCTCCTTTCCTCTCCTCTCCTCTCCTCTCCTCTTTCTCTTCTCTTCTCTCTTCTCTTCTCCTTTTCTTTCTCCCTTTCTCTCTTCCTCCCTCCTTCCCTTCCTCCCTTCCTTTCTTTCTTTTTACTCAGTTTAAGACCCCTGCCATGGGATAGTATTGCTCATACTATCAAGGTGGATTTTATCCCTCTCAATTAAACCTCAATGGAAAAGCCCCCACAGATACACCCAAAGATATTCTCAAGTGATTCTAAATCCAGTCAGGTGAACCAGATACAAAAATACCACAAGGCCACCCCTTGTCAAGTTGACAGTGAAACACAACCATTAAAATGTCATTCAACCTCTGCCCCCACCTGCCTCATGTTTGTTTTAGAATGAAAAAAAATGCACTTATTTAATCTGTAAAAGTTCCCCAAATCTTAACAGTTCTAACATTGTTCAAAAACCCAGCTTTAAAGACCTAAGACGATCTCAAAGTATTAGTTCCTGTTAGAATAAACAATAAACCAAGTCACACACTTCTAATATAAAAGGCACAGAATTAATATCCTCTTTCCAAAGGGGTGAATATGGGGACAGCAAGGAATAACTGAACTAAACCATGACTGAAGTCCAGCAAGGCGAACAATAAATCCCACAGGAGCAAATGCACCGTGTAGGCACCGAATGGCATCTTCTGTGTTCCAGTGGGGTTTGGGAGTGCCATGCCTGTAGCTCTGTCCTCCGGCCTCTCCTCATGGACCATCTCCACTAGTGCCTGAAATTTTTCTTTGTCAGATGTTCCATTGTCTTGGCATCTCTATCATTCTGGGGTCTCCTTTGCAACGTTACCTTCCCAGGTTTATGCAGTGAAGGAGTGAAGGTAAACAGAGTGCTAGGGCTGCCCTTTCTCTGCTTTCTAGTTGACATCATCAAGTAAGCCCCTCCCATCATCATGTGCTCCTTTAATCTGAACTGTGAGATGAAAATGAAGCTTTTTACCTTGAGTGCTTTCATATACATATATATTATTATTTTTTGAGAATTTTATGCAGTTATGATAGTGTTCACACCTCACTCCTCTCAAATTTAGGCTGATCTCCTAAGGGCATTGTGTTTATAGAAAATTGGTTCTCCCTGTCTCAACATTATCAGTTGCCTATTACTTCTCAGTTAGGACTGGGGTTTCATGATCATTTCTCAGCTCCATGCTGTATTGATCTTATTTTCCTCCAAGTCTTTAGTCACATAGATGAGAATAGCATCTACTCTGCACACAGAAGAATGAAGATTTAAAAGCAGAGAAGATTTTAATCAGAAATTGTTCCAGACAGAAGTCAATGGGAGAACATCTACATTACTGATGAAAGCCAATGCCAGCCCGAATTTTATTATCAGTGGAAAGATTGTTTGTGCAATATAGACTGTTTTGAACAAATAAAAGCTGAAAAAAATAATTGTTAGTCAAATTCTTTTCTAAAATATTAAAGGAAGCCAGGTGTGTATCTCTGAATTTGAAGCCAGCCTGGTCTACAAGCAAGTTACAGAACAGCAAGAGCCACACAAAGAAAAACTATCTCAAAACACACACACACACACACACACACACACACACACACACACACACACACCAAAACCAACCTACCAACCAACAAACAAACAAACCAAACAGGAAAGCATAAAAACGTTTTAAAAAGTTCTACAATTAAAAGAAATATGACATTAGAGAGAAATGCAGATTTAATCCAAGAAATGAGTAGTACTATCCTCATCAGGTGGGCCTTCCCGTCCAGCCTAAACTTTCCTAGAAATGTCCTCAAGGGAACACTTGGAAGGCCATCTTCTACTTGATAGTTCTAGGCGAGTGGATAAGAAAATCACTATCTTAATTCATAACACAATGCCCACCTCCCCACTGGCTTGGTTCAAATCTTTCTTGTCATCTTGATTTTTTAAATTTGAATATTGTTTAGCTTGAGAGTGACTTGGAAGTTTTTCCTTTATGTTTTATGAGTTTCTCAAATCTGGAGATTTCTATATTCCAATAAATTTAGAATTCCTCTGGTTGTCATTTCTCCCATTTTCTTCTTCCCTTACCTGTTTTGTGTTTTCCCCCTTTAATATTCCAATGTTTCACACTGAACCGTTTTTAAAGAAGATGCCATACCATAATTCTTAGTCTGTGATGTTCCACCCTTTCCCCCTCTTTCTTCTATTCTTTGGATCCAATATTTGAAACCATTGGATTTTTATTTAATTTTTTACTTATTTCCTCAGCCTCAGTCTGTTGTTGAAGTCTATTAAAGACAGTCTTAATCTCTGCCACTGTCATTTTTATTTATGTTATTTTAACTTGACATTTTTATAGCTTTCATTTATCTGTATAATCTTTCCATTTTTATACAAATTGCCTACATTTTCCACTTTAAAATATTAATTGTAATTTTATTACATTTCTTCTCTGTTATTTCAAACTTCATGAATATTTGAATCTGGTGGTATAAACTGCTTTTATTCTCGACATTGTATTTCCTACCCTATATCTTATTCATGCATCTTATAATTTTGCTTGAAACCTGTATATATTTATTGTACTTCTAATTATATAAATGCTTTTTAAATGCACACGACTCTTTCTTTTACTAGATTGAATCACTCTCTTCAGCAGTTGATCTAAGCTAATATTTTCTCCTTACTATAATTTCCCGATGATCCGTAAGTTTTGAATTCCTAGAGTCAAGGGCTGAGTTGTTAGAAGGATATTGTCAAAATGTTTGCTTTACACCTAGTTTTGACATTATTTGAAAAACTCTCTTTATTTCATTGAACATATCTTACAATACCTGGCCTCATGTTCAATTTCACCTGGTGGTTGCTTTCTTGTTTAGGGGGAATTACAAACTATAACAACTCTCTATTGTGTGTCTACAATGTACTGATCAGATTGCAGCCCATCAGGATAGTTTTCACTTTAGAATTTTCCCTCACTTTTTGGAAACCCATCAATGTCGCATGGTTAGTTTAGAATCCAGTTGTTGGCAGCTTGTAGGTCTTTTAAACATTTCACCTATCTCAAAGTTCAGAGATGTTAAAAATATATTTTGTAACATTTCCAGACTTACTCACAAAGGTACACATGTATTGCTCTCATGCTTACATAATTTAGATTATTAGGGATTAAACAAATTCATAGCCCACTTATAAATATAAAGACTATTCCCAATGAACTTGGTACTTTACATTGTATATAGTGAGTCTTATTGTGTTGATTCCCTATAAACTTGTATCAACATATACTTTAAGATTTATTTCTAAAAGAAGAGTTGCTAGATTAAAAGTATCTTGTTAGGTTTTGGGACCCTTCTTGTCATACATACACAGATACAGGCACACACAAGACTTATTCATTTGTCTTTATGCTTATGGGTATTTTACCCACTTGTATGTGTACACATGCCTTCCACCTACCCAGAGAGTTTAGAAGAGGGAGGAGTTGGATCCCCTAGAACTGGATTCATGGATGTTTGTGAGTTAACATGTAGGTACTTGGAACAGAACCTGGGTCCTCTGCAAATGCATTTAAGCACTTAGACACCTCTTTAGTCCTGCCTTTGATTACAGTAGAATCTTGGCTAGATGGAGCATTTCCTAAGAAGAGAAGTAGTTAGTGTTGATGGTTTAGTACAAGGCTCTTAGCCTTGACTCCGTCATGTATTTTATATCTGATTTTAGAAATGTTTACTGATTTACCTGACTGGTTCTTTGGTTCAATTTATACATAAACTGAAGATTCTAGGGGATATTAAATTTTATTCTGAGGATGGTAAATTAGGTCTGATATGTGGTGTTCTAGGATTCTTCTCCTGGTTCAAGTGAGAGCAGCTATTCTTTCAACTTCTAGTGTATGTTCACAGGTACCAGACATAAAATGTCTTCCAAATCTGAAGCTTAGTGGGTTATTATTCCATTCGGTTTTTAATTGCATGACTTTGTAGTATTTGAATTCTAAGTATGTTCTTAGATTCGCTTCCCTAATACATCCAATATAGCATATGTGAAGTTACTTAGGTCAAAGCCAAACAAAAGGAGGCCTGATGCTGCTTCCTTTAATCTCTCCTGATTTTACTTTTCTTTCAGTTAGCAATGATTCAGTTTCAATTACAGATATACTCTTAGAAAAATGGTAAAAATATTTGACGTTTTTAAAATAAAAATAAAAAATATTTTGAATTTAAATAGCTAGGCCATTTCTTATATGTCATCTTTTATTTGGCCTCAGAGAGTGTGTCTGTTGCCAGTGTACTGGTCATATTCTAAGAACAGTTTCTATCTTTATCCCATCAATTTCCAAGCTTAACATTCTCTTTTATACTCAGTATTAAATGCTAGAGTCACACGTATTTTGTCTGAACACTACTTCCACCTTCAAAAGGTCTTTTACACTTTTGTGAGAACTCTAATTAACTCAGGTACAAGAGCGAGACTCTTAGTTTAATCAGACTTGCTCAAAATAGCCACTGAGGCAAACTGACTCACTCTCCCATGTATCTGATTATCTCTCTTGGAAATTTTGAAATTCATTCAATTTGCATCTGTGTTAAGAATTTCTGCACCTCTACAGGTTCTACTCTCTCCACTACCAAACTGTAATGCTCCTCCTCCAGAAAGTGTTTTCCTATGCTCTCTCTCTCTTTCTCTCTCTCTTTTATCATTACAGGCAAAGTACTTGTATTTTATCTGTAATGAGAAAACAATGAAACTTTATCAATATAGTTTCGAGTAAGGCCAAGTTTATGACAATTTTTTTCAGTGCTAGGATCAAGTTGGAATATAATAACATTAAAAATAAATTTACTGGGAAATAAATATAACTCGCAGTTCAGACTATAAAGGCATTTGAATATAGGCACAGAGTACTCATCCTTTGTTTTGGAAAGACTTTACTATATATTCTTTCTATCTTACTTGGAAATATCTGTTAAACAACAGAATGTATTTCACACTGTGTTTTGCCATATTCCTATAGTGTGAGTTCCATTGCTATACAATCCATTGCTACACTATGCCCCTCTCACTAGCAAAACCATACAGTCCCTTATATGAGTAGAGGTGGTGGTCCCCCTCTAAAGTCCCCCTTTAAGCCAATGCTCAGATTTCCCTAGTTTCTTGGGAAATGCCAGCGACTTATGGGTCTCAAATGAATCATTTCTGAGAATAACTCTTCACTGAGTCATTGTAATCAGAATGATCTGCTCTTCTTTCATTTCTGTTTCTTGATAAAATGCTCCAACAAAAACGCTGTTGAAGAGAAAAGTTTATTGTAGCTTCTACTTCTAGTTTATGGTTTATCACAGCATGGAAGGTACAGTGTCAGGAGCCTGAAACAGCCAGCGCTATAATCAAGGGCAAAGAAAGACATGAATGCATACTTGTTTAGTACTTAGCTTCCTGTACTCTTACACAGTCCAGGATTCATAACCAGAGAACAGTGCTACCCACTTTCAGTCTGTGTCTTCCTATATCAGTTACTATAGCCGTGATAATCGCCCAGAGACAGGCCAACCTGGTCTAGACAACCCCTCATTGTGGCTCTCTTCCCAAGTGATTCTAAGTTTGGGTACTTGAGACATAAGATATGGAGAAGTCAAGCTGGTACCAAGCTAGAAGTCTCATTCTTACTGGCTAACTTCCATAATGCTGAAAGTTTTGATTCACACTTCTTGGGAAGAAAAATAATAACAGTCTTAACCAGCTGTGAACACTCTAAGCTAGAACAATGTCTGGCCTGCCAAGATATACCAATGGATGCTGCAGTGATAGAAATGTTATGAAAATAAGCTGCCACTTTTTGATTAGATTTAATGCCCCCTTCACAAGATGGATCTTGCTGTCAGTAATAGGCTGTAGGGGAGAACTTAATACTATTATTAAGTTAAGAGGACATATTATTAAAGTGCATCCCAAGTACTGTCTTCATACTAATAGATGAGTGTGTCTCTCAAAGCCCTCACCAGAGATGCTGATTTCTTCAGCAGATGGCTATTAATTCAGAGATCCATAATTATTCAACATACAGAAAATAAGAGGCTCAGGAATGCTCTCTTACATGGGACATCTATACCTATCTCCTTCTCCCAAGGCTCAGCAATCCCCATGGAAGAAAGGACAGAGAGAGTGTAAGAGCCAGAGGTCATAGATGATTGTAGTATCACAGTGTTTTCTGGGTAAGAAGTGACTGTTGCGTACATGAACTCCTAGTGACTGTGACTGCAAGCTCACAGCCTGAACAAGATCAGCTAAACAAAAAGCATGTATAGGAAAAGTATTGTGAAGCCCCACCCGTACCCAAGAAAGTATAGGTAGTTTATGGTTGCTGGGGCTGGAAGAGACAGTTTTCTTCAGGGATGTGACCCACGAGAGTTTAGTCAAGTTTTATTAGATGGCTATATGCCCAAACATATATAATAGCCCTAAGTGAACATAGTGTTAATTTATTAGATTTTTGTTGCTGTTTGTTTTGTTTTTGTTTTTGTTTTTTTTTTTAGAGCATGTGAACTTGGGAGCAAAATGTGATAGGGTGAGATGGAAGGAATTGGAGTAAAGGGAATGGCAGATGCAGAATAAATTTTGTAATTTGCTTTTAAGAACATTAACATTTAAAAATAAAAATAAATCTTATAAGAGGTAAAATAACCCCAGCTGTCACTCCTCCCATCTTTTGTGGGAGTGCCAGCTGTGAACTATTGTATTGGAAGTGTAAATATCTGTGCCTCTGGTCTTCTGTGTGTCAGCCTGGTCCAGGTTCAGTGTAGGACAATATGAGAATGTGGTCATGACATCACTGCAGGCCAGCTTCTATTGTTCATCCACCAACATAATTTCATCATGGATATTATTCCACGGGACACAATTCATATGTTTAACAATAGTCTTCATCCCTCTCCCACACATTATGCTGTTTTACCCTGAATGACAGAGAAATATTGCTAATATGTAAACAATTCCTACTATTTTAGATATTTTGCTAAGAAATTCTGATTCGTTCACTCATTCAAACTTCAAGACAGTATAAAGTAAACTGGTTGTGATGATGCACACATTTAATTCCAACATTCAGGAGGTGAGAGACAGGCTGATCTGTACAAGTTAAAAGTCATCCTGGTCTGCATAGCCAGTTACAGGTCAGCTAGGGCTATATAGTGAGACTATGTCTGAAGTAGAACAAAACAAAACAATAACAGCAATAAAAATATAGGGTGAAAATTACTGTTATCAGAAGTTTTGTTCTGCCAGCAGCTCCCCAAAACACAGAAGCTTAATAATTATAAATGCTCAGCCAGTAGCTCAGACTTATTACTATCTAGCTCTTATATTTTTAGTTAACTCATATTACCTATTTACACTTTGCCATGTGGCAGGATATTTATTAATGTGGCATGTTTACTGTTACCTCTGTGTCTGGCTGGTGACTTTGGGCTCTGCCTTCTTTCCTCCCATAATTCTCAACTTGTTTCTCCTACCTAACTTTATCCTGTTCAGCTATTGGCCAGTCAGTTTCTTTATTAACTAAAGAAAGTAATACATATTCACAGTGTAGAGAAGGATTATTCCACACATGTTCCCCCTTTTGTCTAATTAAAAAGAAAAAAATTTAAACTTAACATTGTAAAACTATTTAATTAACATTGTAAAACTATTTAATAAGCACAATAACTATATACAAATATAGGCAGATAAAAATTACATTAACAATGTCCAGCTCATTTGTATCTGGCAAATTCAGAGAAAATACTCTATTACCTATCCTATTTTGGTAAGTACAAAGTTTCGTATCTAAATCACTTTATATCCTAACTTGTATTACCAACTGCAAATTATCTTTTTATGCTTCTCAGCTTTTACACTTTATACCTCTTTTGTGATTTTTTTTCTGAATTTGGTAACAATGAAAACTTTAACTATCTAGTCTTCAACCCCATCAGAGACCTGAGAAGAATATAATATTACCTGAGTAAACAGGAAGTACAGAGTAAACAACTTTCCAAACAAAGAAATGACAGAAACAGCTGGTTGCCTGGACAGTAACCCAATGCTCCTTTGTAACATTGGGGCACCCATCTTTGGCCTACAGGCCTAGGATATCTGACAGACTTTTCTGTGAAGCAGAATTTTTGAAGTACTGTCCCACATTGTCTTTTGCAAAGTTTAGCAGTCACTTTCTTTTGTGTCCTGTTTGTCCAATTTTGACAGCATACTGTCAGCAGTTGAGACAAGGGCATTTCTTGCCAAGTAGCTTACTTTTGTCACAAAGAAAGTAAACCCCATGTAGAGTTTCTATTGATACCAATTATCTTCTCTGAAATAGAGAGGTGTTGACAGGAGCAAATATGTCTCATTGTCATAAATCCTTAAGTTATTAAAACATCCGAAATGCCATATTTTGTAGATCTCTAAAGTGTTTGAAGAGGACCTGTCTATCTAAAATGTATCTCTATTTGACCTTGAAAACATGCTTAACATGACTACAAGTTTGATTGTAATAGGTGAGTATTAACTTGCATTTCTTTATTGTTCTAAATCATTTGTAATAATAAGTTTCAAGGACTAGAAATTTACATTATATTGTTAAATGAGCTGTATAGGTAAAATACCTTAAACAAGAATAGAAATATGTGTATTGTATGTTCTATCAACATAAAAAATAACCATAAATTTTTATCAATATACAAAATTATTATAAACAAGAGTAGAAACATACAGTATAACAAAAAACCCTCAAATTTGTATCAATATATAAAAACCCATACCATTATAAAATATTTAAAACTGGTAGTTGATCTTTTGGTTTAAAAGTAGATTTAATTATCTACCTTTTTTTCTTATCATTTCTATATTGCCCTTCTTTCCTTTTCAAAGCAAGATCCATGAATCAAATCTCCTTTGTTAACTTTTTTTCTTAAACATTACCAATAACAACTTCTAACCAACCCCCTAAACAGTGACATATATCCACAGCCCATTGAACAGACAAAAACTACCCTTACCACCTCTTGAGAATGTGGGTTTCATGTTTTTAATATTTACTTCCTGTTGTCTGTGGGAAACAGCATATTTAGGGGATCCTGAAAATAAAAATTTGGGATAATTTCCACATCTTGGGGAGGTAGCTGTATCACTTGTTGTTCATTCTCTGTGTAATGGGAAAATATTGGGCTTATCTCAAGTTCTGGCTAGAGTAGTCTATAAGACTTGACCATTTAAGCTAGCTACCTTGAAATTGTCCTGAGCAGTTTGTATTCCAAAGTGATCTTTGGGTGGTATTTGTCAGCTTAGCGGTGTTACCACAACCCATTGGAATCTTCATTGTGGGTCCCTATCCTCTTTTTTGGATACTGAAAAGTCACTGTAATGAATGGTCATGGTTCACTGCAGTAAACTTAAACATTTTACATGTCATATGCAACAAATGTCAAAGAGGTTAAAGGACTACAATTATTTGTTATGTATATTCAGAGTATAAAAATTTAACTCCTAGTTACCCATTAGAGAATCAAGCCTGTAATCATGTACAAAAGCTAGATGATGCCTTTTTCTAGAATTAGTTAGTACTCTATATGACCGTTAATATCAGACAAAAGTTTAAAATTATATGTATATATGTATATATACATGATATAAAACTATATATATTTCATAAATTTTGAGATATTTTTACCTTAAGAAAAGTTTTAAAGCTCTGTATTGGGCCATTGGGCACTGTTTGTAGGTACAAGTGGTTTTTTTTTTTTGCCAGCAGCTTCCAAATAAACACACAGAGGCATAATATTAATTATAAATTCTTGGGCAATAGTTCAGACTTATTACTAACCAGCTCTTACATTTTAAGTTAACCTATATTCCTTATTTACACTCTGCCATGTGGTGGTACCTTTATTAATGTGGCATGTTCATCTCCTGCTCTGTCTGTGTCTGGTTGGTGACTCTGCCTTTCTTCCTCCCATCATTCTCAGTTTGCTTCTCCCACCTAACTTTATCCTGTCCAGCTATTGGCCAGTCAGCTTCTTTATTAACCAATGAGAGTAATACATATTCACAGTGTAGAGAAGGATTATTCCACAGCAAATTACTATTATTATCTTTTTTTCAAGTGAACTTTTTTCTCCTAAGAGAATTTTATCAATTGCACAGGTATGTAGCAATGAGACAGCAAAAATAGGTTTGAAAAATGTCTGCTACAGAACAGGCATTACACCTTTGGTTACTCAATAACTCTATCTCTCACTTCTCTAAAACATAGATTGAAGAACCGAAAAGGATCATTTGGAGAGACAGCAATTTAGGTTTGTGGCTTTGCAGATCAAGTAATATTTAGAAAATTAGATTTTGCTGGCATATTTACATTCTGAAGAGATTTCTTTTGTAAAACACATCTCTCATTTTAAATATATATACATTCAATGCCACACTTAACATGTTAGATATGCGTTAACTGTTAGCTTTGGAGAAAATGAAAGTTTTGGATAATTAATTATATGCAAAGGAATTTGTGTCTACTAATGAAGTGATTTTTCTTTGAATCAGCATTATTGCAGTGAAATTGTATGCCATTAATTAGTTAAATGTTTATATCTATTCTAAGTATTAACTGGAATTCTATCTTTTATGCTTAGAAAGGTAAAAAGGCCAATTCTTTTATGGTATAAGAGTGTTTTGGGGGCTGGAGGGATGGCTCAGAGGTTAAGAGCACTGGCTGTTCTTCCAGAGGTCCTGAGTTCATTTCCCAGCAACCACATGGTGGCTCACAACCATCTGTACTGAGATCTGGCGCCCTCCTCTGGCGTGCAGGCATACATAAAGGCAGAATGTTGTGTATATAATAAATAAAAAATCTTTAAAAAAAGAGTGTTTCCATCTACAGAGTGTTTCAAACATAATTGGATAAGTTACAGACTGATCATATCTACTGAGAAGAAATGAACTGTTAACTTTTTAAGTAGTTCAACTTAAATATTTTCTTCATTAAGTACAAATAAATCTAGTTGCACCTTAGAAAGTAAAGGTAGACAGTCCACATTTTAACTTTCTTCTTTGACAGATGAAAACAACTTTAATATCTATGTGTATATACATATAGCTAAGTTTTCATAATTCTTATTTTCTTATTGTAATTATAAGATAGTTGATGTGGAGTCATTAATTTCATTTTTTTTCAGACAGATAAACTGGATATTGGACTAAGATGATCTACAAGTTTATTGGATCAAGCTTTTTTCTCACTAGCATGAACATGCAATGATCCCCTTTCTACACCTGGATGATTTGTAATCAGAATAGTTTTGCCCATGCAAAGTTGCCAATGCAATTACAGGTCCCCAGAAATCCCCATCACTGGGATGTTGTACTGTCAGCGTCACAGATAGAGGTTTCAGGATCATTACCCAGTGTCCCTCCAATTCACAGTATGCGTTGAAGAAAACCTCCCAGATTCCATGATGCCGAAATCTGCTCCTTTCTTTTTGTGATCCTTATTGCATTTTTTTTCAGATGCAATTGTTTATCAAAGACTCACTCTTGCTCCTCACTGCGTCTTTCTCCCTATCATATCCTTTAGGAACATTAAAGTTTGAACACTGCTATGAGAGGCAATATAGCACAGTATTTAAAAGTATCCAGAGAGAATTGAATTTGAGTCCTACCTACCATGTTCATTAATTCTGTGACTTTGAGAAACTATTCAGCTCATATGGGTTAAATGGGCTTGTCCTACCTATCTCTTGGGTTACAAGGACTGAACGAGACAAAGTATGCATGTGCTTAACTGCGGAGCTTCTAGTCTTTTATTTTAATGCAATTGAAACTCCTCATTAGACTGCTACAAGAGTGGCCATTTGGCTGCTTCCTACCTCCAGGCTAGAGCTATTGATGGGGAAGATTATTTGGGAAGGAGCAGAGCAGATGGAAAACAGCAGATGTATCAAAGACGAGGTTTAAATAGGGATTTACCAGAGAGAGCATTAGTTTGGAGATTAGGGCAGGATGAGGAAGGAAGGCTAAACATAACTGAAGTCTGAACCCCATGAAACCTGATAGAGGTTACTGTTTGCTGAGATGGAGAACACTGTAAGATGATAGTAGAGATTATAAATTACACTTGGGGCATGTGGAATACTACATTTTCATCACACATTTATCTAGATCAGCAGTTTTCAACCTGTGAGTCTTGAACCCTTTTGAGGGTCAGATAAGAGATATCCTGCATAAGAGATGTTTATTTACATTATGATTAATAACAGTAACAATATTACCATTATGAAGTAGCCACAAAACAATTTTATGGTTGGGAGTCACCATAATGTGAGAAACTGTATTAAAGGGTCACAGCATTAGGAAGGATGAGAACCACTGCTCTAGATGAATTAACTAGGCAGGTAAATCAGTAGTTTGTAGCATCAAGTAAAGAAGTAGTTTTAAAAAAAGTAGAAAAATCCTGAGAAATATTTTGAGAAACACACACACACACACACACACACACACACACACACACACACACACACACACACACAAATACTAAAATTCATGTTGAAGCAAAAGCAATCCTAAATTGTTAAAGCAATCTAGAGCAAAATAAGTCCACACTCCATTTCTCACAAGACCTAACTTCGACACATAATACAGAGCCATGGAAACAAAGCCAGAAAGGGACCAGAATAAAACCAGACATACAGACCAGGGTAACAGAATTCTCAGTCTACCATTAAACCACACACATTTAAAGCCATCTTATTATTGACAAAAAATCCTAAAATATAGACAAAGGTAGGCAAAACAGAGGCTGCATCCTTAGCAATTGATGCTGAATCCTTAGCAAGTGTTGCTGGGGAAACTGGATACCATTGTTCAGACTCAAAATGTGGTGCCCCCTCTGTGCAAAAAGTGCTTCAAAATGAATCAAACATCTTTGTGTAAGTTCTGAAACTCCGAATTTAGCAGGAACACTGCAGAATATTGGCATTAGCAATGATATTTTTGAACCAGACTTAAGCACTGGGAACAAATGCAAAGACTAACAAATGAGATTCCACGATACTAAAACATTTTTCCAAACCAAAGGGAACAACGGAATGAAGTGATAGCCTGTAGAATGGCAAACATGATTTATCAGCTACTTGAAAGGTTATCATTATATAAAAATTACATAGACCTAGGACTGTGACGTGGCTCAGCAGGTAAAGCTGCTTGCTGCCAGAGTTAAATCCCTGGGACATATATGGTGGAAGGAGAGAATTGACTTCTGTAAATTGCTCTTTGACTGACACATAAATGCACCACTACATGTTTATGGACACATGCACACACTCATATGCATCTATACACACACACACACTAAATATTTTAAAAGAAAAAGCAAGATGCAATAAATAGTAAATAATAATAAATATAAAAATGAAAACTGAAATAATCACAATAAAACAATCCTCATAAGAAACGAGCAAATGATTGGAATATAGATACTTCCTAAAAGAAGCATAAATGCTACATAAATAAATGAAAAACATTTAGTATTATTAATTATTGTTGAAATATAAATCAAACTTCAGTGAGATGTCATTTTACACAAGTCAACAAGTCAGAATGTCTGTTTTCAAAACACAAACTAAACCAAAAAACAATGGCTAGAATGTGTTGAAAAATTAACACTGATATATTAGTTATGATAATTTAGAATTATTGTAGCTGTTATGAAAAAAGCGTCGAGATTCCTCAAAAACTAAAAAAATAAACCTATACATAAATACACACATGTACATATATGTAGCTACATATATATCACTTCTGAGTATAAATCCAAAGGAAAAGAAGTTAGTGTATAAAAATATATTTGTATACACATGTTTATTTTGGCATTATTTACATAGTTAAGATATGGAACCAGCCTAGATATTCATCAAGGAGCAAATGAACGAAGAAAGTACACACACACACACACACACACACACACACACATCATGAAGTATTAGCAGCTATAAAGAATTACCAAATCTTGTCTTTTGTAGAAATATAGGTTGAATTGGAGGACATCATATTAAACCAAAGAAGCCAGACACAGACAAATCTCACAAATTCCCTTTTATGTGTGGAAACTTAAAAACAAAATGCGAGTTGAAGAGAGCTAACTGGGAACTGGAAGGGTGTGGGGAGGAAAGGAAGCTGGGGTCTGATGGACATGGATAGAGATTGTCATGTCACATTATTGTGTTAATCAGTTAAGAAATTGAAAATATTTGTTTTGTTGTGTGACCAAAATCATTCATCTTATGGCTAGTTTTTAAAATCATGTGCCATTCTTGGCTCTAAGAAGAGTGGTTTGAAAGAGGCCAAAAAGGTGACAGATATATATATATATATATATATATATATATATATATATATATATATATTCCATATTCTTGGGAAAGGTTTAATGAAGTATCAATATGATATTATCTATTGAAGTTACTGAGCATCAAAGAATCCTGTGCATCTCTAGATAAGGTCCGCACATCATTCATGGGGCTAAAACTCATATTGGTCACTTCCTGCCTCCTCATGCTTGATAATTTGACACCAACTGATGTGAGATTCCCCTCTGTATGCTATGACTATGTTTTATTACTTTTGGTTATTAAAGAAACTGTTTTGGCCAGTGGCTTAGTACAGTAAAAGTCAGGTGGGAAATCAGAACAGAGATATAGAGAGAAAGGCAGAGTCAAGGAGACGCTATGTAGCTGCCAAAGGAGACCAACGCCAGAACTACCCTGTAGGCCACAGCCTCCTGGTGACACACAGATTAGATAGAAATGGGTTAATTCAAGATGTAAAAGTTAGCCAGAAATATGCATAAGCTATTGGCCAGTGTTGTAATTAATATAGCTTCTGTGTGATTATTGGCATTCGGGCAGCAGGAAAATGAATAAGCAGTCTCTGCCAAAACCTAACCAAGTTTTCTGCAAATATCAAGAAAATAGACATGCTCATGAAATTGGCAAACAATACTGTACAAATGGAAAATACATTAAAAATGGACAATTGTCTCTAAAGAAGATACTCAACAGAATTTTTTTTCTTTCTTTCTTTCTTTCTTTCTTTCTTTCTTTCTTTCTTTCTTCTTTTTTTTTTTTTTTAAAGCAGAGTTCAGACCCTGGTCTCCACACTAAATACAAAAATAACATTAAATGGCCAAATGACTTTTGTCATCAAAAAGAAAACCCCAAAATAACTGCATGCCTTGTAACTGGCAGCTTAAGTCTGAGGATCAGGGTGAGAGGAGATCCACGTGGAGATTTCTGTTTAGTCACTTGTGTTTCTGGAGCTGAGATTCACAGTCACAAGTGAAATGCACTGTCTTTGAGAGACTCTTGCTGTGCAGCCCAACTCAACTTCAGCTCAGATCTTTCTGCCTCCATCTCCCAGGAGTCTGGATGACAGGGGCCAGGGAAGCATTTCCAGCAGGAGAGTGTTTTTCTTCTTTCTCTTGACACAATATTTCTTAATATTTAAAAATATGTATCTTTCTTAATTGAACAGAAAATTTCTAGGGGGCCCCTATTATAAGCTGGCAAATGGGCTGATATCTAAACCATGACCTTTTTATTTTAATTGATTGTGATATGCTGAAATACAAATAGACCTAAGTGATGTGAAAATTATGCTTCGTTGTGCTTGCATTTAGCCTAGCCCTCTCTGTCCGTGTCTGTCTGTCTGTCACATAGCATAGGTCTGAGTGGGAAGCTCCAGATGTGAAGGACAGAGGGTGCTTTCTGTAAAATTTATTCAAATTGCAAAATTTGTAAGATATTTTATAAACAGTTTAGCTGTCTTTGAAATAATGGCATATCCTTTTGGAGGGAATTGTATAGCTAAGAAACCTTATGAATCAATTAGGCGGTTAATATTGTTTCTCCTGGTCATTTCATACACATATATCTGTATTATGTGAGTATGTGTACTTGTATATTATATTATATTATATATTATAATATATAATATTGTATATTATATGATAGAAACACAAGCAAAGAATGGGAAGCAATGAGATAGTGCCCATGTAACTACTTTCTTGTTTGGTAAGATAAATAATGGAATTTCGAGGAAAGCAGGACAAAGAAAGAATAGGAACAGTTGGAGATCACCTCTCGAAATCCAGTCAGAGGCTAGTAGGTGGGGTTTAGCATCAGCGTTGGGGAAAGCTTTTATCTTCTCCCTCCCTTTACAGATCAAAGGCTACCCACTTTAGATTATAGACAGCACCTTGTTTACATGCAAGTGTTTTAGAGGAACTTTCTGGTTCTGATGCATTGGCTTGCAATTATTTCTATTTCAGGCCCCTAAATAATTTGTAAGGTATTTCATAAAGAGTTTAGCTGTTTTTGAAGTATTGGCATGTCCTTTCAGAGGGGATTATATAATTAAAGGGCTATGTAAATTAGCAAGACAGCAAACATTATTGTATTTATTTTACATCATATACATACATGTATATGTATATATATATATGTGTGTGTGTATATACATGTACATTTTTTAAACAATCCATGATGGAAACACAAATAAACAGAGAATGGAAAGAATAGCAGTCTAAATGAGATTATATTTCTTTCAATTTTCTAAATGTATTGTATCTATAATGTACACACGTGTGTTTGCAAGTATGTGAATATGTAAACATTTTTCCACCTGAGAAGAAGACTAACCTTTTAAAATGTGGTCATTCTTTTGGTTTGATTATCCCTATCATGACTTAATGCATTAGAAGCATAAAAATCCCTTTTATATTCTCACACACTCTCAATAATACTACATTTAGTTTTCCAGATCTCCCTCCAAGTAAATTCTATGGTTTACACTGCTGCTACAAGGATCATTTTGTATGTCACCCTGGTGTTGGTGGGTTATTTGTAATAAAGACTGAGCCGCAATCTAGGCTTAGAAAATGAACTAACAGCCGGTGAGTGGGGCTTTTGACATTTTAATTTCTGTGTGTGTGTGTGTGTGTGTGTGTGTATGTGTGTGTGTGTGTGTGTGTGTGTGTGTGTGCATGTCAGAGCACAAGATCTGGTGATGTTCTTCTCCATGTTGTTTACCTTGAGTTTTGAGCTAGGGTTGCTCAGTGACCTGAAAGTCACCATGTCAGCTAGACTATGTAGCCAGTGAGCCCAAGGGGCCTGCCTGCCTTGCTTCCTCAACCCTGGGATTACAATCGTACTCCACCAGGCTTGGCTTTCTGGAGTTTGCCAGTTCAAACTCTGCAGGCTCTGATACTTAGGCTTCCTGTCAGGTCATTGATCTATCTGTCTGTCTGTCTCTCTGTCTGTCTCTCTGTCTGTCTGTCTGTCTCCTGAGGCATGAACATGTATTTCCTTCTCCATCTTTCTTGAATTTCCTTATCAGCACTGAACTTGTCTTACAAAGCTAAGGTAAGAATCCCTGTGATTTTCCTCACCACTAGCCTGGTTTTGGGTTTAAAGCAACATGATTTATGTGATTTGACTGTTTTCTAAGTCTCTTGATACCTTTTCAGTCTCCAGTAGTCTATAATGAGTTATTTAACATTTTTAAAAATTAATTTTTTTTTGCATTTTTATGGCATGTGTGTGTGTGTCTGTGACCAAACCCTATCTGTGAAGGTCAGAGACTACGTCAGGTGTTAGTCTTTGCCTTTCAACATCTTTGAGACAGGGTCTCTCTCTGTTTATTCCTGCATGCATCAGGCTAGCATGCCCACAGAGATTCTCTTGTTGTTGTGTAACATCTTCCTGTAGGAGGGCAGGGGTTGTAGACATGTGTGTTGCTGTGTTTAACTTTCTGTGTGAGTTCTGGGGATCTGAACTCTGTTCCTCAGGCTTCCACACCAACCACTTAAACCACCAATTCATCTCTCCAGCCTCATTTAACTATTTAAAAATCAAATTTAAAAGAACTATTAATAATGGAAAAATACATTCTCTTTTACTTCGAAGTATTTTTGAAGTAATAATATGGTTGTGTTTTAAAAGACTATAGACTTGGTATCTCAAAAAAGAAATTTAAATGTGACTTTCATGTTGGAGATGGTTTGACATCAAAACCATTTGTGACTGCTTAAAAGTGTCTGGTCATTTTTGAAAGTCAGGTACGCGTGAGTGGGTGGAACATCTAGTCCACTACTCCAGGTTCCTCTATTTACAGTTTCTATGGGAAAGAGACTTAGAAAGAGCCTGGTTGACTAGTGGTCCAGGATCCTAGCATGCTCTGAATCAGCATTAAGGATTCCTTCAAGAGACAGATCTACTTAGTGGGGCAGTACTACAGTGATCTTAGCAAAAACAACAACAACAACAACAAAAACCAACCCCGTATCTACCGTTCAGTTTCTTTTCAGACTCTGTACTGAAATTTCATCTTTGTAACAGTTTTAAGGACGTCTGCTCCAATGCTTGGGCTCAGGGACTAGACTCAAATACCTGGAAGTAGATTCCCTGTGACAGTTAATTCT
Source organism: Arvicola amphibius (assembly GCF_903992535.2). NCBI lineage: Eukaryota > Metazoa > Chordata > Mammalia > Rodentia > Cricetidae > Arvicola > Arvicola amphibius. The sequence goes on along the minus strand of NC_052052.2, from coordinate 54,957,210 downwards.
CATTGTCAGTTTGTATGGATTCAGAGATGCTCAGGGCTTAGTAAAGCCCTTCTCTGGGTGTGTCTCTGATGGTGCTTCAAAGTGATCAGATCCCGAGGGCTCGAAACTGGTGAATGAATTCAGACCTTATGGATTCATAATATGGTGGTATTATTTACAGATGGTAAAGTTCAAATGTGGCAAACATACTCTCTCAAGAAGGTTCAGTGACTGAGTGAGTAGATGCCAGGAAACTGGTAGGAGGTCTGTGGGGAGTTTGGGGACAAAGCTTTATGGACAGTGGTAGGGAAGGTAATGAACCCAAGTGATTTGAAGGTGAGTGGGGGGGGGGATAGAGGACTGGGAGGGGAATATGAGAAAGAGGAAGAACTGGAGTGGGGGTAGGGTTAACCAAAAAGCCTAGCAGGTCTAAAAACATGCCATTGAGAAGTCTATTTCTTAAGAAATGAAATTAAAATACAGAAAAACTATCTCATGAAGAGCACCAAATAAGCAGAGGATGAATACTGTTCTGTATTTTCCAGTTGACTGCTGGGAGCCTGCAGATCTCAGCTCATTTAACGTTTTGGGAATTTAGTCCTTGCAGAATGTCTCCTAGAATTTTCGACTTTGAGAAAATAAACCACCTATTTTGATGAACTTTTCATTGCAAAGATATTTATTATCCTTTGTTGTTTCCATGCTAATTATACAGGATAAAGGAAAACACTGTTTTAAAAAAAGTTATGAAGAAGAGGCCACACTGTAATGGGAAAACTGAAAGAGCACCCTCCAAATGTTGATAAATACTATGTTGCAGATACTGAACTACACAAACAAACAAGAACCTACAGTGCTTGTGTGAACAAAATAGGATCGTGAGGAATTAGTCAACAATAGTGATAGCCACTTATATCTTGTATTTTGAAACTGTGATTGCTAATATTTAATATAATGCCTGGTATACAGGAAGAACCCAATATTTAACAAATGGTGAAAGTTAATTAAGTAAATATATGACAAAAATGAAAGAAACAGAAATGACTGGGTATCCTTGGTAATTAGATGCACATTTGGTCTTGGAAAATGAGGCAGTCACTTGACAGGTGACAACCTGGTATTATAAGGAAGTTTTGGAGGTATGAAACAGGGGATCCCTTAGTATCTTCTTGCCAACTTGTTTTAAGGCTTTGGATTTCTTTAGAAATTTATCAAGGTATTGTAGTCGACCAGAACTGCAAGCTTATTCTGATGCTTCTCTGTAAAAACACCATATAAGAGAACACACACAAAAACTCCCCAAACAATAAAACAGCAAGGCCAGGACATTCAACAGAGATGTCCTGCTCCAGATGTAATGCTGTTCCATAACTATACCATGTCATTAAATATTGATTTTCTGTGTTTGACATAAAGATCTCTATCAATGCATTTGGGTCTTTTGAGGTTATATAAGAATCTTCTACCTTGGAGATTAAAACAAAGACGTTCCAAGTCAGTGAACAAGAACAACTTCTTGCCACCTACAGAAAATCTTGCTGCCAAGGTAAGAAATGACAGACCTATAATATTTATGCCAAAGATAGCATTTCTTGGGTCCTAAATGATACATCTGAAGGCCCTGCATTTCATTTTTATTGCTAAACTGTTTTTTTAATAGCAAATAAGAATTTGCTTTAGTTCACCTTAGGAAAAAGGAAAAAAATTGCAAAAGTTCTGAGGTTTCCTTACCCAGAAGTCATTGAAGTAGGAAAGATTAGGTACTTCTTCTAAGTTCTAGGAGAGTCTGTCAAGAGTCTGTCGGTGGTTTTCTAGCCACCATATAAAACATCAAAGAAATATGATTGTTTTGATGTCATTTCATTGCTTGGCATGTTACATGGCATTTAATGGATAGGGAGGTCTTTTAGCTTAGTTCATGAAGCCTCACCAGTTATGTACTAGGAAAGGAACAGTGTGTCCAGAATTTTTTTTAAACTAGCTAACCATCATCTCCTCTCAATGGGATATGTTTTTATGCCTATTGAGATGGTTGACATTACCTATTTCTCATTGTGATAGGGACTGAGAAGAAATTTATCAACAAACATTTTTTCTTAGAAACTTTGTTCCAACATAAATTATCATGGAGATAGGGAAGAAGAGCGATACCCTAGTAACATCATGATCCTTTGTCTCCCCTCCTGACCTCCTCTTCCTCATTCTTCTGATTCTTATTCTCTCCTCCCCACTTCCTCTGGTTCCTCTCCCAAGCATGAAGCCAACATGGTTAGAGAGGAGGGCAGAGGCCTGAAATATTTTTTGCAAAGCGATACATTGATTTTTAGAAAGTGACTTAATCAGGTCTCTGATCTTTATTATTTTTTCATCATTGACTGAATTCATACAATACATTCCATGTCCTAGTAAATTTACTTTGTTGACTGAGATACATACCTGGAATTCAAAATAATCTTGGATTAAAAAGAATTCTCTGAACATTATGGCACAAAGCCAGACTGATCATAAATGTTTACTGAATTTCGCCCTTAAAAAAATCCTTGAATTTTATATATTTATTTGGGCTTTATTTTACAAATAAATAAATACAATGATGTGTAACTACTATCTTGTCAGAACCTCCAGCCCACAAATAATGACACAGAGATATTATTAATTATGAAAGCATGGGTGTTAATTGGCTTGTCCCTCTAGCTCTCATAACTTGTTTACCTGTGTTCTTCCTCATGACTCAGTTACCTCTATTCTGCATCACATGTTCAACCTCTTCAGTGTTGGGGAATAATCTTTTCGTACACTGTAAAGGCATGTCACTATTATGGATTTAATAAGAAGTTGAATGGACAATAGCTAGGCAGGATTTCCAGGCACTGAGGATACTGGGAAGAAGAAGGGTGGAGATGCCAGAAGTCACCAGTCTGATGCCCAATCAGCATGGGAATTTCAAAGTAAAGGTAACCAAGCCATGTAAAAGAATGTAAATTAAATGATATGGGTTAAGTTATAAGAGCTAGTTATAAGCAAGTCTAAGTTATCGGCCAAGCTTTCATATTTAATAAATATCAGTGTGCTTATTTAAGAGATGCTGGTGGGACAGAAAAAGACTTGCTATACTTCAGTTTCTCCCTTGGATCTTGCTGGCCTAATCCACATGCCTAGATTCCTCCTCCTCTTCCTCTCTCTCCCTAGAAATCTCATCCATCCTTTGCTGCCTAGCTATTCACCATTCAGCTCTTTATTACACCAATCACAACAATACATCTCCACACAGTTTACAAATATTCCACATTTCCCCCTTTTTATATAAATAAAAAGAAAAGGTTTTAATTCTAACATAATAAATCTGTATATAATAAGAATTATCAGCCGGGCGGCGGTGGCGCATGCCTTTAATCCCAGCACTTGGGAGGCAGAGGCAGGCGGATCTCTGTGAGTTCGAGACCAGCCTGGTCTACAAGAGCTAGTTCCAGGACAGGCTCCAAAGCTACAGAGAAACCCTGTCTCGAAAAACCAAAAAAAAAAAAAAAAAAAAAAAAAAAAGAATTATCAGGTAAGAATTATATTGACAATGTTTAGTTCATTTGTATTTGGCAAATTTAGAGAAAGTACTGTATTATCTATCTCATTATCTATAATATATTATATTATCTATATATATTATATATATAATATATAATATTATCTATTATCTTTATCCTATATTAGTGAGTCCACAGTTTTATACTTGAACCTTGTTTTGTCATAACTTGTTTTACTATCCTAAAAATATCTTTTTAGACCTTAAAGCATATTTTATATGAACAACTTAAGCTTTTATGTCTCTCAACCTTTATAAATGTTACATCTCTTTTGTAAGTTTCTTTTTTGAATCTTGTAACAAAGAAAATGGTATAACTATCTAGTCTTCAACACTGTCAAGGACCCGAGAAGAATACAATATTACCTACATAAACAGAAAGTGCAGAGCAAAATACTTTCAAAACTATAGAAATGACAAAGAAATCTGGCTGCCTGGACAATCACCCAAGTTTCCTCTGCAACTGTAGAACATCTGTCTTTGTCCTATAGGCCTAGAATATCTGACAGACATTACTATAAAACAGGAATTTTGAACGACGTTCCTACCTTGCTTTGGCAAAGTTCAGCAGTTGCCTTCATTTGTGTCTTACTTGTCAAATTGGACAGCATACTGTTGGCAGTCTAGACAAGTTCGGTTTCTTGCCAAAATTACTAGTTTTGTCACATTGAAAGCATATTCAATATGAAAGTTAATTGGTACTGCCAAGAGCAGATGTGTCTCACTGCCATAAACATAAATTTATGTTATGAAAATAACTTAAATGTCATATTCTGTATGTCTCGAAGTGTTTGAAGATAACACATCTAAAATATATATGTTTAACCTTGGAAACATACATACCAGGAGTATAAGTTTGATTGTTATAGATGGCTACTAGCCTATATTTCTTGATTATCCTAAAATGTTTGTAATAATACTCTTTTTTTTTTGATTTTTCGAGACAGGTTTTTTAGAGCCTGTCCTGGAACTAGCTCTTGTAGACCAGGCTGGCCTCTAACTCACAGAGATCCGCCTGCCTCTGCCTCCCGAGGCAGTGCACCACCACCACCCGGCTCGTAATAATACTCTTAAAGGACAAACTAGAACTTTACATTATTACATCTTAAAATGAGCTGCATAGGTATAATACCTTAACAAGAATATGTATATATATACATATATATATTCTTAAATTTGTATCAAAAATATCTTAAACAAATGTAGAAACATAATAGGGTATGTTCTAACAGAAATCTCCCTTAATTTGTATCAATATACAAAAATCCATACTAATGTAAAATATTTGAGATTAATAGTTGATTTTTAGTTTAAAGTAGATTCTATAATCTGCCCCTTGCTCTTATCTTTTCCATATTCTCCTTTTTTCAGAAAGAGATTCCTGAATCCAATCTCTCTTGCTTAGTTTTCTCTCTTACCATGACCAATAACAATTTGCAGCCCACCTCCCTAAATGATGATAAATATCCATAATTTACTGAATGACAAAATACCCAACCATTCTTCTTCTTGAGAATGTGGGCATCATATTCATAAAATTGCCTGTACTGTCTGTGGATGATGTCATATTTGGAGCCCTTGAGACAATTAAGATAATGGTCGAGTTCTGTGAGAACTAGTGTTCTTCAGTCCAGTGTGATGTGAATGAAAGTGCAGGGCTTATCTGAAGTCCTTACTGGAGAAGTCTACAAGGCTGGATCATCTTAGGTAACTGTTTTGGAGTTGTCCTTAGAAGTTTGTAGTCCATTGTCCTTTGCTTCTCAGTCAGCCCCCGCTGTTGGCCACATTCAGAGAGACAGGTTTGGTCACATGATCCATCAGTCCCATTCCAACTGGAGTTGGTGATCTCCCATTAGTTCTGTCCCACCGTCTCCATGAGTGAATGCACCCCTCTCGTTCCTGACTTTCTCCCTCAAGTTCTCGCTCCTTCTGCTCCTCATCAGGACCTTGGGAGCTCAGTCCAGTGCTCCAATGTGGGGCTCAGTCACCTTCCCCATCTGTCGCCAGCTGGAGGTTCCCTCACGGTCCTGACTTTCTTTCTCATGTTCTCTCTCCTTCTGCTCCTCATCAGGACCTTGGGAGCTCAGTCCAGTGCTCCAATGTGGGGCTCTGTCGGACAATGGCTCTGGGCTCTGATTCTTCTGCATGGACGGGCTCTGTGGGAGCCTTCTCAGCTTGATCGATCACCTTCCTGGACCTGGGGGGAGTTGGGAGGACATTGGTCTTAGCATAGAGTGGGGAACCCTGATGGCTCCTTGGCCTTGAGAAGGAGGGAGGGGAGGTATGGGTGGAGGGGAGGGGAGGGGAGGCAAGGGGGAGGAGGAGGGGAGGGAGGGGGGAGGAGGAGGGAAGGAGATGGAAATTTTTAAATATAAAAAAAAATAAACCATGAAAAAAAAAAAAGAAGTTTGTAGTCCAAAGCTGATCATCGTTGTAGGACCCCATCATCCTTTTGGAGATTTCAAAGGTCACAATCAGGAATAGTCACAGTTCACTGAAAAACACATAAACATTTTAAATGTCATATGCAGCAAATATGGGTTATATGACCACAATCTAGTAAATGTGCCTGGAGTATATAAGCTTAATTTCTAGCTACTTGCTTCAGAGTCAGGCCTGAAATCATGAACAGAAAGAGAGATGAAGCCTATTCATAAGGTTAATTAGTACTCTATATGACCATTAAAACCACAACAGAAAGTTTAGATGCATATAATAATCTTATAAATTTAGAGATAGTATTTATACCTTAAAAGTTTTAAAGAGTTAAAACAAAACAAAAGGATTATGAGATATAGTTTTATTGTGTTAGAGTTATAGTCCTCCCTTTGTATTTAGACAAATAGGGGAAATGTTGTGGGGTATTTGTACACTGTGTAAAGATGTATTGCTGTGATTGGTGTAGTAAAAAGCTGAAAGTCCAATAGCTAGCCATGAGTTTTAGGTGGGACTTCCAGGAAGAGAGAATTCTGGAAAGAAGAAAGGCTGGATTTGCCAGTGGGGCATGGAGAGGAAACAGGAAGTTCAGGATAGAAGAAAGTTAATGCAATGTGGGCAGAATATGGATTAATATAAAAAAGTTAATTTAAGTTATAAGAGTTAGTGGGACAAGCCTAAGCTAAGGCCATATTTTTTAATTAATAATAAGTCTCTGTGTTGTGATTTGTAAGCTGGTGGCCGTAAGAAAAATCTGACTACAAATATGGTCTATGATTTCCAATTTGTGAGAGAAACATTTTACTAAGAAAGTAAAGATTCCATTAACACAGAAATTTTCTTGTTAATTTATGGCAACTCATGACTCTTAAAAATGAGAGAGTCAAAACAGATAAATTTGACATTTTAGGATAGAAAGATCTTGATTTGATTTAACTGTAGATGAGGGCTTTGGTAACTGAGGGGCATGGGTTTCTCTTTAATTAATTCCCTTTCCTGTCATTTCTCCAATCTTGAGGCAAATTTGTTTGTGATGTTTAGCCTCTAAGATCTATTAGTATCCACTGGAGTCATGCAAAATTGAGAGTAAGTGTAGGAAAAAAGTTCTTTATGAAATGAAAAAAAAAAAGACAGCAAAGAAAGAGACCTTCTAGAACTAAGTTTACTCTCAAGAATTTTCTTCTGTAGTTACACTTTGAACTTCTTATGAGTTTCCTTTGTCTTTGCCCTTTTGATTGCTCTTAGCATCCTGGAGAGTTTAAGTATTTCAAGTTCTGAAATTAGATGTATACATGCCTTCTTTCCTTCTCATTCAATGAATTGAACGAGTATGTATAATTTTATGACACAATATGTATGTGCGTGTATCTATTTATCACCTGCCCATCTTTCTATTTATTCACATACACACACGATTTGTGTGTATGTGTGTATGTGAGGGACGCAATTCTCTTCTTTCCTCCTACTTTCAAATTTTAACTTTGACTTCCCTAATTCTTCCTTTATTGTTATCTCTCTCTTCTCAAGCTAGATTTATCGATCCCTTCTCTGTTTCTGTGTGTCTAGTACACGTCTGTGTTATGACATTCACTCCACATCACTGTCATGTGTAATGTGTCTCTTTATGTTCATTTCTTCCTTGAGGCCACATCTGATTGACATTTCGGCAGTGGGAGGGGCGGTAGCATCTGGCATGAGATCCATTTGCTTCCTTTACCAGAATAAGAGATGCTCCCAAGGGAAAGAAGGGGGATGATTTAGTCTAATCTTCAGCATAATGACATTTGCTAAGAGGAAAATTGTGATCTGTACTTAGCCCTAAGTAGTCTGTCCTTAGCCAAGGATTATCTATAGTAAACAGAACCTAGAAAATGAGACTTGACTCCCTGGAGAATGTCACCAGGGTTATGTAATATTGTCAGAAAGGAGTTGAGCATTTATTTACTCAGAGTATGGTATAGATTTAAAGTGGTCTTTGTTGTAGTCTCCAACTCTGCTTTGTAAGGAGAACATGATCGAAGACACCAATGTGGCAAAAGGCTTGATTTGCAGTGCCCTACTGAAACTTTATTCATGGAAATATGTGATGGGCTCAGTGGTTGTCTTTTGTTCTGTAGCCTAGGGTATAAAATACAGGTGTGTCAGAACTCACATCTTTCCTGAGCAGTTGGGTGTCTGTCAGGAGCTGTGCAGCCTAGTCTCAAATCAGCATATGACCACTTTCCAATGGTTTCTGCAGGACAAGGCACCTGTGGAAATAGACTTTCACTTGGCAAGGACCAGTAGTCCATGGTGCAGCACAGAAATCTGCAAAGTTCGTGCATCTTAAAGGCTTTTCTCTTTCTCACTATGTTGCTGATTCTTTGAATGGTTTTTACTTTTATTTTGTCAGTCACACATTCAATAGCTATAATTATCCCTGGAAATTCTATTCTTTTTAAATATTTCCCCCTAAAATTCAATAGGGAGGCTAATGCTTCTCAAATCTCTTACCTAGAATTACTAACTAAAACTCCTAATCCTGCTAGTTTATCTTACTCAATAGAGGTATTTAGGGACATATGAGAAAGCAACACTTGGAACATTAACCATTTCTCACAGTTCTGGAAAGGAGAGTAGGGCATGCAGACAGAGAACAGGGAAAGGCCTCAGGAGTACACATCATATCAACTGTTGAGAGTAAGTTCCCTAGGCAGCAATCATACAAAATCAATGAAAAGAGCTAGTATATTCTGATGGGAATATGCAATGGAAACTATGGGATAGAGAGATCCATCTACCATACATCGGAACTTATATTGGAGGGAGAAGCATGGTATAGTGGGAGGGGAAAGAGTGCCTTATCAGAGTCTGCCTTTTAAAGAGAGATTGAGGCATGGGACCCACTTGTAGAAAAGGGAACTGTATAAAAACATATCTTGCAGACCCAAAAGAATTGTCTGGGTTTGAATATTGTTGTCCTTAAAGCATTGTGTCCATGTCTATTACTTTTTAACTTTGTAACCACAAGTAACTGGTAGCTGACATGAGTTCTGCAAGATCAGAGTGTGTCTGACTGGATGCTTAGTTAGTCTCCAAAATACTGAACTTTATGTCTAGAAGAGGGGGTGGGAGGGTGAAGTTGGGTAAATATAAAGGGGAACAATGGGGCTTTCATAATTATCATGATATGTTCCTTAAATTGTGTTATATTTCTTAAAAAGTCAAAAATGGAAGCTAATAATAAAGCTGTTCATGTACTCCTGGTAAGGAAAACCCTTTAAGCATAAATAAAGACTCCTTGAGCTATTTGGGGTCACTTGAGTGCAATCCACCTGGTGGTCACAAGTTTGCCTTGCACCGGTGCCCCTTCCCCACTTCAGGACTTGAACCCAAGCTGAGGCTGGACCCCAGAAGGATTCTGTGAAGCATTTCTAGGTCTCATCTCTTGCTTCAGATAGAGGCCATGCACAATGAGGGAGGAGTGGCCTGAAGGGCCCATCCTTTCTCTGCTGTCCTTCGCTACCTGGATCTTTAAAATTCCTAGTAAGGGTTAGTTTCTGGGGAGATCTGACTTGTGATAGTCTGATTTGATATCCTAATCTTGAGGTCACTCAGATACCATGGTGCCTAATAGAACAAGGCAGAACAAATACGAAATTATGGCGTCTTGGTACCTAGAATGGTCTGGTCTCTCATCTAAGTCTGTGAGTCAATGCTGTTATAATGTTGATGTGCTGTAGGTTCACACACATGCTTAACTAGACCAGGTTTGAACTGGGGAGTCAGACCCCACATCCCTCATACATTTCTCAATCTGTAAGATCCCTGGTCACATGTACCTTTGCTGATAACCTTCAGATTTCTGCAGCTCTTTGGAGGCTCGTCGTAAACTCGAAACTCCTAAATTAGCCCAAGCTGTGTTGCTATCTGTATTTGCTCTTTGTAAAGCTTACCTAGGTAAGGCTCTTTGCCTCTAACGTAATGGGGATTAGGTTGCTTGTTTTGCTTGGTGTTTGGTTAGGTTTGGCTTTTGACATGGCAGTTTAGTTGGTCATATTGACAGCCTCTCCTCCTTTCTCTATATCTTATTGTCAAATGAAACCGAAGTTTCATAGCCATAGCTCACCCATCTGAAACATCCCTTTTTCACGCTGGCTTCCAGGCAGAGGAGTTGGCATTTAGTGTTGGGTCCCCAACTGGCTGCATTCCTCCTTGAGCTATTTCTTCTGTAAAAGTGAGAAGGCTGCTTTTAATATGCTGATTTAAGAAGCAGGTTCATTGGCAGGGTGGCCGATTATTGTAACTCATTGTTGGCCTTTAGCTGGGAGTTACATGCAAGTGCACATATGCCATAGCGAATTACAATCAAACGTGGAGAAACCTCCCCTACAGATGTTCCTGAGAGAAAAGGGCAGATTGTCTCTTTCTTGTATAGTTAAGAAAATTCTACTTGAAGGCACAAGGCTGAATTGGAACAGGCTCTCATTGGCCTTCACAGTCCTATTAACCTGTCTATTTTATATGTTTCCCTTTGGTACAAGTAACATTCTCCCACAGCATTGGTTCTAGAAGAAAAGCCCACAACACCAGTGCTGAATACAAGGTGAATGCTGATAAAGAAAGTTCTGCGTGTATATATGGCTTGCCTAAAATTATTTATTCAGTCAGGGAAGAAGCTAATTCACACAGCAGAGCCCTAATTGGCATCAGAGAGGCATTTCCGTGAAGCCCTTAGGAAAAGCAGGAAGTTGCTTAAGTAGAAGAAATGCATATATAGAGATGGGAATACAAAGAATGAGTGGAAGGATAAAAGGCAGTGGTGGAATAATGGTACTCATGATCTCTCCACCCCCTGAGATGTTACCTTTGATTCAAGGCAGGAGGGAGACCTGGAACAATTTCAAATTTGGATCCCTCCCACTCCTCCCTGCCCATATGAAGAAAGCATGGCCCAGAATTCAAATACTAAGTCTGGGAAAGGCAGGTAAAAAGAACAGTGGAAAACAGATGGCAGCAGTTACAACTAGCAAATTCCCAGTTGGTGGCTCTCACATTTAGAAGCGGGCATCTGTTCTTCTTCCCCACTGCAAAGTGGTTTTAACTCCGAGGTGTTAAAAATATCTAAGTTGCTGTTTTATTCATTCCTGCTATTTACTGACTTTAATGACTTACAGTATATCCAATGAGAAGTACAATGTTTACCCAAGCGGCAAGAGACTCAAAACAGAAATATGGGATGCTGTTAAAAAACCTTGTGGTCTACCAAACAGCCTGTGTGGTTTTATAGGTGTACCCTGCTTAGGGAAACAGATCCATGCTTGATCATTTGTTGAAATGGAAATACATGTTGACAGACACCTGGGGACAGGAGGACCTGGATGCTCTTGGTCTCAACATCTTCCTCTACAAAGAGGGACATTGTTGTTCTACTGTTAGGTCTCTTGTATGAATTAGTATCATCTACAGGGATCATAAGCACCTCAATTGCTGAAGATACTTAATCTCTGTGAATGCTCATATATAAGTCCTTATTTAAAATAAATATCCATTCATAAAAAAGTGGGAGATGCTTATACTCATAACAATACTTCAGAAATGAGAGAAAATAGGACACCTATATAAATATGAAGAAATGACAATAGCTGGTCTTTTTATTATTGCTAGATTCCTTTCCCATAAGCACTTATGATGGGTGCCAGGAAGAAAGTCCTATTGAGCTGAATGTAATTTAGCCCACCCAGGACCTGCTAGACAGGAAGTGATCAATACATATTTATTGATCCCAGGCTATTTCACATTTATTTCCTTTAATAATAGTATTTATACATTGTGGAAAATTGGGAAATGTATAAAATCATGACTTAATGTGAAAGCAATATAATTTGCCACCTTAAATGTAAACGATATCACTTTTAAGATTAGCATGTGTGTACCTTACAACACTTCATTGAGAAATCACTGGTTTTTAGTTTGAATGTAAAATGTTCTATATTTCATCTTGTTATTTAGAATTACTGGTGGCCCAACTGGCGATACTGTTTTGGGAAGTTTTTAACCCTCACAAAGTGGGGCCTTACCTGGAGGAGGTATGTTGCAGACACTTGGGTCTAAGTGGAAGTAGCCTAGCCATGTTTCTGACTCCTGTTCTCTCTGCATCCTGTTGGTAAGAGTAAGCTCCTTTATGCTCCCACTGCCATCCACAGGAGGGGCTCTCACAGCTGTGTGCCCAAGGAAATCCTTCCTCCCTCTAACTGATTTTGTCAGATATTCTGCCATAATACCAGAGACTGCAGCTAACACAACTGGTAATAACATTAAATATTAATAGTTTTTAATCTTCTCATGAAGTTTAAAATGAACAATAGCACTGTTCAAACCATGGGTCCATGGGTTTATCCAACCTCATGGACACTTTGGACATCTTTCTTTAGAGAGGAAATCCTGAAACATTTTTTATTGAACGAAAGTGAATCACCAGATTCCATGGGAAAATTTTCTTTCTTTCCTTCCTTCCTTCCTTCCTTCCTTCCTTCCTTCCTTCCTTCCCTCCTTCCCTCCTTCCCTCCCTCCTTCTCCCTTCCTTCCTTTCTTTCTTGCTTTCTTTCTTTCTTTCTTTCTTTCTTTCTTTCTTTCTTTCTCTCTTTCTTCCCCCATCTCCCTCTCTAATCTATGTATCTATGTGTCTATCTATCATCCATCCATGTATGTATGTTTGTTTGTATGAATGTATGTATATATGTATGTATGTATGTATGTATGTGTCTGTCTGTATATTCATACCTATTTAAGTTAAATCTATATAAACTTATAGCAACTTTGTGTATCTGGTAATATTACTTATAGGCGAAAAAAATAAGAGTATTTGCTATTAAGGAATTCAGCCCAGGATACATACATTGTGGTGGAGCTCAGATGAAATGAGAAATAAGGGCATTTGACTCTACAGTGTACACTGAGCTACTCTGTTTGGTCAGGGGTGGGCACTGTGTCCACTCCTCCACACCCTTTCACAGAAAGTAGTGATCTCTTCCACTTACCACTGCCCTTTTATTTGCTTTTCCTTATGTTAAGGAGACCTACATTCTTTGTATGTAAGGAAGTTAGCTGGTGCTCAGCCCTCTGCTCGTCCTCCTGCTTGCTGACAGAGAAGCTGAATTCATACTTATTTTTCAGCAGTCCATTGTGTGTGTGTGTGTGTGAGTGTGTGTGAGTGTGAGTGTGTGTGAGTGTGTGTGAGTGTGTGTGTGTGTGAGTGTGTGTGGAGTATGACCAGTAAAATTTTTGGAAAGAGAGTAGATTCAACTTAATGAAACTCAGAAAAGTTAAGAGTTTGCTTGAGTCATTTCTCTTTCTTGCTTCCTTGAGAGTCCACTTGTCTGACTGTGTTATGTCCTTCTGACCCCCACCTGTAATATAGGAAATATGCTCATTGCATTTATTCACCTTCTATGAGAGGCCATACTCCCAGGAAACATTTCCAGTCTTTGAATCTGTGGAACCTTCAGAAGCTTTTATCATGGTTCTCTGCCTCAGTAGCTTCAATTATAACTCGGGACACAGTTCTGCCTTCTTCTTTTCCTTCCTTTTTTCCTTCCTTCCTTCCTTCCTTCCTTCCTTCCTTCCTTCCTTCCTTCCTTCCTTCCCTCCTTTCCTTTTTACTTTTTTTTGTTTGTTTTGGAGGCAGGGTTTTTCTGTGTAGCCCTGGCTGCCCTGGAAATTACTTTGTAGATCAGGCTGGCCACAGACTCAGAGATCTGCATGCCCCTGCCTCTCTAGTACTGGGATTAAAGGTGTGCACCACCACTGCACAGTGATTCCTTCTTTTCCAAGTCTAGTTATTACATTTAAATTAGTTAGTTCATATAGAAACATTGAGAAATAGCTTCGGGAAAGGAAGAAGAAAGAAGAAACCAATGCGTAGAAGTCTGGCAAGGGGTCATAGACTGGGGTTAGATGGTAAAAGTGATTTTGGTATGCCAGGTAATGTGGTATGTTGTGTGTTTGCCATTCCAATTAATGTTGGCTCATCTCTCTTTTCAAACCCCAGTCTCTCTGTCTCTCTCTCTCTCTCTCTCTCTCTCTCTCTCTCTCTCTCTCTCTCTCTCTCCCTCTTTCATTCATCTTATTGTCACCAAACTTTACAAGGTAGGTACAATTTTCCCATTTTCTGAAAAGCAAGAGTGAAGATGGTAATCAGGGGGTAACTTTCTATTACTGTAACAAAATGTTTGTTACAATCAACATAAAAAGAGGCAATATTGTTTCTTTCCACAGATTCAGTTCCTCGGTTGAGATTATTGCTTTGGAGGTCATTGCAGGTAACACATGGCGGTGGGAGGTGGAGAAGGCTTCTTCCTTAAGCCTGGGAAGTGAGAGAATGAAGAGAATAATATCTCACAGTTCTACTTGAGGAGAGACCACAAATGACCTCAAACTCCCTTCTAGGCCCCAGCTCTTAAGTGCGTTCACCATCCTCCAGAATCATGGTGTGGATGGAGCAAGCTTTGAAGTCACATGAGCTTTGGGAAACACACCACATCGAAACTGGAGAGAACTGGCGCTGAGAGGCTCAACTGGAACGGCAGACTGGCCTTCCACGTGGAGACGAAAGGCCACATCTGTCCATGCTGCATGCACTGAATGAGAGCAGAAAAATGCCTTGACTCCTCAGAGCTCCTCCACAGGCTGTAGGAATAAGGGATAGGAATTTCAAGGGAAGATGCTACGGCTTTCAAAAAGAGGCACAATATTCTTCTATCCTCTGTCGTTCTTTGCCAAGTAAACGTCATGCTTTCAAAATATTTCAAAATACCAGATTCTAAATATTGATTTATATGGGCTGAGATCAAGTTTGTACCATTGATTCCTACTGCATGGATTTCGTTTCTTTTTTCTTTCTTTCTTTTTTTTTTTCATCAAACCCTATTTCCTTTATTAAGAAAGACATTTGAAGTAATTTCTTCCCACGCCTTCCTTCGGGTTCTAGGTCCCATGGCTTTCCTCTGCCTGAACCTCAGCTTTTCCATGAAAACAGTAGAACTACTACCCAAGGAAGAGTGATTCATCGAAAAGCTTACACATAATGTAGGAGAAATTTTGGCGACACATGTTTTCTGAGCACACAGAGAAGTTACTTGACAGAGCATCAGATTTAAATATAGTGTGAGGGTAAGTTGTCCTGGGCATTCAGTTTCCCTTATTGAGGAAAACATATTTTCTCAATGAACAGTTTTTTTTTTTTTTTTTAATGAAAGTGTAATGATAGCAGAGTTTCCTGAGTGCCCTGAGCTGGGCGTTTTGACCCACATTATCTCAGTTCATTTTCCTGACAATCCTGAAAGGTGAATAGTACGATCTTCACTTTCATAGACGGGAAACTGGGAGTCACAGTAATTGAGGGCTCTTTCCAGGGTCAGCCTTCCAGTCAGACCCATGTTCTCTCTGTTTCCAAAGCCCCCTTCTTCTTGCTCTTTCTTGCATGAACTAGTTTATTAAATATGAATGGGGAAACTTCACCAGAAGGCTTTTTTTTCCAGAAGGCTTTTTTTTTTTTCTTCAAAAGAAGCCTGGGAATCCCATCTTTGCTGTAAGTAGATACATTAGTATGATATCCATGCCTGCCTATAAATTATCTATAGTATGATCAATTCTAAACTATCAAGGACAAACTTGGGCAAATAGCTGCCCTTTACAGAGAATCTGGAATTGTAAAGAGAATGGCTATGCTCTGCGCTATGAATTTTTCAAGGGAAATGTTGCGAGGGCTAGAAATCTTGATAGCTAGGGCTTCTTTCTCTGAAAAGCTCCATATGAGAAAAACTTCCACAAGGGACATCCCTTTTACCAGCTTGGCAAAGCCTAAAAGTGCAGAGCTCCCAGGATCAAAGCCTATTCACAGTGTGGAGAACTCTCCCCTGACAATCAGGCTGCAAGAGGGAGGTCTCCTTTAATCTTTCCCTTTTGTTTTATTACTTCTTTTTTTCGGAGGAAGAAAATCCCCTTTACATTTTCTTTTGCTGACTAACTTTCCTTTAATCAGCCTCAGCTCAGGACACTTGGTGATTTCCTTCTTTACCTGATGGATGGATATAAACACAATTTTTTTTTTGTGTGAGTTTCAGGTCCAGGACTATTTTGCTTCTGAGATGTTCAAAGATAACGGATGGACATTTGAAGTGAGAATGAGATCACCGTGACTTTAGCAGAATTGGGAGTCTCACATCTCTCTTTCCTTGTGTAATAAGACAAGTCTTACCGCAACAAGGAAACATTCTCAATGAACCCACGATCCTAAGAAATAAATATTTAAAAGATCTTTAGGATTCAAGCAAGCTCTGTAAAGGATGCCAGAAGTAGTCATGGTTTAAATGTAAAATGTCCCTTACAGGCTCATGTGTTTGAACACTTGGCTCCCCGTTAGTGGTACCATTTTGCGAGGTTATAGGATGTTTGAAAGGTGGACTGGAGGGGATCTGCATCGAGGTTTACCACCAGCCAGCACTTCTGCCCGTTTTATTTCCTGGTTGCTAACACATGAGCAAGCAGCCTCCCATGGGCACCTTGACAACTGTCAGTGCTTGCTCACCTTCATGGACTCCTTGTCATGACGGATCATGTCCTCTTCAATTGGGAGCCCAAACAAATCTTTCCTCCATTATGTTGCTTCTGTCAGGGTATTTCTTCACAGTAACTAGTAACTAATATAGTAGTGCTTCCCAAATGGATCTTAGGGTTTGGGGAAGGGATTTATGTACTTAATATTTCACAGCTTTACTAACTTAACCTTATTTTTAGAATAAAGTAATGAATTGGGGCTTTATACACATGTCCTCCATCTGGAGTTAATAATTGAAGTCACTGTCCACTTCTGAGTTGTTCTTTTTAAAAGAAGCCTCAATTATTAACAAATAAAATTCATCACCATTATCTCATTACAACATCGGCCTGGGATATGAAAACATTGATTTTCTGATCTTTAGTTCCTTACTCTATTCCATCTATCTTTAATTTCGTTGCTTGGGGATTATTGGGCGATCAACACTTCCTGAATAATCAATCTGCTTAATTTAGCCTACAAGCCACTTTCCCCCTTGTGTCTGGTGTAACATATTGCTGCAATGTGCGCAGCAAAGCATTAAAAGGATCTCCTAGAAATGGAAAAGGAAAAAAAACACTCAAAATTTTGAACTTGGGCATCTTGCATTTTACCCGTCTGCTGGGCTTCGTGGTAGCTGACTGAGTCTGTGTTTAGCCATCTGACTAACCTTACCTCATTGTGCTTAGTGACTGAACAAAATGCACAGTACGATATTCTGAAGCACCCACTCATTCTTTATTGCTTTTTATGACAAAGCTGTCCCTCCACATGTCTGCTCTGCCCTCTGACCCATGGCGTTTGCTTCAAGTAAACATGCCAGATGGTGAAGAAAAGTAATGGGTCAGAGAACAACACTTGAGGGTTAGGAGTCACCAAATCCTTCTTCACAAAGCAAACTTAAAAGCAACAATTTTGCCAAATGCTGCAGAGATTTTCCACAGTGGAAAGGGAGGTGGTCCTTAATTACATATTTTCCTTTCAGGGCCTAATGGATTTTGGGACATGTGTCTATTGGCTGATCTTAATGTAAGCAATTTATGAGAAACGATAAGAAGACAAACTGGACAGATGGATCAATCTTAGACTCAGCAAACAGCGGCGAGGTGAATAGTTTGTATGTGGGTGCACACTCTAAGCTCTGGCTAGAAAATTACACAGACGATTTAGACTTCTTTCCCATTTTAAAAGGGCTATTGTTGAAAGTCGAAGCCAAAGAGCTATCATTGTCTAAAATATCTTGAACCCCTAAAAAGGCCTTGATAACCCCTGAGGAAATGCTTATTTGGGATTGTCTTTGTTTTTCTTGGTCTGTGTGGTGCTGTTTAAGTCCAGTTCAGTTCAGTGAGAGGATGTGGAATCGTTTTTATGATGCTGTTTTCAAAAGTAATTCAGCCAAATGTTCATTAGTCATTTCACATGACTGTGTAGTTTAGCAGGAAGCGTAGGAAAGCACTGTGCAGGTTGGCTTGCAGAGAGATGTGTTACCTTGCTTTCAGGTGGTGGTAGCATGGCATGTCGGTAGTACATACTACACCGGGCCTACATGTAGAAAAATACAAAGTGAAGCTTCTGTGGGTATTAAAATTTATCCACGACCCCACCATTTCTTCAGGGCTATATTCTGTCTTATATCACTTTTACACTGAAATGTCCCACAATTGTTAAGCTGAAGATTGTGTGTGTGTGTGTGTGTGTGTGTGTGTGTGTTTCCTTTTGGCTGTGAATTCTTCAGTTGGGGCATCATATAAAATAGTTTCAGATTCTAAGTGTAGAGGTTATTTCTACGGCTAGATTTGCATCCTTGATAAGTTGTCATGCTTCTGTAATGTATCATCCATGAAAAGAATGGTAATAATAGCTACTTCTCATGTCTTAGCAAATTAACACTTAATAATGTTAACAATAGCCACAATTATGGAGTGCCTGCTCTCGCTGGAAACTTTATGAGCTACTTTACGTCTATGCCGGATTTAATTTTCCTAACTCCCGAAAAAGTGATAGCAACTGCTATTTATTTAGTGTCTGCAAATTGCCAGTTGCGGGGTTTAACTATTTCACATATGTTATATCATTAAACTCAGAAAACAACCCCAGAAAGTAGGTATGATTATTAGTGCCATTATACAAGAGAGAAAACTGGGCATTAGTGAGATTAAACAACTCACTCCCAGTCGTACATCTGCTCAATGGCAGACACAGGCATCAACCCAAAGCACAGATTTTCAATCATTATTTATTATTATTTATTATCCCCATTGTATTAGTAATAAAGTTAGAAATTAGAGCTATTGCTCCTTCCCAAAGATACAAAGCTAGATGGAGGTCGAGGGCAATTAACCTCAAGTATTTTAGACGTTTAAAGGAAATCTAGAAATGGCATTGTGGTACAGACATCTTCCTTCTTCCATTCCTCCCCTCATTCCCCCTCCCTCCATTCCTCATTCTCTCCCTCTCTTCTCTCCTCTCTTTTTTTCTCCCTTCCTCTCCTTCCTTCCTTCCTTTCCTTTTCTTTCCTTCTTCCTCTTCCTCCCTCCCTCCTCCCCCCTCCCTCCCTCCCTCCCTCCCTCCCTCCCTCCCTCCCTCCCTCCCCCCTCTGTCTTTCTTCAGACTTTTACTTTATATCCCATGCTGACTTGAAACTCCCTACTTAAGAGTCTTCTGTCCTCAACCTCCTGAGTGCTGATTTTACAGGTTTGAGTCACAAAGCCCAGTTTGAGGCTCCGTTAATCCACAAAGTAATAATATCTGTTATTTACAGAGAGCTTACAGACTGGTATTGCGTACCTTTGGTGCTCAGAGCAAATGGGTTCTTCCTGGTATGGCTATTGGCCCATTGCCTACAAGTGTGCACACTCTGCTCCAATTAACTTGACTGAGGAGTTTCCAAATCTGTGCATGCCAGCTGATCATATTACCAAACTCAGATAATCATCTTTATGATTATGAAAAGCAATGAAATATAAATGTAAAAATTAAAATAGCTATTTCTATTAAGACTAAATTGTATAGAAAGATTTAATACAGGAAAATTGAGACAAAAACAAACAACCAAATAATTTGTGAGGCAAAGGTGTCAGTAAAAGATTTGAGGAAGGATGTGAATGAAAAACTTTACTAGTGATTGTTCTGCATCACACTTAAATTCTCACACCACTTAAAAAAGATCCAAAAGATTAGACAATGAATGAATATTTGTATGTTAGTTTGAAATAAAAAAAATTAGTCATCAATTTCTGAGAAAGATTCTTGATAAGAGGTTTCTTTTCAATTACTATTCTATTTTAGTTGAGAAAATTGGGGTGCAGGCTGATTCATTGATGCAGACCCTGTGGTCTGGCATAGCTGGAGAGCTAAGGACAGAGAGCTGAAGCTGGAAGGGGAATTTAACCAGATGGTTCTCTCATGCCCACGCTAGAATTCGAGGGTTAGGAAATCATACACCAGGAAGCTCAAAGGATGTTTTGGGGCTCAGGTAGACCTTGAAAGTCTACCCCATCTCATATTCTGCCCTCAGAAGGCACTCCCTTTGCTTCAGTCAGAAATGCACCGAATTGATTTTCTGTTCTCAGGAAAGAGTCTATCATACCACAGTATAATTAACATTGTTATAAGAATTTATTTATTTTTTTAGAGACTTTCCCAATATGCATCCTTCTTCGATGTGTTGTGCCGAAGAAGCAGGAGGGACAGAGGTGACATAAGCGCATGACAGCGCCACTCAAGCCCTGAGCCTCTGCACTTTTCTAACTCTGTGCTATCTTTCCCAATCTGTCGGCAGTCACTGAATTATTTATAGCCAAAAGAGACATTGCTTTTTAGAATTAAAATAATTTTAAAAATTATCCTCTCAGCCAGGTTCGGTTTGCTGAATTAACAAGAATACCATCTTTCTTGGAGCAATTCCTAGAAAGTAATATGTGTTCATTAGTTTTTTTTATCAACTTGATGCAAACTAGAGTGACCCAGGAAGATGGAAACTCATTTGAGTATTTACTTCCATCATATTGGCATATGGGCTAGCCTGTAGGACCTTTACTTGATGTGGGAGATCCCAGACTACTGTGGGTATTTTCCCTGGGCTGTTGCAGGAGCTCCTTCCGCTCCTTCAGCCAATAGCTGCTGAGATACCAGCCCATTAGGGGCGTGGTCTCTCTCTCTTTAAAAAAGCTGCCACTGCCCTCTGCGTGCTCTCTCTCTCTCTCTCTCTGGCTTCCGGCTCCCTCTCTGGCTTCCTGCTCCGCTTCTGGTGACTAGTCTCCCTTCCTGATTGCTCAGAGGGCTGTTGTGTGGGACGGTGATCTGTAAGTTTTCCCCACTTAAATAAATAACCATTCTATTAATCATAATTTCAAACTGGTGTGGGATGGTTTGTGACTTATGCCTTTACTGGGCAGTTGGTTCTGGGTCATATAATGTATAATCCTCAGGACTTGTAAGTAAAAAATGCTCAGGTTGTTATGTTAGTTACTTGGTTTAGTAATAAATCATTCCACAGATTTGTGATTTATGACAGCAAGTCTTATTCCCATCTCCCATAGTTTTTGTGGGTCAAGAATTTGGTTGGGAGGCATCCAGGACACAAGGTCAGGTAGATCTCAATAAGTTGGAGGCCAGCCTGATCTATATAGAGAGTTCCAGGCTAGCCATAGCTACACAATGAGACCTTGTCTCAAAACAAAAGAAAACCAAGCAGCAACAATAATAAAAGAATTTAGATGTGTTTAGCTGAACAGCTCTGCTCTTTTGTTAGCTTGCCCTCAGGAGCTGTCTGGAGCTAGTAATTTGCTGAGCTGCCTAGCAGTAAGTTCTCTTTCTAAAGTTAGTCCCTTGCATGACTGCTGATTGGTGCTGTGTGGGTGGGAGGCCCCTGTCTTAAACTTGGGACTCTCTGTTGGTCTCCTATGGTGACCTTATGGCATTATGGCTGGCCTGAGCTGAGACTACAGTAGAAGCTGCAATGCCTTGACCAAGTTTAAGGTTCTTATTATTTCTACCATATTCTGTTGGCCTCAGGGAGACAGAGTCATGAAGACTCAATCACCTTA